>NC_053150.1:53103249-53460749 GCF_016808335.1 Panicum virgatum
GGAACGCGAGGGAGGATTGCGTCGAGGAGAGAGAGGGACACATTTTTGCATCCTACGTCGTTCCGTAGCCAAAATGGGTGTCTTGTTTGCCTATTCCGTTGGAGAACGATTTCGGTTTGCAAAACAACTGCGCGTGACCCAAACGCCGTATGCGTCTCCCGTTGGAGACAGTCTGAAGGAGAGCTTCTCCGCGGCCTGTTCACAACATCTTCACAAACCAACTTTCCGGTTTGCTCTCTGTTTCGTTTTCGTCTACAGATGCTGTCGGTACCCTGCAACAGGGATACCCACTCTTACTGCAGTAAAGCAGGACCCGCGTAGTTATCCGTAGCTGCGCGGGAGAGACGGAGTAGCCAGGCCCCACAGGCCAGGCTTTTCCCTCACCAGGCCAACGGCCCCGGACCGTTCCCCGCCTGAGGATGGGTCCGGTGGCGCCACGTGTCTCCATGGAAGGGAAGCTCCAAGCTGACCGCCGAAGCCTCGGACCCCCAGAGGGGTCCGGGACCTCCTACGCCCGTCCGGACTCCCCTCACCGTGTAGGGGTCCGAAGCCGCCACGTGTCCCGGAGGCGTGGGATCGTGCGCGAGCCTTCCGGAGGAAGACTCGCCCACCTACCGCATTTAATGCGATAGACAAGGCGTGCTCTGCCGCCGTGGTACACAAGACAGCCTTTTGTCAGGCCCCGCTGCGCGCCGCGTATTACCAAGGAGCACAGTGCAGCCGCCTGAGCCGCGCCCGCGCAGAGCCCGCCTGTAGCATTAACGGATACGACAGCACGGCACTTTTCCATCATGCCGCCTACGCCGCAAGCTACACCGCCCGCTTAAGCAATGTGACGGGCGGTGTCACTAGCTGCGACGGGCCCGACCTGACAAGACGACGCTAGGACATGATGGACGAAGGGCTCCGGGAGCAGGCGAGGGAATCCAAGAGAAAGATCTCCTTTGCCTGCGACGCCATAATGCAATGAACAGTGCGTTAGGTTATACTACAACAATCGTTGGACCCACCTGTCGGGGATCCAACGACTGTGTACGCGCCCCCATTGAGATATAAAAGGGAGGCGCTCGCTGTGCACAGGACACATCCATACAGACTCAAGCTCTCGCACCTCCTCACGCTTGTGGGAAGGCAATACAACACACAGTGGATGTAGGGTATTACGCTCCGGCGGCCCGAACCACTCTAAATCCTGCTGTGTTTCTTGTGTTCTGGAGGGGAGATCGATCTAAGACTAGCTACCCCCCTGAGTACACACCCTCTGGGCTAGGGCGGGTGCCTTCCGCCACCCGCCGTGGTTTGCAACACCACGACATTTGGCGCGCCAGGTAGGGGCAGCTAGCTGGTCGCATTTCATCATCCTTTTCGTCCCCATGGTTCGTGTGGACGATGTGGAGATGACGGAGGGGGTGGCGTCCTCCACGCCACACGCCCCTCGCGTTCCTGCTCCAGGGGCAACCGTGCCTGTGGAGCAGCCACCGTTGGCGGCGGCGCGAGCCGCCCGCCGGCAAGAGTCAGGGCGCCCATCAAGGGCCCCCTCACAGACTGCGAGCGGCGGAGCTCTAGCCGCGGCTAGGGAGTTGCTTCGCAACCCTCCGGCTGAGGCAGCCTCGCCAGACGCCCTGAGGCAGTGGCGAGACGACGTCGACCGTCTCCCTCCACCTGGCTCAGGCCTCCCCCAGTTCTGCAAAGACTGGGCAAACGACCTCCGCCTGGCAACGCGGTGGTACCTTACCACCAGCGTCAGGGCGGTGCGTCGGCATCTGTGCGCTCCCCCCCACCGTGAGGGGTGCACGAACAGAAGACTTGCGGGCGGAGCTCAACCGCCGGCGCGCGGGGGAGGATGCCCGCATCGCTGTCGAGAGGGCGCGAGAGCGCCGTCTCAACATTGAGGGACGCAACCTCAATGTCGATCTGGATGCGGCGGCACCCAGGCCTCCGGTGAACGCCCGGATTCAGCCAGGGGCACCGGTGGCCGGGGTGGGCTGTGCTGCGCTTGCGGAGCACCTCCGCGCCGTGGCGTGGCCACCCAAGTTCCGCCCCCACTTGCCGGAAAAGTACGACGGTACTACTAACCCGTCGGATTCCTGCAGGTGTACGTTACCGCCATCACAAGCAGCTGGTGGCAACGGCGCCGTCATGGCAAGCTACTTTCATGTAGCCTTGTCTGGGCCAGCCCGGACCTGGCTCATGAACCTCACACCTGGGACGATCCAGTCCTGGGAAGAGCTCTGTGCAAGGTTCACAGCGAACTTCGCCAGCGCCTACCAGCAGCATGGTGTGGAGGCACACCTTCACGCCGTGAGGCAAAAAACCCGGGGAAACGCTTCGGGCTTTCATCTCGCGCTTCACTAAGGTACGGGGTACCATTCCTCGTATCTCAGATGCATCTATTATTACTGCTTTCCGTCAGGGGGTGCGTGATGAGAAGATGCTCGAGAAGCTGGCGACGCACGAGGTGGAAAGCGTCACTACGCTTTTCTCCCTGGCAGACAAGTGTGCCAGGGCCGCCGAGGGCCGTGCATGGCACTCAGCTCCCCAAGACGGAGACACCAAGGCTGGTGGCTCCAGCGCTAACCGCTCAGGGCGGTGGCAAGAAGAAGAAGAAGAACCGGGGTCGTGGGGAGCCGCATTCTGGCGGACCAGTCGTTGCAGCAGCAGCGCCACCAGCGGCGCCGGCTGCGGCGGCAGCGGCTGGGGGCCAGAATACACACGGCAAACGCCCTCGCCCGCAAGGTGGAAGCGGAGGTTCATGCCCAGTGCATCCCACCGCTCGCCACAGCGCTGCTGACTGCCGCGAGATCCAAAAGCTCGCGAAACGGGTCAGTGGGCGGCGGGAGCAGTCCTCTAAGGATGACTCACCCCCTCCTCGCCAGCGGGCCGGCAAGGAGAAGGCCTCTGACAGCAGAGCCGCAGCCGGGGAGAAGGAGCTGAGGTACCAATCCCCCGCTCGAGAGCTGAAGGGCGTCTATCACAACGACGACTCCGATTCCGACAACGGCGACCGCCGCAAGAAGCTGTACGTGATGTATGGCGGGAGCTGGGAGCTTGTCTCCCGGCGGGACGTGAAGACCCTTCGCCGGGAGGTCCTTTCGGTGAAGCCGGGGGTCCCCAGGGCGGCGCCGCACCAGAGGTGGATGAACACCACCATCTCTTTCGGGCCATCCGACTGCCCGGAGAATATGGCTGGAGCTGGAGTGCTACCTTTAGTCACTGCTCCTGTCATATCCAACGTGAGGCTCTACCACGTGCTGATTGACGGTGGGGCTGGCCTCAACGTCATCAGTTATGCAGCATTTAAGCAGCTGCAGATCCCAGAGTCCAAGCTGACTCCCTCTCGCCCATTCTCCGGAGTGGGCCCACATCCGGTGTTCCCCCTGGGGAGCATCACATTGCCGGTCACGTTCGGGACCGAGGAGAACTTCCGCACAGAAAGCGTCATGTTCGATGTCGCGGAGGTGAACCTCCCGTTCAACGCTATCATTGGCCGACCGGCACTCTACCGCTTCATGGCCATTGCCCACTATGGGTATTTGGTCTTGAAGATGCCTTCCCCTGCCGGAGTCCTCACCGTGCAGGGCGACCGCACTGCTGCCGTTGCTGCAGTTGAGAGACTGCACACTCTGGCGGCAGAGGCTGCACGCTCCGAGGAGGATCCGTCCACCTCGCAACCCAGGGCGCCTGCAAAGACTCCCAAGGTCCAACCATCTGATCCGGACCAAGTTCCCGTGAAGTCGGTACAGATTGGGGCAGACTCCACCAGGACCACCCGCATCGCGGGGAACCTGGAGGAGAAATAGGAAGACGCGCTCATCGCTTTCCTCCGGGCAAATGTCGACGTGTTCGCCTGGGAACCGTCGCAGATGCCCGGGATCCCCAGGGAAGTGATCGAGCACAATCTGAGGATCTACCCCGACGCCACGCCGGTGCGCCAAAAACCTCGGAAGCAGTCTGTGGAGCGGCAGAACTTCATCCACGAAGAAGTCCACAAGCTCCTACACGCTGGCTTCATCGAGGAGGTCCACCATCCCGAGTGGTTGGCCAATCCGGTCGTCGTCCCAAAAGCCAACGGGAAGCTCCGGATGTGCATCGACTACACCAGCCTCAACAAGGCATGTCCAAGAGACCCCTACCCTCTTCCGCGTATCGATCAGATCGTGGACTCCACCTCCGGGTGTGATCTTTTGTCTTTCCTAGATGCATACTCTGGTTTCCACCAGATTCAGATGTCTAGAGAGGATAGGAAGCATACTGCCTTTGTAACAGTAGATGGGCTTTATTGCTACATTGTCATGCCGTATGGTCTAAGGAATGCCTTACCCACGTTTGTGCGAGCTATGAACAAAATCTTCTGTAATCTAATTAGAGATATTGTTGAGGTTTATGTCGATGACATTATGGTCAAGACTAAGGTAGGATCAACACTAGTGGAGGACCTGTCCCTCGTCTTCGACCGTCTTCGCGCCACCCACACGAAGCTGAACCCAGAGAAGTGCATCTTCGGCGTCTCAGCAGGGAAGCTGCTGGGTTTCCTGGTCTCGCATCGAGGCATCGAGGCAAACCCAGCCAAGATCAAGGCGATCGAAGCAATGAGGCCTCCTGGCCGCATCAAGGACGTCCAGAAGCTTACTGGATCTCTCGCTGCTCTTAGCCGCTTCATATCGAGGCTGGCTGAGAGGGCCCTTCCCTTCTTCAAGCTGTTGAGGAGGTCCGGTCCATTTTCATGGACCGAAGAGGCTGAACAGGCCTTCCAGGAGCTGAAGCAGCACCTCACCTCGCTGCCAGTATTGGTGGCACCAGAACCCGGTGAGCCGTTGTTTCTGTATCTTGCTGCATCTGCGGAGGCGGTCAGCATGGTGCTGGTCGCCGAAAGGATGGAGCAAACCCGCCAGGGGAGCACTAAGGTCCTCTTGGCCAAGGATGGTGAGCCGGACCCCGGACACGGGGGCCCGTCAGCCTCACCCCAGCTTGAAGGTCCGGGCCCCGCACAGGCAGGCCCGGAGGAGCCTCATCCCATTGGGAGCCCAGAACCACTGGGGGCCCAAGGGACAGATGCGGTGGACAAGGGCGAACCGGACCCAGGAACTAGGGTCCGGACCGTCCAAAAGCCAGTCTACTACGTCAGTGAAGTCCTCCACGAGGCAAAGGCCAGGTATCTTGAGACGCATAAGCTTATCTATGCAATACTTATTGCGTCCAGGAAACTGCGCCACTACTTTCAAGCACACCGAGTTGTTGTAGTGACCTCTTACCCATTAAGAGCGATTCTACACAATTCCAACGCCACAGGCAATATCGCCAAGTGGGCAGCAGAGCTGGCAGAGTTCCAACTGGAATTCCAGCCACGCCATGCGGTCAAAAGCCAGATCCTGGCTGATTTCATAGCGGAGTGGACTCCTTCCCCAAGCAACCCTGGAGGTCCGGCCATAAATGTTGGACCCCCGGAGCCGGAAATCAGGACACCAGCCTTCACCGAGCCTCACTGGACACTCTTCTTTGATGGGTCCGCCCGCGAGAAGTGGGCCGGAGCTGGTGTGGTCCTCATCGACCCAAACGAAGATCAGCTGAAGTACATGGTGCACCTTGAGTTCAAGGCCACCAACAACATGGCGGAATACGAGGCTCTGATCTTCGGCCTGACCCAAGCCCTCTCATTGGGGGTCCGGCAGCTTCTGGTGAAGGGGGACTCCCAGCTAATCATTAAGCAGGTCCGAGGGGATTGCAACTGCAATAATCCCCAGCTCGCGGCATACCTCATACACGTGAGGAAGCTCGAGAAGGACTTCGACGCTTTGGAACTACAACACGTTCCCCGCGAGCACAACTCAGCAGCAGATGATCTCTCTGCGAGAGCATCTACCTGGGCTTCTGTGCCTGAGGGTGTCTTTGAAAGACGGCTGCTGAAACCTACCGCCCAGCCTGCCGAGCCGGGTGACGGGGATCAAGCTGGCACCTCGAAGCTAGCGGTCCCGGCAGTATTCCACCTATGGTGCCCAACTAGGGCTGTGTGTTCTGTTGAGGAGCCTGTTGTCCTCACAGAACCACCCCTATCTGCTTTGGGAGCTCCCGATGCATGGATCTCCGAGATCCGGGACTACCTGAAAGATAACATCCTCCCTGATGACGATGTGACCGCTGAGCGCATAGTCCGATTGGCTAAACGCTACGCGGTGGTAGAAGGGGATCTCTACCGCCGTGGCGCCAACGGAGTCCTCATGCGATGCATTTCCCAGGGAGAGGGCCGCGAACTGCTTGCGGAGATCCATGGAGGCGAGTGCGGAAGTCATTCCTCCTCTCGCACGCTTGTTGGCAAGGCCTTTCGGCACGGCTTCTACTGGCCAACAGCACTCCAGGATGCGGCTGAGCTGGTAAGGTCCTGCAAAGCATGCCAGTTCCATGCAAAGCAAATACACACCCCAGCTCAAGCTCTACAGATGATCCCGCCCTCATGGCCATTTGCTGTATGGGGTGTGGATATCCTGGGGCCTTTCCCCCGGGCTGTCGGCGGGTACCGGTTCCTCTATGTTGCCATCGACAAGTTCACTAAGTGGCCGGAGGTTACTCCTGTGGTGAATATTACTAAGAAATCAGCAGTCGCATTCCTCAGGTCCATTGTGTGCAGATTTGGCGTCCCAAACCGCATCATCGCGGACAACGGGACCCAATTCAAAAGCAGACTTTTCCAAGAGTACTGTGAGGACATTGGCATCCAGCTATGCTTTGCGTCCGTGGCACATCCCCGCAGCAATGGACAGGTTGAGAGAGCGAATGCAGAGATCCTCAGGGGACTCAAGACCCGCACCTACAACTGCTTGAAAAAGCATGGTGCCAAATGGGTTGACGAGCTTCCATGTGTACTATGGGGCAACCGGACCACACCCAGCCGAGCCACCGGGGAGACTCCGTTCTTCCTGGTCTACGGGGCTGAAGCATGCCTTCCCCCAGAAATTCACCTGGGCTCACCACGGGTCCAGGCCTTTGACGAATCCATGCAGGAGCAGCTGCGGTGCGACGACGTGGACTTCGTTGACGAGCGAAGGTGGCGAGCAGCGATCCGAAATGCACGCTACAACCAAGCGCTCCGGCGCTACCGTCAACGGTTCGTGCACAGTAGGGAGCTCCGGGCTGGCGACCTCGTCCTCAGACGGATCCTGAACCGAGCGGGGCTCCACAAACTCTCCCCCAGCTGGGAGGGGCCTTTCAAGGTTACAGAAGTATGCCGGCCCGGATGTGTTCGCCTCGCCACAGAAGACGGAGTACCGCTGCCCAACCCGTGGAACATAGAGCATCTGCGTAAGTTTTACACCTAGGCAGAGCAGGGAAATAACCTTTCCTTTGTAATAAGATAGAGCTAGCGTGCGGCCCGGAGCGGTTGAGGGCCACCCTCGTAAACCCGACCTCTGGCATCCATCGCACTAGCGGCTAACGCGCGGCTCAGAGCGGTAGAGGTCCGACCTCATAAACCCGGCCTCTGACATCCATCGCGCAAGCCATGTACATCGAGATTGCAAAGGAAAGATTTTTTCCTAATTCTGTCTTTGTGTCAAAGTTAAATTACGCATTTCGATTCTCGTAATTTTCGCTTTTTTTTTAACCCCCGCGGGACCTCTACTCTTGTTGCTGCAACTAAGATCTGCATTGAGCTGCTGGACTACCGTACAGGTCCGGACCCTCTTGCTGCAGGAGAGGGGTCCGGACCCCTAGGGACCTACTCTGGGGGGCGGGTACTTGTTTCCTGGGATGGTTCGGAGCCCAGTGTAGCCGCTTAGCTGGTTCCGTACCCAAAAGCCTGCACTCTCCACCACCCTGTAACGAGTACTCTAGTACCTGGAGCTAGGTAATTAGGGGCCCGGACCTCGACCCAGCTCAAGAGCTGGCTTCCTAAGTCCAACACGGCGTGTCCAGCACTATATCTCAAAGGATCGAGCACAGCAAAGTGACCTCACCCACTGCTGCGAAGGGTCTAGGACGAAGAAGCCAGGTCCGGAAAGATCGTACTGTTTCCTGGAGTGGTCCGGAGCCCAGCGTAGCGCCTTAGCCTGGTTCCGACCCTAAGCCTACGCACTCCCCCACTCTGTAACAAGCACAGAGCTACCTGGGCCTGCGCATCTAGAGTCCTAGACCTGGTACCAAGCCTGGGATTGGTCAGGAATGAGCCCCGCGGGTCTGCTCTAAGCTATAACTTTGAGGTGGTACACAGGTTCAAACCTGGCCAGTGGTAGACAGTCTCAAACCATTGAGCCTATCTACCAGGGGGTCCGAGTATCTGCTTCAAAGCTTTCATGCAGAATAAGAGCCAATCTCGGTGGTAGACAGACTCACAGCAGCTGAGTCTCTCTCCCAGGGGGCCCAGGGAACAAGGCGCTTGCTCGCCTTGCAGGTTATGTGACACCTATGCCCAAGGAGGTCCGGAGTATCTTCTACGGCTCGCGTGGCAGACAGGTCCAAACAACTGAACCTATCCGCCAGGGGGCCAGGGCGCCGGGGTGCCGCATACCACAAATCAACAACCGGCAAACAGCTAAGTTGAAGTTTCTTCTATTTCAAAAACTTTCAACTAATACAATGTTTGTTACATAATGCAAAAGAAAAAAGATACAATCCCCAGCCTAAGGGTCCGCAGGCTCTCGCTTGAAGTAGGCGGCGACGAAGTCAACGACCTCCCGCACGCTATCCCGAGCGGCGGCCTCCGTCTCTGCTACAGGGCCATCGACCACGGGCGCCAGCGAGATGGCCGGGTCGTGGCTCCGGAGGCAGGTCAGGATGTGCTCCGCCACCATCCGGATCAGCTCGCGGCCCTCGGTTTCAAGCTGTCCAGTAAGGACCGGCCCCAGGCGCTGGAGCCTATCCGAAGCGGAGCTCAACACTGGGAGGGCGTCAGCTATCGAAGCTGGCGGCTCCGCCACCTGGATCGGGCTCATTCCAAATGGCACCAGTGCGAGGCTCGCTTCGGCCGCCCAGTCAGCGATCCGCTGGGCTCCAGCGCGCTGGTCTTCCTGGTGCTTCTGGACCGCCTCCCGGACAGCCTCCTGCACCCGGGTGTCCAAGGCCGCCTTGGCCACCTCCACCTCGCGGGACCTCTCCTCCAGCTCGCGGGATCTCTCCTCGAGTCCGCGGGACCGCTCCTCCAGCTTGGTCTCCTTCTGCTCCGCGTATACCTTCAGCTTCTTGAGCGACTCTCACTGGCGCCCAAGCTCCTTCTCTATGGCGGTGGCGTGAGCTTCCCGCTTGGCAAGAGACTTCCGGTCCTCCTCCAAGTCCGCCTCGTCGGCAGTCAGCTGGCGGGCCCTCTCCTGCAGTTGTTCACGCCATCCCTGCAGAGTCGCGGAGAAGACGTCGAGCTCCTGCCTCCGGACCTCGAGGTCCTCGCTGCGAGTCTCCAGCTCTGACTGCTGGGCTGCGAGGTGAGCCTCGAGGCCGGACCGCTGAGCAGCAAACCCAACAACCTCCAGGGTGAAGTCCTGCTCCCGCTGCGCCAAGGATTTCTCCCGGTTCGACACTGCGAGCTCTCGGTCAAACACCTTCTTAAGGCTGGCTCGGTAGGCCTCTTGGTCCGACTTGAGCTTCGACCGAGCTTCCGCAGCGCGGGAGGCTTCCGCCTTCGTGTGCGCCTCCAGGCGGGTGTGCCAGTCGGAGAGGCGCTGACGCTCGCTCTCCAGCGCAGACCACTCCCGCCGGAAGGCCACCTCGGCGGAGGAGGTTGCCTCTTCAATCGAACGACGAACTCGCAACAGCACCTGAGGAAGCGGAGTTGCATCCTCCTCCGGGGATTGGAGCTGCAGGAGCCGCCTGCCAAACACCACCTCCAACTCTTCCTCCGCAGCAGGACCGGAGCTGGAGGTAGGGGCTTCCGCTGCGGCACTTGTCTCCGGCGCTTCCGCTGCCGCCGAGTCGGGCGCGGCCGGCCCCCCCGCCCACTCCGTGCCTCAGCGCCTCCCTTCCGCTTCCCGCTTCCGAGTTTGGGCGCGTCCCGGGCCCAGCTCCGGCCTCCCTGCTCGCCGAGTAGGGCGCGTCCGGTTCCGGGTCCAGCTCCGGCGCCTCCGCTGCCGCCCAGATGGGGAGGCGGGAGTGGGGCCCACGTCCGGCGCCTTCCGCTGGGGCCGAGTCGGGCGCGTGACGGGCCCAGCTCAGGCGCCGCCGCTGCCGAGAGTCAGGGGGCCGGTGCCCCCGTGCTCCGGCGCTCTCCGCTGCCGACCGAGCTCGGGCTCCGGACCCAGCTTGGCGTCTCTTCTGCCGCCGGTGCGGGCGGCCGGGACCCAGCTCTAGGTTGCCCCCGCTGCCGACATCGGGCGCGGCCGAGCCTAATTCGGTGCTCCCGCTGCCGCCCGTGGCAGACGCGCCGCATCGATGCCCCCGCCACCAATACGTCAGGAGCGGCTGCACCCAGCACCGGCGCCACCGCCTGCCGTCTCTTGCACTGAGCCCTGCAGAGTCTGGAAATGGCATGACAGTCAGCATCGCATCATGTGTCACGGAGTTAGCAACAGGACGCCGTACCTGAGGGTCCCGCTCCTACTGCCACCGTCGCTGTCGATGCCGAGGTCGCTGCCGCCCGGGCACCTGCTGATGTGCCAACGGTGGTAGAAGAACCGCTGGGGCGGGAAGCCCTGGTAGCAAAGCAGAAAAGCCGTCAACACAAAAAAAAAAACAGAACACCGGCGCAAGGGAGGAGAGCAAGATGACACTAACCCAGCAGAACCGGGGACCCAGCGTCCCCGGAGCCCGGGCCTCTTCTCTTGCGGCTGCTGCTGTTGCTGTTGCTGTTGTTGTCCCTGCAGCTGCGATACAGGCGTAACCCGGGCCTGCGCCCGTTGCTGCTGTACCTGCGGCTGCGGCATGGGTGCAACCCGGGGTCGCTCCTGTTGCTGCTGCTGCCGTCCGCGTGCCTGCTGCCGCTGCTCCTGCGGTTGCTCCTGCTGATGCTGCTCTTGCTGCCGGCGCGATGAGTTCCTCGGCGGCGATGGTGGTGGTCCAGTTACGCCAGAGGACCCGTGGGGGCCAGCAGCCCGGGAGCTACCCTGGCCTGCGCCCTCGGAAGACCTCTGGCGCTTCGCGGCGGGCTCCGACACCAGGGTCCCGTCGCCCCGGAGTAGCCTCCGCCGGCCTACGTCCCCTGACGACGCACCGGAGCTGCTCTGAGCCCGGCTGGAGCCGGCCGCAGCCGCGCTGCTAGCCGCGGCCTGTTTCCCCTTCGTAGTGGCACCGGACCCCGCAGCGCTTAGCGTAGCCTGATCCCCGGACGAGCCAGGGATCCGGAGCCCACGGTTCGGGTCACCCCCGGTCTGCCGCGGGGCCAGTCCCCCGTCGTCCAGGGTTGGCAGGGTGGCCAGCACCGCCACCCTCGCTGGGTCCTCGCAGAGGGGGACTATGCTCTGCGGGAGGATCAGATTCTCTGCGATGAAGGTGTCTCCCGTCACGTTCCGCACCAGGACCTCCAAGGCCTCCTGGGTCAGGTCGCTTCCCTCCCCGCGATGGGTCCTGCTGCAATCGTTGAGGCCGGTGAAGCTCCACGCCGGTCGCGGCCGCTGCTTCAGGGGGGCGATCCGGCGCTTCACGAAGTCGCCGAGCACGTGCCACGAGGTGAGGCCGCTCCCTGCCAGTGACCTGATCTTTTCCAGCACGGAGTCGAACTCCGGCTGCAGCGATGGCTTGGCCCTCCAGGATGCTTTGTCGGAGGCGGGCCCCGCGGTCGGCAGGACAAGGCGCTCGTTGGCTTCGGTGGTGGCAACCACCCAATCCCTGCGCCACTCCTCCCACCTTCCGCCAGCAAGGCCCGGAATGTAAGGAGTCGGCAGGTCGCTCCTTATCTGGAAATAGTACCCTCCCACTTCGTCCTTGCTCCTTCCGGACCTCACCAGGATGAAGAAGTAGCGGAAGAGGATGACGCAGGGACGCACTCCCACGAACATCTCGCATAAATGCACAAAGATGGACGCCAGGAGGAGGGAGTGGGGCGTCAGATGCTGAAGCTGGAGGCCGAAGTCTTCCAGCAGCAGCAGCAAGAATGAAGAAATCGGCAGCCCCACGCCGGCGGAGACGTGCGAGGTAAATAGCACGAACTCCCCGGCGCGGAGGTTGCCAAGAGGAACCGAGCCTGCTCGCACCCCCCAGCCGGTCTCCTGAGCGCTCCACCCAAGCAGGCGGCGCACTGTGTTCAGCTCTCCCTCGGTCTGGAAGCGACGGGGATGAACAAGGGATGCCATCTCCTGACGGGCGAGGAAGGAGCCTGTGTAGGGGGGAGAGAAGGTCAAGGAAGGCTCGGAGGCAAAGGGGCGCAAAGGCTGGAGGAAGAAGACGAATGCGGGAAAGCAACCGTAGGATACGGTATGCCCCGTTATAAAGCCTGTCTCAACCGGCGCGCCCCGGAACCGTCGCCGGAACTCAAGCGACGCTCGCACCAGGAGTTAGCCGCCCAGTCCATGACGTGGGGGGCCCAGGCCCACCTGTCAGGGAGGGTGGGTAATCAACGGGGGTGCGAAAAGGCGGGATCCGAACCGTCGCCCGCGCGCGTGAAGCAAGGCGGAAGCCGAGCTGACGTGCGCGCATTAATCATAGGCGTGGCCGAGCTTTTCGGGAGCTGCGCCAGTGGTAAATGATCCGTTTACTCCGGCCGCAACAATGCTGAACGTCGCGCGTGTGACTAAGTGAACCGCTTATCGTGGGGCCCTTAGTCAGTAATCCGTTGCGACGTGATGAGGCAGCAACCAACCCAATGGGTAGTCAAAGCCGGTCAAGACCTGCAGAAAGGAGCTTCAAGCTATATAGTGCCAAATCGCAGAAGTGGCCCCACCTGTGGGCTCGTACCTCCCCCAAGGTGGGCCCGGGGGCCACTGTCGGTACCCTGCAACAGGGATACCCACTCTTACTGCAGCAAAGCAGGACCCGCGTAGTTATCCGTAGCTGCGCGGGAGAGACGGAGTAGCCAGGCCCCACAGGCCAGGCTTTTCCCTCACCAGGCCAACGGCCCCGGACCGTTCCCCGCCTGAGGATGGGTCCGGTGGCGCCACGTGTCTCCATGGAAGGGAAGCTCCAAGCTGACCGCCGAAGCCTCGGACCCCCAGAGGGGTCCGGGACCTCCTACGCCCGTCCGGACTCCCCTCACCGTGTAGGGGTCCGAAGCCGCCACGTGTCCCGGAGGCGTGGGATCGTGCGCGAGCCTTCCGGAGGAAGACTCGCCCACCTACCGCATTTAATGCGATAGACAAGGCGTGCTCTGCCGCCGTGGTACACAAGACAGCCTTTTGTCAGGCCCCGCTGCGCGCCGCGTATTACCAAGGAGCACAGTGCAGCCGCCTGAGCCGCGCCCGCGCAGAGCCCGCCTGTAGCATTAAACGGATACGACAGCACGGCACTTTTCCATCATGCCGCCTACGCCGCAAGCTACACCGCCCGCTTAAGCAATGTGACGGGCGGTGTCACTAGCTGCGACGGGCCCGACCTGACAAGACGACGCTAGGACATGATGGACGAAGGGCTCCGGGAGCAGGCGAGGGAATCCAAGAGAAAGATCTCCTTTGCCTGCGACGCCATAATGCATGAACAGTGCGTTAGGTTATACTACATTGTTGGACCCACCTGTCGGGGATCCAACGACTGTGTACGCGCCCCCTTGAGATATAAAAGGGAGGCGCTCGCTGTGCACAGGACACATCCATACAGACTCAAGCTCTCGCACCTCCTCACGCTTGTGGGAAGGCAATACAACACACAGTGGATGTAGGGTATTACGCTCCGGCGGCCCGAACCACTCTAAATCCTGCTGTGTTTCTTGTGTTCTGGAGGGAGATCGATCTAAGACTAGCTACCCCCTGAGTACACACCCTCTGGGCTAGGGCGGGTGCCTTCCGCCACCCGGCCGTGGTTTGCAACACCACGACAGATGCTGTTCGATCTGTCATCAGATTATATACCTATGCACTACTTTGCAACTTTATCTTTAGGTTTTTCTTTCATTTTTAACCATATCAGCAAAGTTATTAGATTTCGTCAGGATTGCAGTGGTTAACATGAGGACTGTGTTAATCCTAGAGACGGTGCAGAATGCGTTCAGGTTTCGTCAGGCTAGCAGATAAGCCAGCAGTGAGTGGCAGTAGGTGACCACGAACTGCACAAAAAAAAGGCCATGGATGGCCAATCCAATCCATTAGCTCCCAAGCAAACCACGAGTGCAATGCAAAGCAAAGCCCAACTCACTACAGAGATCGAGAAGCTACAACTATTCATCGCAGAACAGAAATGAACAGAGGCATGCTTTGTCTGCACTGCACGGTGTGTTTCGCTAGTTTATTACCTCCATGATCCGGCCATGGATGGCATTGTGGAGGTGGTCGGCCTCGAACACCGTCGCCTCCAGGACGCCGTGGAGGTAGACGACCTCAGCGGCGGCCACGGCGTCCCCCTCTTTCCGAGTTGGCAAAGCCTCAAAGGGAAGAAAGAACCCTTGTATATTGGCGCTGGATTTAGTCCCTTTTCATCATCAGTACCATTTGTTTATGCTGTTCCAGCAGAGCCATTACCGAATTTCCCACTAGATTTGAGGAATTCCATGGAAAACTTTGCTGATCGTCAACCGTATGTAAGGCCATGTAACATGTTGGAAAAAGGCACTGGATCACGGACGAGAAGGACGTTATCCTGAGTATCATCAAGAGTTGAAATCATGCAAAAAAGTTCTACGGAAAACAATGAAACCTCTTCTTTTCCTGAATGTTTAGTTAATCGTATCTGAATAATTTCATCCATCTAAACAGTGCAACGGTTTCCTAGTATGATTCTAATCAACTATGATAATGTTTTAGATTGAAATGGTGTCGTAGTAAACTTTGGGCCTGTAAAGCCCAGCCCAAGAAGGGAATTTATCGCATCCCATCCAGAGAGACGGATCGTGTTGCGTTGCGTTGCGGCCGGAGGAGAGAGAGACGAGAGGAGTCGAGAGAGCTTCCGCCACCGCCAACCTCCGATGCCGCCGCCGCCGGGCATGACCCTCCGCCGCCTTCCCACGGCCGCCCTCGGCCTCCCCCTCTCTCTCCCTTGTTTGCTGTCTCGTCCCGGCCTCTCCCTCGCCGCACGTCGCGCCAGGGCCGTCGCCGCCAGGGCCTCCTCCTCTTCCTCCTCCCCCTCTTCGTCACCGGACTCGTCCTTCGGCTCGCGGATGGAGGAATCCGTCAAGAAGACAGTGGCCGACAACCCCGTAGTCATCTACTCCAAGTCATGGTGCTCGTAAGATCAACAGCCCCAACTGAACCAAACCTAGCATTGGTTCATTAGCTTCGATCCGCCCTCACCTCATCTGGTTCCATGCCATGACATGCTCAACGTGGTCAGATATTCCATGGAGGTGAAAGCGCTCTTCAAGCGGATCGGCGTGCAGCCGCATGTCATCGAGCTCGACCATCTCGGTCCGTCCCCTTTTTCCTTCATGTTTTTTTTCCCTTTCGAATTCCCGATGGAATGCTCTCTTTAATGCACCTCAACTGATCGCGCTCTTTAATTCGGACTTTCAGAGCAACTTAAAATGCCGCCATATATGCAATCGTGTATCGTTACCATCAAGCAACTTATTCTATATGGACGGGTAATCATTAGGGGGTTTGAGTTGGAACAATTTCTTCTGTTCAAACCTCTCTGGCTTCGTGGACAATTTGGTTTGAGGCCCGTTATAGATGTTTGTTCAGATATATGCATACATACATGAACAAGTGCCCCAGACCACCCAAGGTCCCAAACATGATTGTCCTTTTAGTCTCTTTCCTCACATTCTTCACTTGGCTGGCCTTTCCTAATTGTAGCCTACATTTTCATTGTTGCTTTTAATGTTCTGCTTCAGCGCTTTCAATTACAAACCCCATAGCATGCAAACGCACATTGACCAGTTGCTTGAACTAATGCATACACTAGTTTTACTCTTACCAGACATCATGCATGCCCATAGGCGCCTGGGATTTACAAGTACTTTTGGGTGTGCTAGTGAAGTTGGTCATGTCAGCATATCTAAATGTGTCCTCGCTGGGTTTTTTTTTCAAAGCCACATGCACTGAAGGATTGTGATCTTTTTGTAGTTATTTCCTGCTGGAAAAAAGGAAATGGTGTAGTAGGTAGAATGCTGTGGTTCTGGATACCAATTTGCATGTTGATGTTATTATGCAACTGACAGCCAATCCCTTTCAGGTGCTCAAGGACCGCAACTACAGAAGGTGTTAGAGAGGCTGACTGGACAGTCTACTGTTCCTAATGTTTTCATCGGTATGTCAGGATTCCGTTTCTCCCCACCTTTCTTACTCTACCCAGCTTAGATCTTCTCTTTTGTTCATGACTAATTAGCAAAATCATTCGAATATTTTTCAATTTAAGCAGGGATATTTGCCGTTGGTGTCCTTGAGTGCAAATACTGATAGATAGGTGTAATGTTTGCAGTTTATGCGGAAATGAATCCGCATACATGAATCTGTTATTTTGATTTACATGGCATGACTCGCATACTTCTAAGTAATTGTTTTGTCTTATTCCAGGTGGAAAGCATGTTGGTGGCTGTACAGGTATTATTCTTTGTTGAATGCTAATCAGTCGTTGAGTTCTATACTCAAATTGCATAATACTTTGCAATGTGGCAAGTGATGTATGTGCACCTGCAACAAGAGATTAGACAAGAGTGTGTTCTGCATACTAATCTTGTAATATTTTTCCGACGCTAGTAACTATTTTTTTAAGCTATTCCTGCTACATGGCACGTGAGGTGATTGAGAGGGTTCAGCCAAATATGCATATTCTTTTAACATAACACTTGGGAAATAATAAAAGCAAATAGGTCATCTTTGTATAAGTAACTGAGCCATGGCTGGAAAGGAAAAGGAACCGCTAATACTGTGCCTTATGTTGTAGACACTCTGAAGCTGCATCGCAAGGGTGAGCTAGCTAGCATGCTGTCGGACCTGGATATTGACATTAACAATTCATGACAAGATGGAGTGTGGCGCGCAGAGTTGAGGCTTGAGAAACTTGGGCAGTCCTGTATTGAGTTATTTAGCCTTTTACAGATCCATTATGTTTTGATATGGCAAAACTGGTGCCACTTACACATTTTTTTTGTTTGGTATAACACACGGAACTTGACCAGTGTATCCGAATTGTGTTTGCTGGGCAGTTTATTGGCTTTCGTCAGTTGTTTCCTGCTCATGCATACAGTATACTGCAATGCCTGTAGTAGTGTTGCAGCTGTTGGAGCCGGTAACTTGGCTGAGTTACTGGGAGCTAGCTGCATGTGCTGGTGCGGTTATTGTTGTTGTGGTCCGACCCTATGGATGCGATGAACATGAATGGCCTGAAAAGCTGGGTGGTGTTGCAATGCACTACATATTTGCATTGGGTTTGTTACGCAAGGACAGGGGGTTGCGGTTGCAGGCGCCTTTGTTTGCTCCTCGAGGCAAGCGTTGCAATCACACGACTCCGGCAGTGTGGTTGCGGCATCCCCCAGAGCCGGCACGACTCTCACACTACTAGCTCTTGTCCCTCGTATATATATGGTGATCCATGAGCAGAAGAATCAGAATCTCACAGGCAGCAGCCAAGATTGACATCGAGAATGCTTCGAGTCGCCATCGCCTGGTGCCTCCTGCAGCTGCTCCACCATCCTTCAGTGGTGGTGTGCCAGCAGCAGCAGCAGCAGCAGCAGGCCGCCGCCACTCCTCGCGCCTTCTTCGTCTTCGGCGACTCGTTGGTGGACAGCGGCAACAACAACTACCTTGCCACGACGGCACGCGCCGACTCGCCGCCCTACGGCGTCGACTACCCGACGCACCGCGCCACCGGCCGCTTCTCCAACGGCCGGAACGTGCCGGACATCATCAGCGAGTACCTGGGGGCGGAGCCGGTGCTGCCCTACCTCAGCCCGCACCTCGACGGCCACAAGCTGCTGGGGGGAGCCAACTTCGCGTCCGCCGGCGTCGGCATCCTCAACGACACGGGCATCCAGTTTGTAAGCCACCAAGGCCTCCCATTATATATTGTTGTGTGTGTCTATCGTCGTCGACCTCTCATCATCATCATCCTCGCAGGCCAACATCATCCGCATCCAGAAGCAGCTGCGCTACTTCCAGCAGTACCAGAGCCGCGTGCGCCGCCTCCTCGCCGGCGACGGCGACGCCACCGCCCGCCTGGTGCGCGGCGCCCTCGTGCTCATCACGCTCGGCGGCAACGACTTCATCAACAACTATTACCTGGTGCCCTTCTCCGCGCGCTCCCGCGAGATGGCGCTGCCGGACTTCGTGCGCTACCTCGTCGCCGAGTACGCCAAGATCCTGCGCCAGCTGCACGGCCTGGGCGCGCGCCGGGTGCTCGTCACCGGCTCCGGCCCGCTCGGATGCGCCCCCGCCGAGCTCGCGCTGCGGGGAAGCCGCGCCGGGGAGTGCGACGCCGAGCTGCAGCGCGCCGCCGCGCTCTACAACCCACAGCTCGTCCGCATGATCAGGGGGCTCAACGCCGACCTCGGCGCCGACGTCTTCGTCGCCGTCAACGCCTACAGGATGCACATGGACTTCATCTCCGACCCGGCGGCCTACGGCTTCGTCACCTCCAAGGTGGCCTGCTGCGGCCAGGGGCCCTACAACGGCGTGGGGCGCTGCACCGCCGCCTCCAGCCTCTGCCCGGACCGGAGCGTCTACGCCTTCTGGGACAACTTCCACCCCACGGAGAGGGCCAACCGGATCATCGTCAGCCAGTTCATGGACGGCACACAGGAGTACATGCACCCGATCAACCTCACCACCATTCTCGCCGTCGACGCCGCCGCCGCCGCCACCTTGAACTAATTAATATGAATTGGAAATAAAATGAGCATTATATATATTCTGCGCTTCCAGCAAAGCACCCTAGCTATAGCTATATATATATAAATACATACTATGTATAAGCTGCTGCTGTATTCAGGGTGACATCCATCGAGATATATAATAACAATATATAATAAAGATCAAGTAGCGCAGGCCACACAAGAAGCAAATAAATCCATTCCATTTATTGCCAACTGAAAACAAGCACCTCTACATGCAGTTTTGCTGCTACACTTGGACTTGGGTGTATACTGTTGTATACACCACTCGATGTCTAGCTGTTATATATACCGGAGACGTCGCTGCTGTATAATGCCATCAGCAACCACTCCAGAAATTAATCACAAACTGAATATGGACGAATCAATGAACATTGATCGCGGGTAAAGCCATTACAAAGCACAAGCTGCAGATATCGGTACTCGTTCATACATACAGGTGCGGCGGGCCAGAATTGGCATGTGGCTTTCATAAAATGACCAAATTGGGGATTCACGTATCATGTGCATCAATCAACTGGCAAAAGTTCTCACTTCTCAACGAGAAAAAAACACCCAGAGAAAAGAAACAGCACCTCCATCAGCTGAAATCACTTCCCAGAATGAAAGCGTGTATCTCTGACCAGCTGGAAACCGTATAAAGGACCCCAGAACGTGACTTGAACCTGGATTTCTCTTGCTCCGTCAGCTGCCTCTGCTTCTCTACTAGACCAGGGAACAACGGCACAAAAGAAACACCAAACTGTTTGCCCACTCTCCGCAAGCTTGTGCTTGACCCAACGACGATACCAATATCTGCCTCCAATAGGCAGAGCAAATCTCCAACTGAGTCTCCAATATACACAGATAGTGATGGAGCTGTACTGTCCATGCCACTTTTGATGCTCTTAAACTTTTCAACTTTGTCTAGTGGAGACTGCATTTTCCTCTCAATCTGACCAGTTGAAACAGACCCCTCAAAGACAAACTCGTTGGAATGTATGTTCAGACCATCTAGACAACCAACTGCACGAAAGCATGACAATGTAAAATAAATAAATTAATTACCAGTTACGAAATGCTTATTCAAAACAAAACTGAAATTTTGATCGAAAGTTTATAGCAGCAGCAAAAAGAAAGAAAATTAGATTCCATTAATTATTATGGTGAAGCCATTGTCATCAGACAAGACAAAGGTTACCTGATGAAAAGGCCGACCGTATTAGTTCTGCGCACCAGCAATAGGAAAGGATATGGATATCCAAATTGAGGTTCTCCCTTGTTTTTCCAATCTTCTGAAAGAAATTTTTACAGCCATCTTGAAGAATAAGCCGCTCCCCAGCTTTCCTGATATCTTCTAAATTCATTCCCCTAAGAACACCAGAGTCAACAACCCTAGAATTTGCAAGCTTCTCAAACTCTGCTAGCACCTCCAAGCCTTTGTACAGTTGATCATAATCTAGTGACTTTACTGTAATAAAAAAAGATCACATAAACCATCAGCAAATCATTCAAGCATGGCTTATGTACTATTGCTAAATCAACCAATAGAAACAAATGGAACACAGAGGCCATGATGCGCATACATTCTTCTGGAGGAAGTAGTCTTTCCATGCATTCCTCGTACTCTTCCATGTATTGCTTAGAGAGCATGTTCCACGAATTTCTCAGGTCTGCTGATTTCGTACGGTCGAGGGTATTATCAATCCCACTTTGACTTGTCTTTTGGAATGACAAAATTGCAATCTCCGCCAAAATGGCAGACGAATCAACAACAGTGCATGTCAAATCAAAATCAGAAAAGACCAAGAGTTTATATTTTGGATCATAATATCTTAAAAGTGGAGCTACGACAGGCTGGTCTACAAGCTGAGCAGAAAAGAACTCCACTTCAAGTTTCATAGCTTGCTGGTAGAGCTTGGCAATAATCTCAAGCTCCTCACCAGTTAATGAGATACTCAGTTTGTCCAGCAACTCTTCTATTTGGAGTGCATTACCCTGCAGCAAAGCAAGAAAAAAGAGAAATGATTTTTCAGCACATGAACTAGTCGCATTGAAGCACGAGCCAATACTACACTGAGATGTACGGGCATCCATCTATAGGCAGATGATAATTTTATACCTCAAAATCATTGGATGCATATGTGTTAATCCATTTCTTGTATGGGTGATTTTCATCTTGTTTAAGGAAAACCACGAGTTCTTTGCCTAGATACGCATAAAGCCTCATGCATGGAGTCATGGCCCCAACAGTGTATGCAGCAATTTTAGTCTTCTCGAATGGTGTGACCATTTTGTCAGAACCTTTTGCACCATCAACTTTTCCAGCTGCAGTTGCAAGTAGGAAATCAGTGTACTTGGCTGTTGCTGCACTTGGAGGGATCTCCTTGGTAGGATCAACACCCCACTCCTGAAAATCAAATAGTCAGGACCTCAGGATGCCCAATTGTGTATTAGAGAAAAGAAGATTCTAAGTTGGAAGAAGATTACTCGGTGGTTATTGAATCAGAGGGGAAAGCAAAATTCAGTTTTAAGGACAATATACATATATCTCTAGCAACAGTCCCAAACTGAGAGAACATGCGTCATTCCAAAGGGAGGGAGGGAACATGCCAGCTGCTAAGCATTTTGGTTGTAAATAAATGCCCTTAAAATGTAAATTAATTAACTGAATTAACATAGCTAAATACATACTTTCATGTAAGAATGCATGACCAGGATTTGTTAAAAGTGTGTGGTCAGTTTCTGTTGTTGGGCTAAAATCATGAGCAGAATCATAACAGTTAATGTGAGAATAGTGTTGCAACAATTAGTGTCCAGTTGTATCACAAGAGATTTAGTGGGCACACACATGGTATAAGAACTCAAGATTCAAGAGGGCACAAGAACCGTTTTCTAATATCTGAAACAGCCTTAACAATAAAAACAGACAACCAATTATAGCAAGCTTTGAATTCAACAGAGTCAGCTTGCTAGTAGAAATCTAATAGTGGTAAGGGGATAGGAGAGGACTGTGACCAACTCCCACTCCAACCAATCAAACAGTCAAGGCAACTGTGAGTCGTGAAAACTCTTAGCAATGAAACCAAGTCCTAGGATGGAAGGAAAGTAATCTAATCACAAGTTAATATCAGACAGGACAGACAACACTGAGGTGTTAGGAATATCTTACACATATAGGCTATAATGAAAAAAAAAACGGTATGACTGCTTGAAAGCATTTTGGTTCTAGATCTCAAAATGCATTACTGTAGAATAGTTCACAGTTGAAATTGCTGAGTGGTAAGGTATGGCTTAATTCATTGAAGGCAACAACAGAGCAACAAAGTTACAGATAGAAACGCACTGCCCAGTTTGGAATTGTTGGTGTCAAAATTAAAAGAGGTATATGGGTAGTTGATTAATATTGAAATAGAACATATTAGTTTCTTCAGTGTTGCTAGTAGTTTCCTAAAGAGATCCATGGCGGCGATTCCATCGGAAAAGTAGGGCAGGGAAAAGAGAAGATTAGTAGTAGGTGGGTGGGGCAGAAAGGGGGACCTTGAGGACGGAGGCGTGGAGGCTGAGCTCTTGGAGGATGGCCTTCCTGAGGGCGGCGATGGTGGCCCGGTCGTCGTCGTCGTCGGCGCAGTCCTCGGCCATCTCGTAGCTGATTGATTGTCGCAGGAGGAAAGGGAGAATCGAATCGGATCGGATCAGATCCAGTCCAGCCCTAGAGGTGGTTAGGCGAATCGAATCGGACGGAATCAGGAAGGAGAAGGGGGGAATGGATTGCACTTACGCGCGCGCGAAGGCGTGGAGGAAGTGCGCGTCCTGCGCGATGTAATGGCGGAAGGCGTCGAGGCGCAGGTTGCCGGCGGCGAGGGAGAGGAGGAAGGGTGTGTACGCGGCGAAGGCGGCCTCCCGCGTGGAGGCGGCGATCCAGAAGCGGCGGGCCGCCGAGCCCTCGGCGACGACCGCGGCGGAAGAGGATGACGCCATGGCGGGTCTCCGTTGGCTTGTCGACGACCACCACCAGGAGGAGGAGGAGGAGGAGGAGGAGACGGGAAGTGGGCGTGGCAGCGGGAGACGGAGGCGCCGGAGAACAAGCATATACGTATATCGGTATGTATGTGTGTATGCAGAGAAAGATGAGGAGGAGGAGGAGGGGCCTCGCCGCCGGCCGGCCAATCCTCCCCGCAAGGCACTTACGACTACTAGAAGACGACGAAGACGAGGACGACGAAAAAAGTGGCCGGCAAATTCCCCCCCCCCCCCCCCCCCCCCCCCCCCTTGATTAACTCCGTAATCCAAACCAATTCAACTTTGAAAAACAACTTTAGACACCAAATTCGGTAATTATATGGAGTATTTGTGATGCATACCGAAACTAATTTTCGATACAAAATAACTCAGATCATCAAAATATATAATTGAAAGCGTAAATGAGTTTTGCTCTAGATAGATTAGATTAGATAGATATAGGCTTAGCGTAAACTGCCAAAGCTACGAATGGTAGGTGGCTGAAGACGAAGTGCAAAATTGTTGGGATTATTTCATTTGCACTTACAAGATGTCACATCAGCAAATTACATGATATGGCATAATAATATTTATGACGAGAGAGATGATTGCAGTTTTATCACCAATATTGTGGAAACTTCCATTGAGAGAGTTTGGTTTCATCTGCATATACACACATTTTTTCGACTTCCATTGGTCACTAAAGTGCAACATTAAAACATATGCTAACCTATTCAAATATCTCTAGATAACATGGTACTCTTGGAAACTATGTAACGCAATTTTGTACTAAGAATGGTTTTTATGAGCTTACGAGGTGGATATATTTGACATTGTGAAGCTGCCTAAGATACTAATGGGTGCTAGAGTGGAGGCGGAAAATACAAGGTTAAGGAGTTTGTTAGGCTCTTTTTGGTGCCAAAGAATGGGGAGAGTAAGAGAGTCATTTCATTGAGTGATAATATATTTGGAAAAAATTACAGTACGTGAATTTATTGGCCGTCATATTTGAAGTCTAAAATAGGGGAGTAAACGTGTTGAAAAAACGCTTGATAAATCCATATATATAGATCATGTCTCCAAACTTGTGTGTTTGTAATAATTTTCAACATATATCTACACTACAAAGATCGAAAATTTTCAAAAAAAAATTCTCACCTGGATCGGACCCGATATACCCTTCACGTTGGACCCTTCTGTTAGGGTTGAGAGAGGTGGAAGCAAGAGTTTATCCATAAAAATAGAGAGTTCAAGAGTGTTTGTACCAAAAATTGTTTTTTTTTTCGCCGCTTGGTTTGTTACCCATCACGTGCACCTGATAGCCCCTTTCTCCCTCACCGCACCACACCACTCCATCCTACTCCGACAGGAATTGCTCGCAGATTCCTTGCCTTCGGCACACGCATGTATGCAAGTAAAATATGGCCTCCCTATACTGCACCACTCGGTATTCAGCTCGTCATCCCACGCCCCTCGCTCGACAAAGAAAGCGAGCCCACTCCACTTGGTATCGTACCCTCGGTCAGAGGCGTCCCTGAGGGCGTGCGAGATGTGCGATCGCATAGAACCCCATATTTGAAGGGTCCCAAAATATAAAGTATATATTATGTATAGTAATATAGGAGGCTTCAATTACATTAATTTGCAGCCCAATCCATAGCAAAACGAGGCTCAAATTGCACATAGAAGTCACACATCGTATTCTCGATTGTTGATCGCCCGACGCCCGACCTTCCGCTCGGCGGCCGTGGCAGTGCTCGACTCAATCACCAACATCGAAGGCAAGATTGACACTGCTTCATCTCCTATCGCGCACTGACACTCGTGCCTCGCGCAGTGGACTCGTACCTGGCGGTTGTCGTTGCGCTGACTCGTCGACGCCGGTCACCAGAAGTGAGTCGTGAGACGTCCACAGGCTATGTCCACTCCTATACGGCTAGGGTAGCCTAGATGCTACTGTCGCGGTTGCTGCCACAGCCAGCACCTCAGGCTCAGGCTCAGGCTCAGGCTCAGGGCCTCGGCCCTCCGCCATCCCGTGCGTTTGCACAACACGCCGTCTGCCGGTGTAAGACTACTGTTACATGCCAATATTGTTTAATTTTACTAGATCACTAGAGGTCATCCTAATATTTCGCACTGGGCCTCCGGTTTGGCTGGGACGCCCCTACCTCCATGCCGCCTCCGCCGCTCCTCGGCGGAGCTCGTCCATCGCACCCCGCCCAAAGGAGGTGGAAGCTGTGCGGCGTGAGGTCAGGCCGGGCTGCCAGGGTGCTCTGCGTCTGCACCTCCATTGACACCGAGTTCCAGCTCGCTGTGCCATGCCGAGTCACCACGCAGGCCAAAAGGAGCTCCTCCAGCATGCCCAAATCTCCCGACGACATGTTGGCGCAGTTCGACCCATTCGCCAACGCAAGCGCCGTCGGTGCGGTGGTGCCAATAATGCCTTGGCGACGTTGAGCTCAGCCTGCAGAAGAGGAGGGTCGCGCCACCGGCGTCTTGCAGAGGGAGGAGCTACATAGTGTAGGCTCCCCAATGGTGGCGGCGTAGGCTCTCGGCGGAGTATGACGTGTGGGCTCACTTGTGAACAGGGCAGGGGATGGGGTACGCAGAGTCAAGATTTAGAGAGGTTGTTGGTTGCCCTATCTTTTCACTACCACAAACTGGAGATTTAGTGAGAGGAGCACCATTTTCATGAGAGTAACTAGCAACTCTCAAGAAAATGTTATGTTAAAAAAACTCATGAAAATGTTTGTTTTTGTGAAGGTGTGAAAAAAGCACTCATGGAAATTTATTTTTCATGAAGGTATTATATGCACCGTCATGAAAACATTTTTTTTGTGTAGGTGAACCCACACTCTCACGAAAATTATGTATATTTCAAGGAGAGGCTGCATAAACACTAAATGACTAGCTAACATGAAAATTTTATTAGTCTAATTTAGCTAAACCGTTGGAGATACTCTAGCATATCAAAAAGTTACGTTTGAGACACATATCTCCAAAATAACTTAAATTAGCCACTAAATTCGGCAATTATTTAATGACAAGTGTAAAAAAGTTGACATTCGTAGCAATGTGCATGTGAACTCGCAATTTACTCTGCAGGTACGTCAGTCCATACAATCGAGCACATTGTGACATATTGAATAACGAAGATATCATATTATATTATATTGTTTTGAAACTAGCTAGCTAGGGTCTATCTTTGCGGCTACAATCCTGCATCCATTTCAAAATATCACACAACCCTGTTTGTTTCCAGAGATTTCTTTTTAGTCCCTATCACATTAAAAAAATCTTAGTATTTAGGGTTATCAAATAAAATCTGTTTATATCTCAAAAAAAAATCTGTTTATAAATTTTTTTGATAGATGAGCGCTAATTTGCGAGACGAATCTAATGATCCTAATTAATCCACGATTTGCTACAGTGATGTTACAATAACCATCCGCTAATCATGAATTAATATATCTCATTAGATTCGTTTTGCAGTTTAGTCATAAGATTCTGCAGTTAGTTTTGTAATTAGTCTTCATTAATACTTATAAATACCAAAATTCTTTTTGATGTGACATGGTCTAAAGTTTAGCCCCTAGAACCAAACTTGTCCGCGATTTCAAAGAATGGGAACCAACAGCCTCTCCAAAATTTAGTATTCTAGCTAAATCATTGCTTCTCCGCAAATTTCTTATTGGGCTTGCGTGCGCCGCCCACGAATAGCAGCAAACGGGCCGTCGTCTTCAACCTCCGGCCATCGTCTTCAGCCTCGAGCCACAGGCGAAGTGGAGGGCGGATGAAGCGGCCCGGGCGGGAGGTGGATGGGGCGGTCGGTGTTGAGGTCGCCACCAGCCGTGGGCGGCGGTAGGAGGCCGACGGCCTTATTGTTTTGGGCTGCTGGGTTCGCCGGAGTTCTCCGGCTGTAGGGGGTGGCCGGGGGCGGCAGGCCGGCCCGGCGGAGGTGGCGGGCGCTAGGGCGGCGAGGTGCGGCGGTTGGGCAGCATCGGGGCAAGGCGAGCTTCGACGATGAGGCTCCGGCGGTGAGTTAGGGTTGGGGAGGTCATGACGGCACCGTCGAATCCGGCGGCTTCACACTGCCAGAGACGGGCAGGGCGGTGCCGGTGGCGGGGGCGAGCTCCAGCAATGAGTTAGGGTGGGGGAGGTCGAGACGATGGTGGTGGATCTGACGGCATGAGCCGCCGGAGACGGGCAAGGAGGCACCAGCGGTGGGGGCGAGCTGCCCGCGGCTTGTGGGCGAGGTTGGCGGCGACGGGGTGGTCCGGGCGAGGTGATCGTCAGGAGAACGAAGAAAGGAAACGGAAGAAGGATGGAGGAAGAGGAGTAGCACCTGAAGAGCGTTCACTGCAATGCACTCCCAACAAACGATCGCCCACTAGCGGCCCCCGCTTCTCCGCGGGTCATGGAGGAGCCCACCTCCATGCCCGTATCTCACCCTATCGATTAATCCAACATCGACTAGATAAATTGTCTGGCGTCAGCGACTGAGTACAGAAAGGCTACAGCACAGAGACCGGCGGGGAGCAGCAGAAGCGAGATGGCGACGCCGGAGTCCTCGGGCACGGCGATAGGGTCCTCAGGAAGATGGGCCCTCCACGCCAAGACGGCCCTCGTCACTGGCGGCACGCGCGGCGTCGGGTACGGCTCCCCCTCAAACACCCATCTCGTTTCTTCCGCACTTGCAAGCCCGCCATGGAGGCTCACCCGACCCGAGGTCGCGTGCGACGCAGCCACGCAGGTGTGCGGTGGTCGAGGAGCAAGCGGCGCTGGGGGCGGCCATGCACACCTGCTCCTGGAAGAGGAGCTCGGCAAGCGCAAAGGAGTGAGATAGCTAGCAGACGAGTTTAGCTAGTCTGTTGGTCGATGATTTTATTTTTTCTATTTTTTTATATAGCTAACTAAGTTTAGCTATTGAGATGCTACTACTATTATTTGTAAATGTACATATATAGATGTTATTGAAAAAATAAAGTTAACAAATAAATAGATAAAACTAACGGTCAAATCAGATGGACGACGCGAACCATATAAATAGATATCAATAATTTGGAAAATTTAGTTCAGTATTTTGATAATTATTTTTGCTAGTAAATAGAAGGTCGGTCTAGAATAACATTCTACATGTAGGGTGTAGAATAGTATTATCGTGTGTGCGCGCATGCATTCTCCATTCAAGATGGCACACGGATACCGAACTCGGTGGGTATGGATACGGGTCTGAGTTTGTGTCTGCAGGTACGAATGCGGGTACATCTCTAAACCCAATGGATATCATCTATTGGGTTTAAAAATTGATATATGAATCCGCAAACCCGCCAGACCCGCTGACAGGTGGGTCCAAGAACCCGTGTATACGAAGGATTTCTAGGGTTTCCATCCCATTTGCACACCCACCCATCCCCCGACTCCCAAATCCCAATCCTCCCAGCTGCCAGCATCCTAGCCCCTAGCTCCCAGCGTCTCTTATGCAGCACCTCTTCCTCCGCCTCGGCAGTTCGACCTTTTCGGCTCCAGCCACCGGTCCTCCTCAGTCCTCCCTACGCCCGGCCATCCCCCTCCCTTCCTTTTTTCCAGCACCGTTCACCCAGGCGCACACACCGGTCGCTGCCAGGCCACCCATCGCGACCCCCAGGCACTCGCCCAGCGCCCCCCCAGGTCGCGCCTTGGCGCCCGCCCAGGCCCCTTGCCGCCGAGCTCCGACGACCAGGTGCTTCAAGAATGCTAGATCTACTCTTTCAATACATCAAGAATGCTAGATATGCTCTTGTATATCTGTTGTAACATGGGGTAAAATATTAGATCTGCATGTTTGTGTATTTGCATAATTGTGTTATATTGTATTTTTCACATAAGAACTATAAACTGCAGCTACTAATAGATGTGAAACTTGATTGTAGACGATGGTGATAGGATCAATAGCTTATATTGTCATGCCTTGAAGACATTTAAGAAGAAACGAAGGTAGATTCTTGCATCACCACTCCGAATGATTCAGTTGGACTTTTACGTAATAATTGAGTTGAGCAATGACTCTTGTATGGTTTTTTGCTTTTATTTGTGTTACTCTGTGAAGATTTCGATTTGAGATGATAGTAGGATGCATCATGTATGAGACTATTTTATTTGTTGGCTCGGATTTATTTGTTTGCGATATTATTTGCTTGTTAAAATTTGTGGGCTCAATTTCCTAAAAGTTGCAAGTACACGATATAGATGTCCAACGGGCTGGCCCGGCACGGCCCGGCATGATGTCGGGCCGGCACGACCCATTAGTGGTCGGGCCGTCACGGGCCATTGTGCCTCACGGGCCGGGCCGCTGCGTGCTTCGTGCCCAGGCATAGCACTATGG
This sequence comes from Panicum virgatum, assembly GCF_016808335.1. Lineage (NCBI taxonomy): Eukaryota > Viridiplantae > Streptophyta > Magnoliopsida > Poales > Poaceae > Panicum > Panicum virgatum. Next base: position 53,132,418 of record NC_053150.1, read on the forward strand.
ACCGTAAAACGGGCCGCCCGCCCCGTGAAGCCCGCCCCCTCCCCTCCCCAGCCTCCAGAACAACGATCCGTCGACCCCCAAGCCCCGGGCCATGGCGGCCGGCCGCCCGCCGTCTCATCCCCGGACCGCAGCGCCTCCTCGGCGCCAACGCGCTCGGAGGACGAGCGCGGGCACTTGGATCTCCGGGATCAGGCCACTCGAAGCCGCCGGGGATTGAGGAACAGGCGAACAACGTCCGCGGCGGCCCCTTCGCCTCTGCCAATGCCGCCGGAGATGCCTCCACCGCTGCCACCGGGGACGGTGTTGGCGTGGATCGCGCGGCGGCGGAAGGGTGAGGACCGGAAGGGGGGCGGTCGAGCGTGGGAGGAGGAGGCGTTGGAAGCAGCGGACATGGAGAGCAGATCGGAGGAGACGAGGCGAAGCGGCGGACATGGGGGAGAAATGGAGAAGCGAGGCGAGGTGGTGGCCTGGTGGGCTTGCCCGGCGGGGGAAAGGGGGACCGAGCCGTGCTCGTGCCGGCCCACGTGCCTAGGGGGCGGCCCAGTGCCGGCCCACGTGCCTAGGGGGCGGCCCAGGCACGGCTTGCTCCCCCAGGCCGTGCCAGCCTGAGCCCGTAGGTCACCGGGCCGGGCCGTTTTTGGGCTGGGGAAAAAAATGGGCCTCGGGCCAGGCTAGCAGGCTGAGGCTGCATGGCCATATATATAGTACACGGGCATACCTAGTAGGTATGCGGATATCCGCGGATAACAGGATTGGGCATCGCTTCCTACCCGTGGCAGATTGTGGGCATGGTGTGGATACATATTTTATTTTGTGGGTATGATTTATAAAGTGTATATCCACAGATATTCACGCAGATTTTACCTGTTACCATTTTTTATTCTCTATCTAGTATCATTTTCACTGCTTCCCTACCTTTTATTTTTCCTCCAGATCATTATCTATGGCTGCTATATTTGAATGCATGCATTGGATAATAAAATAATTTGAAAAATAGTCCAATTAATGTAGTCCCTGCATATTATATATATGGTTGATGCATGCATGCATGTTAATAAGACGACAACTTACATGGATGGACGACGCCACGAGAAAGATAAAGAAATCCATCATCATCATCCTTGCTAGCTTGGGATTACAATTACATGCAGCATGCAGTGCAGAATATAATTAAGGACTGGAGGAGAATGAAAAATCAATTAATTAGCAGCTTGATTGATTATATTGGTGCAATACTACTACTACGCACTACTGTATTAGTAGAGTAGTAGTAAGTACTCCTCCTATAGCTAATAATAAAATATAATTAGCAGCAAGGATTCGTTCAGGGGCATGCCGGGTTGTGTCCCGGGCCTCCGTAGTAGAAGTGGGTGCCCCAGCCGCCGGCAGATCCCGAGTGTCCGTCGTCGTCGTCGGCGGCGGCCTTGTGTATGTCGTAGCAGGCGGCGTCCTCTGCCAGGGTCTGGATGGCGTCCAGGGGCACCTTCGCCAGGCTGTTGTCGGCGTCCACCGTCTCGAGGTTCCGGAAGTAGCTGGCCCGGCCGAACCCCTCGGCGGCGAAGCGTCCGGAGCCCATCTGGGTGGCCGTGTGCACGCCGCCGGGCCTGGTGTCGACGACCTCGCCGCCCCACTCGACCATGGTGGCGTGGTCGGAGAGGTGCGTGAAGAGCTGGGCTGGCCAGTAGCCCACGAGCTGGTCGCCGTAGCTGAGCCACCAGTTGCCCAGCTTGGGGTCCTTCCACACCAGCAGCGTCATGTCGTACTGCGCGCCGCCGGGCGACGACACCGGCGAGATGGACGCGCCGATGGCGATGCGGGAGCTCGTCTGCACGAACCCCGGGCACAGCGCGTTGTAGCACCCGGTAGCCTCGTACGCGTCGCTCTGCATTATTATATATGTCATCGATCAATGGTTTTATATTCTATATATAAGTATAAATATAATTTGATGTCCAACAATATAATGCATAGTATAATGGAAGGATAATTAAGTAATAAGCAACTCACTGTCCAGTAGGTGAAGAGTCTCGGCCTGCTGTCCCCGTACAGCTCAGGGCTGACCTGACTAGAAAAAATCGTGTACAGCTTCAGATTCATCTATCAGAGCATTATTAGATTTTTTTTAATTTGTTTTGAAAGTGAGCATTAATTCCTCGCTTTCGATCGACCACCAGAATTATTGTTGCATGTATACTACTACTCCCTCTGTTTTTTTTGGCCATGCAAATGCGGATGTGATGAATGACTTTTCAAAAAAAAAATGTGAATGTGAATCAGTGAATGGGTTGACCTTGGACTTGGAGTGGAGCAAGAAGATGAGAAGCTAGTAGCTAGCAGCTGCTGGTCAACTAACAGGAATCTGTGGATAGGAAAAAAAGAAAGAAAGAAGAGTACAGTACGTGGATCTTGATCAACGCAAGCATTTATGAAGGCCATGTGCTTGGATGGCCTCCCGAGTTTTGATCGGCCTCTGCCACAGCATGCATGTACATACGTACTACTACTGTCTACTGGTGCTTATTATTTACTATAGGAGCGAGATGCATGATGCAGATTATTAGTGGAGTAATTTATTTACAAGCTACTAATTAGTACGGCAATAATCATAGTAGTTAACTAGTAGATGCATGAATGAATAACATACTAATAAGATATGATGGAAGGAGAAGAACAAGAAGATGATGAAGAAGAAGAGTAGGAATATGGATTTTCACATATACTTGTGACTACATAATCCATCCGGACCATTCATCTTGAAATCAACGGTGAGATGAATCATGAGTACATGAGGGAGTAAAAGTAAGAAGACAAATAATAATAATAATGGAAGAAAGAAATTAGCTAGAGCTAGGATCGATTAATATTAATTGGAGTACTGTATGCGTTTCGGATGGACCTGCCATCCTGCTTCGATGCTGTTGAGGTCGGAGCCGTTGAAGGAGCCGGAGAGGATCCAGAGCTGGGAGAGGCTGAAGCCGTTGGATTCCTGGATGGCCGGATCCCAAACGTTGATGGTGGCCTTGGCGCCATACACCGGCTGCTGCTGCGAAGAAGGCGCCGTGTACGCGATGGCGTGCTGCCGTGCACCACGTACGGCGTAGGAGTATGAAGGAATACAGACAGGATCAGAATACTCCTAGATGAACAAAGATGCATTGTAAAAATAACAGGCATAGTCAATGCAATGCAGTGCCGTGCATGACAGCGCTGCTGCAGGTCCCGAGAACGACGGTCTGGCGCGCATTCATTCATTCCCCGCTCGCTCGCTTTACCGAAATCTTTTACTGCATGCATGCATCCATCTGATCGATCTACTCCTGGTCCTAGATCTAGCAGTGGGTCTGCTGGGTGATGCTGATGCCGCGCCAATCGACAGACAACTAGACAAGCATCTGAGGCCGTGTTTAAATTTCAAAACTCAAAATATAAAATTTTTATAAATCGCTTGCACGATGTACTAAATGTAATTAAAAAATAAATCACATTACACAAATAGACTGTAAATCGCGAGACGAATCTAATGAATATAATTAGGACGTGATTAGATACTAAATTACTACAGTAATGCTACAGTAAACAAGCTCTAATGATGAATTAATTAGTCTCATTAGATTCGTCTCGTAGTTTACAGATGAGATCTGTAATTAATTTTGTGATTAGTCTACATTTAATACTTCGAATATTGAAGATTCTCTTCCAAAAACGCAAAAATACAAAATGCAAAATGAACTAAACACACCCTAAATCTAAAGTGAAATAATAAAAAACAAGCAGTATTATTACATGCATGGTCACTTTGAGTGGAGAGCATTCATCCACCAAAGGTTAATTAAGCCGCCCGGCCGCCGTGTAATGATCAAGACAACTGCATGCGCAATGCATACTGCTATAAAGCTAAGTGATAAATTTTAGCACACATTAGCATTTGTACACATGCTAAAGTTTTTAACGTTGACTAAACTTCAGCATACTCTATCCTATTTGGATAAGCTAGTGTTAATGTTTAGCATTTTTACCAATTAGCACTTGGATCCAAATAGAACCTCGGTAGTACTCCTACTAAAAAGCTAGCAATGCAAGAGTATGGCTGCATGCTGTACTATATATAGATTTTGATACACCAATATGTCTAGTTGTATAGCAAAAAATTATACATCTAATTTGCTAAAATGACTACAATTTACACAATTTAGAACGGAGGGAGCAGCAAGTAAACAGGATTATTTGAAGATGATGGATGTACGTGAGATGGATGTGAATTAAGTAAATGACACTCTCCCTGCTGCAGAGTGCAGGCTGCAGTACCAAGACTGCCCGCCCCCACCCCCCCCCCCCCCCTCTCGCTGAATCTGACGATGCGCATCACATCACTTATTGCGCGCCACGCACCATGATTTTGGATCGGACCCACGCACACCACCTTACCCCATTCAATTCCATTCCATTCATCTCAAGCCGCAGGCGACGGCGGCCAAGCTAGCTATCTATCTGATTCTGATCAAGCAATGCAAACAAAATAATAATGGACCTGATCAAACGAATTACTACCAGTAATCAAATCAGCTAATAGCGAATAGATGGATCACTGACCTCGTGCCCGTTGCCGGAGATGACGTCCGGCGCATTGGCCGCGCGGGCGGCGTCCACGGATGATCTCTTCTTCCTCTTCTTGCGGCCGAAGCGGGAGATGGAGCCAGCGCGCAGCACGTCGGCGGCGGTGGTCCGACGGACGGCCACCGTGCCCCTGGGACAGTGACCGCCATGGTGCCAGGTCTGCCAGGCGCCCCAAGATCTGCCGCTGCCCGTCTTGGCATCAGCAGCAGCTGCAAGTCGTCGGCGGCTGGCTGGCATCTCGGGTGGCTCCGCCTGGATGGTGTGCCCCTTGAGGAGCGGGTGGTCCAGAGCGTGCTGCTGGTGCGCCGCCACGCAGTCGATGGTGTCGCCGTCCGCGCTGCGTATGGAGCGCAGGGCGGGCTTGTTGATCCTGTCCAGATGGCTCTGGATCCTCGCCATCCTCCCCGCCACCGCCACATGAGGAAGGAGGAGCGCGAGTGCAAGTGCAAGGAGGAGCATCAGCTGCTGCTGGGACTGGGAGTAGCAGCACCATTGACCTGGAGCAGCAGCAGCTGCTGCTGCAGATCTCGAGGAGGAGGAGGATGGGGATGGAGGACTCATCATCCTCCGCTTCTTCTTCCTGCTGTCTGCCGTGTGCCGCATTGTTTGTGTGGCATATGATGAATGTGAATATGTGATCGATCGATGGAGGAGGTACTGTACCACGCTGCTGCTGCTGCTTCTCTCAATACATATAGTGGATCGACCAATGCAATGCAAGGCGAGAGGAGGCCGGGGATCAAGGCAAGGATGGGATGAGAAGGACGCTCATCAGATCAAGGGGAGAAGAAGGAGAAGACGACGCCGACGACGACTACTAGCTCTGGCCTTGTTTGCTTGTGCTAGAATTCTAGCCCGCTATAAATAGTAAAAATTTTGACCGTTAATTACGGTGTCAAACAAAATCAGTTTACAAAACCAACTTTAGAACCCCTGCGCTAGTGACATAAAAAATCTAACGAGGCCTTTAACCGCGCGATTAGAGGAGGGTTACTGTAGCATCACTGTAGCAAATCATCAATTAATTACCGTCATTAGATTCGTCGCGAAAAGTTACATCCATCCCTAAAAAATTTTTACAAATAGACTTCATTTAGTACTTCATGCATGCGAGATTCTTTTTTTGTGATGCGTGCATGCTAGTTTTCTAGCACAGCCAAACAAGACCTCTATAGCTGTTGGGTGGTCTGGTCTAGTACGTCTGGTCCGGCTAGCCCTGGCCAATGGTCTTGTTTGGTTCGGCAAGGAAACTAGCACGCACATTTCTCGAAAAAAGAATCTCGTATGCATGAAACACTAAATGAAGTCTGTTTGTAAAATCTTTTTAGGGATGGATGTAACTTTTCGCGACGAATCTAATGACGGTAATTAATCGATGATTTGATACAGTGATGCTACAGTAACCATCCTCTAATCGCACGGTCAAGGGCCTCATTAGATTCTTCAGGATCACTAGCGCGGGGTTCTGAAGTTGGTTTTGTAAACTACTTTATTTGACACCGTAATTAGTGGTCAAAATTGTTACTATTCACTAGCGCTACAAAACCAAACAAGATCAATACAAACAAGTATGCAACTGAATGAATGAATAATATAATGTGCATTCGATGTTGGACCACCTAACTTACCTTGCGCCAGCAGCAGGCAGGGCTCCAATGCGGCAATGCAGGCCTGGAATTCAATTTCAGCAGCAACCAAAAGGCCTGGCCTGACCTGGGCGCCTGGCTGCATGATGATGGGATGAGATGATGAGGCCAGGCAGGGTCAGCTAGACCTATCGCTTGCTCGATATCGTTCTGGGCCTTATTTAGTTGTTTTCAAAATTTCAAAATTTTATAAAATTTCCTGTCACATTAAATATTCCAACATATGCATGAAGTATTAAATATAGTTAAACGAAATAACAAATTACACAATTTGTCTATAATTTGCGAGACAAATCTTTTGAACTTAATTAATCCATGACGAAATAATAATTACCAAATACAAACGAAAGGACTACAATATTTTACACCCAAAAGTTTTCGCATCTAAACAAAGCCCTTAGTCGACGATACTGGTATCATGATATGGTAGTGCAGTCCAGCCGCAAGGCTGGGCCTGGAATGTGCTGGTGGGTCCCTTTCATCAGTTAGAGCAACTCTAACCGTGTCCAATCTCATTTCCCGTCCTTGTTCTTTTAGAAAAAGGAAAAAAACTTTCTCTAATAATTCCCTATCCTAGTTCTCCATCTCCTAACTAATGTACCCGATCAGATTTGATTTTTTTCTTCAGATTTTTGCAAGTAAGAACGGATTGGATTTGATGGGAGCTGGAATGCTGGATATTCCTGTACATTAGCATTTACATCTTTTATTATGTTGTAAATTGTACAGAGGTAAGTATTTCTGTTGCACAAACATATATAGATACTGAATTCCAACTGAATGAATGAATGGAGTACTGAATTCCAACTGAATGAATGAATGGAGAGTACTGAATTCCAACTAAATAACTAACTACCCCCGTAAAACTACTGCAGATCAACAATGTTCTGTTCGATGCCTACGAAAATATCTTGTTTTAGAACTTTTGTGTACCCTCGCACTTATTATATTTGTACAAAGATGTATGCATTGTTACATTTTATTAATAACAGGATACATGCACGTATCAATGACAACCATCCCAATTTGCTTGCTTCATCATGCACGCAGAAATAGACAGAATTTGCAAATTTGCCTACTTCAATTCACATACAGGACGATGAACAGATTATTGACAGGCATGCTGATGGACACTAAAATTATTCAGATTCAATCGCAGGCATAAGGCTGTCTGCACCTGAGTCCGTTATATCTCCCTCCAGGATGAGATTGCGGAGGGAAACGCTGCAGCGGGGCACTATCGCTTCCGGTAAGAAAGAGGACGTCCGCCGGTCCGGTATTCTGAGCGTAGGTACCGGGTGCTCGCTATCCGCCGATGTGGCACCGGCCCGCCTCCCGACGCATCCTCCACGCCTGCTAGCGCCCGCCCGTGGCCACGCGCAGAGCTGCCGCTCGCTGACTAAAAAGGTCACCCTCAGGGTTGTCCGCGTTTGGTGTGTTATCAAGTTCTTGGATCCTGGCTAAGAGTTCATTTTTCCTCCTTTTGTACTCACCGCGAAGATTGCCCCCCAACGTTTTAAAGCTTGCTTGAGGCAGCCCAGACCCCCATGCCATTTATCCAATGAGTAGGCATTCATAGGCCATTTGATCTTGGCAGATTCCCATTTCGAGTTCACTGTCTTCTCAAACTTGTCCTCCAAACACCACTGTTTTTTAAAGAAGATTTGTCTAGGTTTTTGTTGGTTACTACCCCCCGTGTCTAACAAGAGAGGGCTGTGGTCCGAACCCACTCTGGTTAGAGCAGTTAAGGTGGTCGTAGGGAATTACTCCTCCCAGTCAGTGCTTACTAGAACCCTGTCCAGGTTACACATAGTCGGGTTTTCTTGCTTGTTGGTCCATGTGAACCTGCTCCCCCCGCTCCTATGAATTTCTCTCAAATCACATCTCTCAATGAAATCATTAAACAGATTCATGAGTCTGATGTCTCCTCCCCTAGGGTTTTTATCCGCGTTGCTTCTAATCAGATTAAAGTCACCTCCCAACAGAATGGGTAGAGTGGCATTCTCACTTCTTCTGGTTAGATTATCTATAAAATTAGGAGAGAACTCATGTTTGGATGGCCCGTAAACTGAAATAAGGTCCCATCTCACATTCAGCAGTCTGTGTCTAATAGTCGCCCCCACAAAAAAATCATTTGTCTCCCAATTCTCCACTTGTAAGATGTCTTGTTTAACTCCCAGCAGAATCCCACCTGAGTGACCTTGCGCTGGAGTCCACTTCCAACTAAAAAGCCCCCCTGGTGCTAAACTTTCTAATTCTGCATAACTGAAATCTTGTTTGATTGTCTCCTGCAAACCCACTATGTCCACTTGTTCTTTTTGGATTAGTTCACGAAGCTATCTCACTCTTGATTTATTGCCCAAGCCTCTAACATTCCAAATGAGTGCTTTCATTTGGTGCTTATTCGTTTCAGCTCACGGCTGAGCCTATTTCCTTTCGGCTTCGACTGAGGTTTTTTTTTGGCATATCTCCCCTAGTTTGTCTCTCTTCCAGAGTGGATAAGTACTCCCCATGTGCTTCGCTATCAGTTTGCATCGGTCCCTCCCCCAGAACCTTTGTAGTACCCTGTCTCAGTGGATCATCACCCCCATTGTTGACGTTTGGAGCCGTATTGGGCTCGCTATCTCCTTCATGTGTTTGGGAACCTTTTTCATTCAGGTGTTTCCTCTGATCATTGCTGGTCACTTCCAGACTCAGATTCTCCCCCTCAAGACTGTGCTGTTCCTGCATTTTTTCCCCATTTGTGTTTTGTATAGCGCCTCAGCTACTGCAGCTCTAGCTATCTCTTCCAATTGCATGGCTGAGATGGACTCTGAAATTTCTGTCTTATCCCCCCAAGCATCACATCACAGTATGCAGCAATGTTTTCTAGATCTTCCTCTTCGCAGGAACTAAGAATATGAAAACATGAATTAGAAGAGTTAGAATTACCTGCTACAACAGAAGTAATCCCCGGCGCCGAAGGCTCTCGTGAGGTCACCATCCTATTGCTTTTCCTCGCAGCGACCGCAGGGACCCCTTCCTCTTGATTTGTCTCTTTTTGGAAGGGATAACCATTTCCCATTCTTCCTTGTCCTCATGGACCAGCACCACTGGCGCCTCCTGAGGTTCAGGCTGTTCCTCCTCAATTTCTCCTCCTCCTAAAGAATCCTGAGAGTTTAATTCCAACCCCGGTAAGGTTGAAAACTGAAGCTGATCCCCCCAGTCCCACCACTTTGTTCTAGCTGCAATGTTGGCCATTTGTCTTTTGGTAGAAAGCTGAGCCCTCCCCCCTCAGTGTGTATCAGGAAGTGCCCAGAAGGAGGGGCAGCGGCATGCTCCAGCCCCTTGGGCGTCTCCACCGATGATTTGTCTGATTCCTGCTCATGTTCTTGTAGCTCAGCAACCCGTTTCTCAGGTAGCTCGTCTCCTGGTTCGCCCCCTTGCAGTGGCCATTGCTTGGTGGCCGCACTCTTTCCAGTTGCTGGCACCTTGGTATCAGACTATGCGGGAGGCTCTCCCATGGCGCGGTTTACTTTGCTTTCAAAGTCAGATAGATCATCTGCGTCATCGTCTTCCTCAGAGGAGTCCCTATCATCAGGATTCTTGGGTAGGGGAGAAGGGTCATTTTGCCGAACCACCTTGTCTTTGGTTTTAGGTAACACCTTGATCTCAAATCCTACCCCCTCGATGAAAATTTCGAGAAACCCTTTGATGCTCGCTATCTCTCTCGCTCTCAGCTTGACTCTCCCTGGTCCATCTTCGATCAAGGAAACCTCATCCACCACCATCACTTCCCCAGCTAGCTCAGCAATAAGAGTGACAGCTTCAATGTTTTTGGCGGGGTCAGGGACATTGAAAAGCTGAATCCAACCTATTTGTAGGACTGTTGATGCCATATGATCTAAGCTGGAATGCGAGATTGAGACGTTGATGCTGAAAAACACCAAATCCAAACTCTTAGACCGGGAGAAAGTATCTAGGATCATTTTGTTTGGGAATGTGGCCATGTATTTTGATTCAGAGATTTGCTTAACTTTCCAGGACCATTTGGTATCAATGAGGTTCTTCAGTTCTTTCTCTATCTTGAACACATCAGCATCCCCACTTTTAACCTGAATCAAACCAACCTGGTCTCCCAACTGCTGCTTGACTGCGCCTGGAATTTTCAGACAATGAAACCCCTGTCCTGGAAAGCCAAAACCATACATGTGCATAGAGGCTCCTTTGTTGCTGGGACACTTCGCTGCCATGTGTCCAGTTTCCTTGCAATTGAAGCAGAATGGGGGGTTTGTGCAGTCGGCTTGATGATGCCCCTCTTGTCTACACCTGAAATAAACTCCACTCCTTCCAGTATCAGCAGAGTTCTTGCCCCTAGAAAGATCATCCTTCCCCTTCATCTGCTGCTCCCTGTGAATGCCACCCAGCCTGTCAATAGCAGAAGTGTAGGAGGTAACCTGACTTTGCTGAAACCTGACTCTCTGGCTATTCTGATAGTTGCCTCGATCCAGATCGGTCGGCTCCATAGCTCTTCTCTTCCCAAATTGGTCGCCATCTCTAAACCCCCACAGATCTCCCATCCTGTACGACTCACGCCCCCTTGTCATCCTCTCCCGGAGTTTCCTTTCACGGTTGAGGTCTTCATGCCGCTTGGCTTCGCGCTCCTCCTCATCCTGGAATCGGCTCCCCCTTCGGTATTCCTCGAACCATCGCTTTGGGGGCACACCACGGTGATCCCCACGCTCCATCCTGGATTCTTCCCAGCCCATGGAGTCTGACTCCACAGCCTGGGCAAAGGTCTTGGTGAGCGGCGGCGGAGGTCGGACTCTGCGAACCCTACACGCACGCCACCCCTCTCTCCGGATTTCTTCGGGTCGGGCTGGATAACCCGTCTCCCCTAGCAGAGCGATCTTGGGAACCCATATCCAGCGCTCCTCTGCAATTGGCCGCCATGAGTGGTTGTTGAGTTGTTCAATCGACCGACCAAACGATCCCCACCCCCCTCTCCGATCGTCGCCAGGTGTCCCTTGCAGGCCCCCCTTCACCTGCGGCTCTGCAATCTCCCCCAATTTTGACTGACCTGCCAAATTCGCGCCCGGAATCCTGCGTAGCGCATCTTCGAGGTCATCCCATGATGATTCAAGCTTCGTGAGGTCTTCGGCAGCACCGATTTCCTGAGGATCTTCCGGACTTCGCGATACAAAGAGATTTCGCTTGATTTCCCGAGCCAGGCGAATACGGCCCTCCTCATTTTTCCACCCCGAACATCATCTTCTTCCCCCGCTCTGATCCTCTCTGTCAACTTTCCGGATGATTTCTGATTTCCCTCTTTGGTTGAGGTTGACACCCCAATCCCCCGTTGAGTGATCCTGCGAGAGACGGACGAGGTGTCCAATCCGCAGGCCTTGTCGCGCCGCCCACTCTCGCGATGAGTGCAGGCCTCGGCGTAGGAGAGCTTCCGTGCTTGATCTCTCGGCAGCGCCTCCGTCCTAGCGATTGGAGGCGAAGACGCGGCCATGGCGGCCCTCTTCAGGCACGTGTCGCTGCGGCCAGTGCCCGCCTGCAAATTGGACACCGTCCTTCCTCTCCCCTGCCCCGCCTTCGCCGTCGGGCTGCTACACCTGCTGTCCCGCGCGCCGGCGGAGCGGACCCTCCACACCCCCACTGCAGCTGCCTGCCGTGGCTCGGTGCGCGCCCGCGCGCTCCCTACTCTACGTGAGCCTGGGGAGCGTGGCCACCGTCGGCCGCGCCGCGCTCGAGGAGACGGAGTTTGCAGATGTTCCTGAAGCCCAGTGAAAAAATGGGGAAGCATGGTTTATCTAAGGAAAATGATCAAGGTAGGGTACGCTCAGCTGCTATTCGTTTACTTCGGGCACCGGTCTGACCCTGGTCTGCCAAGGAATATCCGGTATCGCTCTATGTCGAACCCAAGCGGGAGGGGGGGGAGTGCACTAACCACGCAGACTGTCTCCGTAGCCAACGGACAGGGCTGTCACCACCTGCCGTCTACCCCACAATGCCAGTTGAGCTCGAGACAAACAAAGTTAATCTAGGGCCTAGACACCACGTCTAATCCTTCGATTACTACTCTAGCGGCGATCAGGGTTTACCCGTCTTTATCAGGGGCCCTCTACTAGAGTATCCCTCATAAGAACGGACGATGAACCCGCAAACGAATAACAAAAGAGAATAACTTTACCAAGAACATAACCAAAAGATAAACTCAGGTACTTACTCAAATGATTCGTACCTGTCGAGGTACAAGCAGAAGAAGGATGCCGACAAGCCCGGCACTCCTCCCCACTTCTCCTCACACACTCCCTATCTTAATCTACATCCTTTCCCCACCAAAGTGTATCTTCAATTGTGTTGTTGTGTTGAATGGGGGGCTCTCCTCCTCCTTATATAGCCTCTCCAAGGGTGGATCCCCGGTTAGACTTGCGAGGTGGTACTACGCACGTCCGGGATGGATGTAGGGGAGCCGTGGGAGACTGCTGGAGAAAGCTGGGCCTGAACAGGCCCAACAAGGGGTCGGCCGAACCCTTTTAGTGGCCTTTTGGGCTCATCTTCGGTCGGTGTATTCCTTGTGGGCTCCTCATGGGGATTGCGGTGTGCATTCCTATAGATATGTGGGTTTGGGATGTCATTTGGGCCCTAGGATCCTTGTGTGCGCTGCTGTGTTCATCGGAAGTGTCTTTTCTCTTGGGCTTGGGCTAATTTGCTTCAGGATGTAGGCCCTCTAATTCTCGTGCTCGTGTAGAACGCTTCTGATGTGTACTTTTCCCTTTGTTTGAGCACGGTTTTCACCCGAATGAAGACATGGCTTCCTGTAAACAACGATTCACCAAAACTTGTGGAAATGATTAGTATCAAGGTCCTAATTCTAGTTTGGTATTTGTTTTGGCACAAATCTTTGCAAGAGTTGACGGCCATTTTTAGCACTTAAGGACCGTCAACAAGGGTCAAAGAAATGATCTTTAACTCATCTATCCGAATGCCTGAACATCTAGCCAATATTCTCGTCATACTGCCCCCTGAGGGTATTAGTGTTTGGCCACTCTGAGGTCACCACGGTGATCGAACCCGACTCGGTTACCCCGACACTGAAGCCCTGGGTTAGGTCACTCAGACTTTCTGAGTAGTCCAGATGTCTAGGCCCTGAAGCCTTAGCTGAGTCACGGAGATGCACCGGGTCGTAGATGGCGCCCAGCCCCCGAGCAGGCACTACTAGAAAACATGCCCTGGGAACTGGTTGGAAACACCCTTAGGCACCGGTTTTCCAACCGGTTCCCGCAAACCGAGACCAATGGCCTCACCTTTAGACATCGGATTTTTCAACCAGTGCCTTAGGCTTCCATTGGTACCGGTTGGAAAGACCAACCGGTACCAAAAAGGCTGCCACACTGACGCAAGGTGGCAGCCCCTTTGGTACCGGTTGGTCTTTCCAACCGGTACCAATGACTTTTTCCCCTTTTTTCCCAAATCTAGTTTTGTTTGTTATATTTATTACTGTTTATTCTTTTACAATTGCTAAACGCACTCAAGCTCTACAGTACTATACGTTCATCGGTCGTTCGTGTTCGTTTTCAGAGAATATTTAAAACTAACTAAAAGTGAAATGCGAGCATATAATTAAGCTAATTAGATGAACTAATATATTTACAAATTTACAAACATCAAGGCATAACGTTTAAAAATATTTACAAATGTACAAGTCATGTTTGTAGTCCAACTACTGGTCCCCTCAGGAGCTCGATGGAAGTCCTCTATGGATGTGACCGTCGTGGTAGAACTCGCTTCGAGGATCCAAGATCTCATTCAAAATAAATCCAGCGAGCTGCTCGCACACGGCGTTGATCCGATCAGTAGAGTAACATTCATCCCCCATTTGAGACATCTATCATTTAGGAAAAAAGGATTAACATCATGTGCGTTAGTACAAATAAGAAAATGTACTAGTGAACGGTTTGGACGTACTCTCGTATCTTCATCAGTAGCCTTCCCGCATGGAGTCATGATGTGCAAGTAGTCGCATACGTAGTACCCGCACCAATCAGTTCTTTGTTGTTGTCTCGCACACTTAAGGAGAAACAAATAAATTACTCAATTTAGAACAATTTGGGATTATATACTTAACTAGACAAATCTTTATGAATCAACATACCGGATAATCCATGTTAACGTTCAGTTCGGGCCTCCATTGACCACGTCCTTTGTTATTTTTCACAAATTTTTTCCAAACACTGCGCTCAAAGTTAAGTTTGATATTCAGGAATTGTTATTAACAGAAAAAGGATTTGATTGCGCAAACTGAACTTACCTGTTCAAGGGGTCTAGGATATGTTGGATTGCGGACTTTGGATTTCTCAATGAGTCAAAGACTATAAGATTGCCGGTCTCTACAGAAAGTATGAGTAAAATCCAATGATAACTGCAGATATAGATAGGATATATACATACATGCATTAGACGACTTAGTATTTATTTAGTAATATAACAGAGGATTGAGTCGACCAAGACTTACCCAAAGTTGTATGGTATGAATATATAGGATTTGTATTTTTTCCTTGTAATTATCTTTGCGCACTTTCTGGTTGACTAGCAAAGGAGACATGAAGCCGATCTGATGGTGCCATCCATGTTTTCAGCTTCTTTGGGTCTCCTGTCTAAACGATACAATAGAAATTTTATAATGCACACATATAATTATGTTCTTGTTAACAAAAAGTATTAATGTAGAGGTAAGTAATACATACAAAACCCAAATGGTGATGATAGAGGCGTCGAGGGCTTGTCGATGGTAAATGTGATATAAATTTTCGAAGTACACCCAGAAATCGTCCTCCCCGCGGAAGAAATCATGGTCACGATACTTGACTCCAAACATTTTCCCTTCGTCATTCGACATTCGCAGGTACCATCTATGCAAATTGAACATCTGCATGCCTAGACTTTTCTCCTCTTCCTCAATGACAAATGGTTTTCCATGCTGGAATGGAGTAAGAACGGGAGCAATAGGGATTTCCGCCTCCACTTGCCCCGTTGCCTCCTCTAGCGTTAATCCAGTTTCAGAAAGAAATATCGCGGTCTGTAGGTCCGCCTGGAGTTGTACGTCCGTCGGGTGTAGGAGTGGCAACCCTGGCACCCGGAGGGGCCCGAGTTCTTTTTGTTGTGTGCCAAGCTGAGGAATGGTCTTGTCACATTTTTTCTTCAGATTTCTCACCTTGTGTGCCTTTGTCAGAGTACGATCATAGTCCGAGGGTAAGCTTTTCGGTATTGGTTGGTTGTCTAGGCTTGCGAGAAGCTTTTTCCCTAGTTCTAGAGGTACCTTTTCCCTCGGCGGGGGGACTTTAGGCTTCAATTGTTCTTTTATATATCGAGCAGTCTCCTCTTCCAACTCCTCAGCGGTTTTCTCGTAGGTTAATTTTCTTTTGACCGTTTTCTGCTTCTTCTTTGAGGGTCCAGCCGCTGGGAGGGATGCTGTCTTTTTCTTTCCATTTTCTGGTGCAGGAGGAGTTGGAATACTCGTGGCCCTTTGCGCCGGCAGAGACGGTGGTGAAGGAGGTGGTTGTGGGGACGACGGTGAGGGAGGCCGCAGAGACGGGCGATCGGTCTGCACGGGAGCCGTTGTGCTTGCAGTAAGTTTGATGTCGGCCTTGCGCCATAGAACGACCCCATGCAGTGCGTCTCCCAATGTCTTCTCTCCATCCCCTCCAACGAAGTCGAGCTCAAGATCCTCATTGTTTCCAACTATCTGCTCGACTGTGATGGAGGTGTAGCCAGGGGGTATCGGCCTTCCATGAATTGTAGTAGAAGGATTCAGGGGCAGGGCTAACCCGTATGCGACATGAATGGATATATTTCTTGCTTGCACATGAAGCTCGCGTGGTGTCGGCATGGTGACATCATCCACTGGATACCTCTGGTCATCTACCGCCGTTGGCTCAATGTGGGGTTGCTGTTCCGCTTGTACGTCGAGCGCCGCCGTGGATGCACAGCTGCTGCGTCGCTGAGAGGCCGGGCTTATCACAACATCCGAATGTGACCCAGCAGTGGCCCTTTGGCTCAGAGCTAGCTGCACTGCCTCATTGACCCTGGCGTCCATCTGAGATTCCAAGGACGCATACTTCCTGTTCATCTCTTCTTGTATGGCACGAAATTTCTCTTCTTGTTCGTCTTTGCTCTTTCGGTGAGTCTTGTAAGAGGAATCTCTGGCCCAAGCAAGTTTCCATGGGACCACGCCGATGCCGCGGGCTCGTCCAGGGTGTTCCGGATTCTTTAATGCCCTTGTCAGCTCATCATTCTCCCTTTGATGCTGGAATGTTCCTTGTTGGGTCTCATCTATTGCAGCGACTAGATTGCGGGACACTTCTTGCATATGCTCGGGCACGACCAAACTTCCATCCAACTGGTTTAGTGTCACGACATTAGCAAATAACCACCACTTGGATCTATCCGGCCAATCCCAAGTCGTCGGCCTGATGCCTCTATCCATAAGGTCCTGCTCCATCTTCTGCCATTTTTTAACATACTTCTTGTACCCGGCAGCCCCAAGGTGGTGGCTGTACTTCTTATTTGCTGCATTCACCCTAGCCTGTTCGGATTTTTCTTGGGCTTTCTCTGATAGTTTGTATTGTTTGAACTCCTCCCAGTATGGTTTAACCTGAGAAAGATCATCCCATTTCGGCTCCTTATCCTTCTTGATGTAATTGATGTACAACTTTTTCTTGAAAGTTGCAAAGGCAAGGGCCATCTTTTTCAAGGCACATTTCTTCATAAGTTCTTGGTCAACTCCTTCAGGAAGAGTGAACATATCCTTGAGTTCTGCCCATAGCATTTCCTTCTGTTGTGCAGGCACGGCGTGTTGCTGTTCTTCGGGTTTGCTCATTTTCCATAGTCTCGTGGTGATCGGAATTCTTGCCCGAACAATAACCCCACATTGGTTGACAAATTTTATGCTAGCAGCCTCTGGAGCACTTGGACTGCCCCCTGCGTCCACTTCTGTGATGACCTGTCTTCCCTCCATTTTCTTGGTTGGCCGGCGTCTCCCTTTTGACTGGCTCAACGAAGTCGATGCGGAGGTCGACTAAATTACAGAAAAGATATGTTAATCGCAAAACTAATCTACCGAAGTCACCATGCATATAGTTTTAAGATTCGTACTAGAATATGCTGCTATTGATTGGGCGGCGGCGCAAAGTCATCATCTTCTTCATCGGCATCTCTAGACATATTTAGGAATGAATCAGCTGTCCGAGCATCTTCTTCAGCGATTGGCTGGGTGGTGTTGGCCCTCGTATCTTCGTTTATTGCGTCCAACATGTATTGCTTGGCGACCTCGTCATCACCGAAGGGGTCCATCCTTAACTGAAACTGTAAAAATGTGTTAGAGTATGTGTCCATCCTTAAATGAAGTAGGAGAATTCAATTCTTTGAACGAATATGCATGTTTGAGAGAGAGAGTGTGTGTGTGTATGTTAGAGGGACAGAGAAAGAGAGAGTTAGTGAGTGTGTGTGTGAGTCAGTGTGTGTGTATGTGTGTTTGTGTGTTAGTGGGATAGAGAAAGAGAGAGAGCGAGTTAATGTGTGTGTGAGTCGTCAGTGTGTGAGTGTGTGTGTGTCAAGGGTCGAGGGTTGATACTTTATATAAATGTGTTAGAGTGTGTTAGGGTGTGTTTATGTGTGTGTGTTAGTGTGTGTGTGTGACTGTGTGTGTGTGTGTCGAGGGTCGATACTTTATACAATTGTGTTAGAGTGTGAGTGTGTGTGTGTGTGTGTTAGAGTGTATTAGAGTGTGTGTGTGTGTGTCTGTGTGTGTGTTAGTGGGAGAGTGTGTGTGTCGTGGAACGGGGACGAGGAACGTGGTTGAGGGTTGAGGTCTAGGGTTGAGGGTCGAGGTCGAGAGTCGAGGGACGGGGTTGAGAGTCGGGGTCGAGATTCGAGGTCGAGGGACGACGAATGCATGAGTGAGTTAGAGAGCGAATACGAACGGGTTCGAGCTCGAGAATTAATTTAAATCAATCTAAATTACAAATGCAATACATGTAATCAAGAATTGTACATAAAATTATTACTCGTCGTCGTTACTCGTCATTACTCGTCGTCGTCATTACATTATACAGTGAAATATATGTCGTCGTCGTCTAACCATTAAATACATGATTAAAGTAATAAGTTACACATGTAAAGAAAAAGTAATAAATTACACATCTAAACACTATATACATATATACATATATAATACAAACTAATTATACAGAAATTATTTAAAAATACTGTAGGGTGAAGGGGCGGGGCGGTGGAGGACATTGAATAAGGACATCAAATTCTAAAAATACTACATCTATAATTAAATTCTAAAAATATCTCTATAATTAAATTCTAGTCAATATATAATAATGGCAACACTATATCTACAACTAAATTAACATAGATAACACTGACATCTAACATGCACGAGTATTTTTCCTTCGAAGATCTAGATGCAACTAAACTAACAAAGTTGATTTTGTATTTTTACCATTTTTCTGTGATTTGTTATGCATTTTACAAAATCTCAGCCGAATTAAACAATTTTGGAAAACCCTAAACCCTAAACAGGGGCTGACAGCTGGGCCCCACTGGTCAGTGAGAGGCCCAGCCCAGCCCCAGCTCGCACACTCCATGGCACGGCGGCGGCGGCGTTCTGGCCGGCGCAGGGCTGGGCGGCGGGAGTGCGGCGCGCGCCCGCGGCCAGGGAGGCAAGGTGGCTTCGGGGTGCGCGGCGGCGGCGTGCAGCCCCACGTAGGGGCTGCCCGCGATGTACGTGCGGCAGCGGGACGGCAACCGCGGCGGTGCAGCTGCGCCCCGGTAATGCGGCGCCGGAAAGAGAGGGGAAAGGGGTCGGAGAGGATGAGGAGAGTGTGGGGAAACTCACCACGAGCTCTATTCGGGTGGAGGTGGACCGGAGCGGTGTCGAGGCCGGTGGGCGGCGGCGTTTCTCGTACGCGGCGATCGAGGGGGCGTCGAGGCGTCGAGGGCACGCGCGGAGGTCGAGGTGGCGGGTCGAGTAGATGTCGCGGCGGCCGGAGCAGAGGGCGCGAGCGTCGTCGAGGCCGGCGGCGCAGTGAGGCGGCGAGGTGGACGATTGGAGGCTGGAGGCAATCGCGAGAGGAGGGGGGATGGAGGATGAAGGGCCGGGACTTAAATACCCTAAGCCTTTGGCACCGGGTGATAATTTCAACCGGTACCTAATAGCTCCTTAGGTACCGGTTGCAGTTCCACCCGGTGCCTTAGTGAAGCCTTAGGCACCGGTTGCAGTTCCACCCGGTGCTTAAGGGGCCCAACGGGTGGGAATGAAATTTCCCTTTGGCACCGGGTGGAGAAGCAAAACTGGTGCCTTAGGGTCTTTGAAATTAGCTTTTGTAGATAGCTGGTGGGATGTGATCCGAAATCCCTCGATAGCTCAATGGTAACTCTGTGTAATTTGTGCGCCGCCGCCACGGTTCGTACCCGCGTCCAACCCCCTTTTTTTTCCGAATTGCCTGCCTTAGGTACCGGTTGATACGGTACGTAAGGCCTTCTCGTTTTCTAATAAATCTGTTAATTCCCTAATAATAATAAATCAAATAATTGCTACATAATAAATCATTTAGGTGCATAACTAATTATTTTAATTGCATAATAAATCAAATAATTGCATTATAAATCATTTAATGCACAATAATTTTAATTGCTACATAATAAATCATTTAGGTGCATAAATAATTATTTTAATTGCATAATAAATCAAATAATTGCATAATAAATAATTTAAATGCACAATAATTTTAGTTGCTACATAATAAATCATTTATGTGCGTAACTAATTATTTTAATTGCATAATAAATCATAATAAATCAAATAATTGTATAATAAATCATTTAAATGCACAATAATTCTAATTACTGCATAATAAATCATTTAGGTGCATAACTAATTATTTTAATTGCATAATAAATCAAATAATTGCATAATAAATAATTTAAATGCACAATAATTCTAATTACTACATTATAAATCATTTAGGTTCATAACTAATCATTTTAATTGCAAAATAAATCATAATAAATTAAATAATTTCATAATAAATCATTTAATTGCCCAATAAATCAATTCATTGCATAAGAAATCTGATAATATTCACATAAAATATTACAAGATATAATCATTCAACTAAGGGAATATTAACGATGGTTCGCTTTACAATCGTCCCTTCATTATGATCATGACGTGCGTACGGAGTCTCCTCTTCGGCTAAAAGAATACTTGTGTCAACCTCCACTGCGAACGGAGTCATATCTTCAACCTTATTGTATTCTTCTTCATCTGTAACATCGTCGACTCACACAATTTTTCTTTTTCTTGTCAGAATAATATGGCGCTTTGGCTCATCTCCGGCACCTACAGAACTTGATTTATTCCTGGACTTGTCCTTTCTCAGTTTGCTAGACATGTCCTACACATAGAAAACTTGAGTGACATCTTTAGCTAGGATGAATGGTTCGTCTCGATAGCCAAGCTCTTTGAGGTCTACCGTTGTCATTCCGTACTCGTCGATATCGACACCTTTTCCTGTGAGTGTATCCCATTGACAACGAAATAGAGGTATCTTCAACAGCCCATAGTCGAGTTTCCAGATCTCTTCAATGTAACCAAAATATGAGTTCGTTTGGCCACTAGAGTCGGTGGCATCTATACGGACACCACTATTTTTATTGGTGGTCTTGTTATCTTGGGCTCTTGTATAAAATGTGTAACCATTAATTTCATATCCTTGGTACATCAGGATTGAATTTGCCGTACCCCTGGCCAGCCAAGCTAGCTGCTCATGAATTTGATCGTTGGCCATGACTTCCTTCTGTAACCAGGTGGCGAATGTATTGTTATGATGCTTTGTAATCCATGTCTCAAACTTCAAAGGGTATATGCTTCGCATAATTTGCATGTGCTCCTCCATGTATGGAGCCACCAAGGCTGATTGTTGCAGAACTGTGAGATGTGCTTTGCTCAACGTGGCATGATCTGTGGCATTTACTGATTTCCTTCCAAGTGTGCCCTTTCCAATCAGCCGCCCCTCATGACGTGATAATGGAATCCCAATTGGGCAGAGTTCTTCCATATAGTCAACACAAAACTCAATGACCTCCTCTGTGACGTAACCCTTCGCAATGCTTCCTTCTGGACGAGCCCGATTACGAACATATTTCTTTAGGACTGCAAAGTATCGTTCAAAAGGGAACATATTATGAAGAAAAACAGGACCGAGAATACCAATATCTTTGACTAGGTGAACTAGAAGATGCGTCATAATATTGAAGAATGATGGAGGAAATATCATTTCAAGACTGACTAAACTTTGGACAACATCCTCTTGTAGCCTGCTTAAACTCGATGGATCGATTGCCTTCTGAGAAATTATGTTGAGAAAGGTGCATAGCTTTATAATTGTTGCTCGAACATTAGCTGGTAGAATACCTCTAAGTGCAACTGGAATCAATTGCGTCATCAACACGTGATAGTCATGGGACTTTACGTGTGCGAATTTCTTCTCTTTCAAGTTTAGTAGCCTCTTTATATTCGAAGAGTAGCCTGATGGGACCTTGATACTGTTCAAACAGTCGAACATACTTTGCTTCTCTTCCTTACTAAGAGTGTAGCACGCAGGATCTAGATAATGATGTCCTTTATCCCTTTTTTCTGGATGTAGGGCGGCCCGTTGTTTCATACGTTGAAGATCTTGCCGCGCTTCCAATGTATCCTTTGGCTTACCGTAGACACCAAGAAAGCCTAGAAGGTTCACACAAAGATTTTTTGTTAGGTGCATCACATCAATTGTGTGGCGGACATCTAAGACTTCCCAATAAGGTAACTCCCAAAAATACTCTTCTTCTTCCACATAGGTGCACGTCCGTCATCACTCTGCACTGATCTGCAGCCGGGTCCTTTTCCAAATACTACTTTTATATCTTTGACCATTTCAAACATTATTTTCCCACAACGGTGCCTAGGCTTGGTACAATGATCTGCCTTTCCATCGTAGTGAGCATGCCTCCTCCTTAATGGGTGCTTGATTGGAAGAAATCGACGATGACCCATACACATGATCTTCCTATAGTGCTTGAGGTACGTGCTGTCGGTTTCTTCTAAACAATGGGTGCATGCCCTATAACCCTTATTGGATTGTCCGGAGAGGTTACTTAGTGCTGGCCAATCGTTGGTGGTTACGAAAAGCAATGCACGAAGGTTAGAATGATCCTCTGCGTGCGCATCCCACATACGAACACCCTCCTCTTTCCACAATAATAGAAGATCCTCAATCAGTGGTTTCAGATACACATCTATATCGTTACCGGGTTACTTCGGGCCGGGGATAAGCACCGGCATCATAATGAATTTCCGCTTCATACACAACCTGGGAGGAAGGTTGTATATACAGAGTGTCACATGCCAGGTACTATGGCCACTGCTCTGCTCACCGAAAGGATTCATGCCATCCGTACTTAAGCCGAACCTTATATTCCCCGAAAACTCTCAAGCCAAGATGCTCGGGGGCCTCACTGGGATGGACCGCGCAGCACGCGCACACCGGTTTCTCCTACCACACAACACACAGAAACCCCCTTAATCAAATCAAAAAACAAATGCCAGAACTTTTTTGAAAAAATGAGCCCAAGCGAGACGGAAAACGGAAAAAAAACACGAAAAGCAAACACGAATTTAAACATAGTTAGGGGCGCCACACACACGGTGAACGCCCCAGAAGTTCACCCAAGCCACACGATCGGCATGGGGCACAACACTTTACATACATCCCATAGTTAAAAAAAATAAAAAGTGGCCGCCGGCCGGTCCCGCGCTCCACGGCCATCCCACCGGGCCTTCATGGGCCGTCCAGCTCCGGGTCAGCGCCGCATCGCAGGAGGTCGTCAACGTCCATCTCCGCCGCGATGACCTGCCCGAACCCGGCAAAGTCCAGCATGGTCCGCCGACAAACCGTCGTGCTAGAGGTCTCCGGAAAGCCAGGGTCAGTTCCCCCCGAGGTGCACCCCAGTGCGCAGACGGACGGAGGCCAATGCAGCGGCAGCCCCACGACGGATCCCCAGCCTCACTGACGAGCGGATGATCTCGGGGAGGGCGTCGAGTTGATCCACCCGCATGGGCGCCTGCGGCTCCACCACACGGAAGATAGCGAGCGCGCCATCCTCCAGGGCCTCGCATTGGTCCTCCACTTCGCCGAGGCGGCGCTGCAAGTCCGTCACCTCATGGCGGACGGCCTCCAACTCCTTCTCCAGCACTACAGGAAAAAAGTATGAGATGCAGGAAAAACAGGGGACGGGAGGCACGATCAAGAACAGAAATCACCGAAGGCTCGGGCTTGGGCGTCCGCGGCAGCATCCCTCGCCGCGCGCACCTCCTCCTCGGTAGCACCACGAGCCACATCAACCGCCTGCAGGCTCTTCCGCAGGTGCTCAACCTCGACCGAGACGGCTAAGTAGCGTCCACGCGCCAAATCGCACTCCCACTGCAGCACTGGTATGTCCGAGTGAACTTCTGCAGGGTCAGACTCGGAGGAGGAGGTAGACAGTGCGGGCAAGCCCGGCCGGACGACGGCGGCGACCGACGGCGCCGCGACGACCAGCGCCGGGGGCGCGACGGAGGATGACGTCGAACCACCGACAACAACAGCAGACGTCCCAGCACCATCCCGCACCGGAGCCCGCCAGCCGAAGAGGAGCCGGAGGTGACGGGCCCGCCCGACGGCCCAACGCCGCCTTGCCCCGCGATCCACGCTCCAGGACCCGTCGACGGCACCCTTCCATCACACGGTAATCATAAAAAACTTAACCAAACAAAATGCGGGGACAGATAAATTGTGGCAGAACCGCCCAAATTAATCCGGCTCAAGTGCGCTAACCATCACCCTAAAGGTAATCCCGGCTAACACGCACTTCAAATGGAGTAATCCGGCAGTGCTGTCAGGTAAAGTCCCAAAGAATCCACCTGAGCGTCGATCGAACCCAAAGCTTACATGCAACTCACACGAAGGTGAGTCCACAGAGTATAATATTTCACAAATATATTACATTACAGAGTCTTAACTTAATTATTACAAATGAAGTTCGAAATCTCAGAAAGGTACTTGAAATTCAAATTGAAAGTAGTTCAGAGTTTAACTGCAACGGAAATAAAGCGAGTTCTAAACGACGATACAAGATGTCATGATGAAGCCCATACATAACATCACTCGGCATTGTCATCGTTGGCCGGAGTCATATCCCACTCTACCGACCAACCAGGAGGTAAAGTACACGGCCAAGTCAAACTAGCAACCATGTTCTCAAAAGTATCACCTGAAACAAATTGAGCCACAAGCAAGGCTGAGTATACTAATACTCAGTAAGGCTTAACGGACTATGGGTATACTTAACCCACTACCTAGACATGCAAGGCTTTTGGCTGGAGGGGTTTGTTTCGCCGAAAAGCAACTAAGAGTAAATCCTTAATTTCCAATTTTAGCTTCAAAATTCTAGTTCAATTGACCATTCTAAGTGAGCATCTATCCAATAGTATACATGTTGGAAAACAATTATTTTTCATCATTCAACCATATTCATCATCCTCATTGTTCCACTTCTTACTCTATGTGGCAAAAGGGTTAAGCAGTCCCAATATCCGTGAGAGGCGGACGATTCGAATTGAATTTATTAACCTGGCCAGGCAGACCTAAACACACGCATGGGAACCGAGTCCCCACGCAACATTTCCCCTTTCTTTTTTGGCTCGTGGATTAGGGTCACCCCCTTCGACTACAAGAGCCCCACGCCACAGTCGACGCCGGGCCGTGACCACGCTTGCACCCGCATGTGGCCGCATGAGAAACAATGTTCAAAGAGGGTGATGGAAAAGTCCACTCCCCGGGCCAATCAGGTACTTAAGCTTACCGATTACTATATTTTCTGGCATGTGGTTAGTATGTTCAAACGCTTAACCACCACTACCACACACCGCGGCCTTATCCATTTTCACCAAATAGACGGAGTATCACAAGTACAACAACCCCGCCCGTAAATCTTATATTGCAGTGTGTAGTAAACATCCAACTCCTATAATTCTCGCTAGTGACAGGAAATCAATCGACTTCTACCGAACCATTAGCATAGCCAACTAGCGACCTATACATGCTAGTATTCAAACATAAGTACTTAAGATTATGCAACTAGGGTTCCAAACAATTCCTACAAACTTAAATGCACAAGTAGATAGGAATATAAGCAGTTGCACAAATTTAAAATAGATAGGACATGCTCCGGGGCTTGCCTTCCTGAGCGTAGCTAGCCTTGGGCTCTTCCGAAACTTAGTTCGGGTCTTCAGTGGCTTCAGTTAGATTCACTTGAGCTTCACGCTGCTCACTCTCGGACTCCGGCACCAGCTCGTATGTACCGTCAGCGAGAGTAGTCGAATCTACATGAAATGCATATGCGTGAGTTACTTTAGTGGTAACGATTTATTCATTTCTGCACTATAGAGTTGTAATCCAACAAAACTCAAGTTAAGTTGGAGATCATTTTATTTTCAACCTCCTAGGGCAATCATTTATAGAGTAGTAAATAACAATTATTAGTCCATAGAGTCACTGTGGGGATTTCATCATTTACCAACACATACCAAAAGTCATTTTCTTTAACAAACACTAGAGATAACATGTGCTGTCCAAAACTATAGTTACACAGTGGTTCTAGGGTTGAAATTTTTATTTATTGTACTTCAACAAGTGTATGTCTTACTGTAAAAAATTCAGAAAATTTGACGCAGCCGAAAAATTATGAAAAACAAAATACACAGCCACTGCTAGGAACAAGATTAATTTGTATAGATCAAACCACATAAGTACTAGTACTGAAAATTTAACTGAGTGTTGATGATCCTATTATGAGCCTACTGTAAATGTTTCAGAATTAAAGGAGCAGTACACTAGGCATGAAAAATGTAACAAAATAGAGCTGCATGGAAAAAAATTAATTTTCACAGCTAGTTCTACTGAGTTCCAGGGGCTCAAACCTTACTAGCATGATTACGTACTCAAATTGAAGCTCTAGTAAAAATATCAGATTTTTCTAGGCAGAGAAACTAATTTTCTTAGTTTAGTGCATTTATTCATAGCATAATTCACTTGAGCATGTTCTGCTTGGGTAAATAGTCCCTACATTTTCCTAAAGCATCTAGGTAATAATTCAGAATTACTAAAAAAGTTTCAGCTTATCTTTCAAGGTGGAACAACTTGGATAAATAAAAATATTTATCCTAGGCATACATAAAGTCCTAGATAAAACCTATAGCTAGGGGTGTCAACTGGCCACCAAACTTTTACACAAGACTAATCCTCTAACATTCAACATACTGACCAAAAATGGATACTGGAACATGCATGGAGATTGAGGTCTAAATAAAGGTCTAATTTACTTGCATTTAATCTAGAGCAAAAACCAGCGAGCAAATGAAAAAGTTCATGTAATGAAAGTTGTAGATCTAGTTGCTAGGAACTCAAGACAATTGAGCTTACATTTTTCTGATGTTTATATGATTTTTAAATGAATTTACAAGTTTGCTGTTTTTGAAAACAAAAAGGAACTATAGATTTGTGCCTAGGCCCCTGAAAAGAATTAGGGGTTCACAACCAGACCCCTGGCCGGACTTTCGGAAACAGGGGAGGGGCGGCGGCCGGATTTTCGGCGATGGGGATCGCTGGCAGTGAGGTTAGGGTGGGGGAAAAGCTAGAGGGGGCTCGTGCGCACCTGCCGGTGGTCTCAGTTGGGGCAGAGGTGGACTGTGGCGAGCTGTCCACGGCAGCCGTGCTCGGCGGTGGCGGGTATGGCGCGCCGGCAGTGCTCCGGCGGGGCGGAGGCGGCTTGGCTAGGCCGAGGAGCTTTAGGAAGGCGAGGGGAAGGTCGCTGGGGTGTTCAATTTGGGAGGGAGAGGGCGGAGGTGCGGCTCCACATACTGCAGGCGGCCGACGGCACAAATGGTGGCCGCCGCGGCCGCGGACAGCGGCGGCGCCGCTCCGGCGGCCCTGGGCGGAGGAGAGCGGGTCGGGGAACTGTGCCACGGCGAGAGGAAGCTCGCGGCGGGGTCTACTCGGGCGGAAAGGTGCCGGAGGTGGGGTCTCCGCGGTGAGCCCGAGCTCCGCGGCAGCAATGGCGGCGGCCATGGTCGTGGTTCTGGGAGGGAGGGTGGAGAGGGAGGGCGGGAAGGCTTTGCCTCGAAGCAACGGGGCTCGGCGAGTTAAGGAGAGGGGTGCGGTGCCGGGAGTGGCAGGGGCAGGTGCGTGCGGCGTCGCGGTGGCGTGTTCGCCGAGCGGCAGTAGTGGCGGGCAGAGACGCAGCGAGGAGGGGTTGGGGGTGTTGGTGGCGCGGCATTGAAGGCCAGGGCAGGCGCAGGCAGCAGCCCGGCAGCGGCTGTGGCGCTCGACCGGATGCGGCTGTCGCCGAGCGGCTGTCGTGACGCGGCATGCTCGACGGAGCAGAGCGCAGCGGTGGTGCAAGAGTGGTGGCGGCAGACGGGGGCATAGCGACGGCGCAGGATGTGGCTAGGAAGCGAGGCAGCAGCGGTGCAGCAGCGGCAGGCGGCTGCGTAGCTGCCCTGCCCATCTCTCGAGTGCTTGGGAGTGAAGGAAGAGAGAGAGAGACGAGAGAGAAGTCAGAGAGTTGACTTCAAGTTTTCTCAAAATTTTCAATGGAAGCTCGAAAAGTTTTGAATACAAAAGTTGTTCAAAATTTAAAATCCTACAACTTTCATTTTAGGCGCAAACTCATCTGAAGCTTCGATTAAAAGTTAAATTCAAATTCTTGATGAATGTACATTATTGCCCTATTCGAATTTGAATTCAAATTTTTCTTCAATTTTTGTGTAGCGACTTGAAAATTCTTGAACACAAAAATTTTTCAACATTTAAAACTCTACAACTTTGGTTTTGGGCAAAAGTTAATTTGAGCTATGTTTTAGAAATTATTTTCAAAGCATATTTGTTTAAAATTTGAAAGATAGTTTAAAACTTCAAAAATTGTGATTTGAATAACTCGTCATTTCATGTGTAAAATTTTATTTTCTCCCTTTGACTTCAACTAGACTTTGGTTTATCATGGCGTTAGTAAGATGCCTATTCAATTTCACATGCATATTTGCATTGGGTTAAAAGTTATTTAAGGTTTCTGACCTATGCACATATACACATAAACACACATACATACACATGCATTTATTTCCACGTTTCTTGGCTAATGATGCATGATTTGGTGCTAATGACCCTAGTTTAGCTAATTAAGCACCTGATGTGTCACATAAACGAGAACGTCGCCAAAAGGTACTTTCCCCGGAAGAGCTCGCGGCACACCCACGGCAGACCACGCGACGGTGCGACGGACTCCTCGCCGCGGGGACGCTTGCCATCAGCCGTCGGAGGAGACGATGACGACGATGAAGGTGGTTAGCACTCTTCCTCTCCCTTCTCCTTTTTCCCTTGTGCCTCTGCTCTCTCTCTCTCTCTCTCTCTCTCTCTATTTTCCTCAGAGAACTGGCAGGCAACAATGTCGACAGAGACGAGGCGATGGGAGGCAGGGGGTCAAATAGGCTGTCATCAACACTCTACGGCAGTTCCCGAGCGAAGTGATTCCTCAAGGCACGAACCGACGTAGGCGGCCCCCTCCGCGGCAACCGGCGTGACGCATCTGCTCCACGGGTGTGTATTCCATAGTTCCAATTGAATCCCCATCGTCAATTCGTTTCCAACTGTAGGGAAGATGGCGAACCATTTCCATGTCTCAAACGAATCGCAACCGCACGATTCGATCTCAAGGTTTGAAGGCCAGTCCGCTGAGGGCTCAGGGCCGCCTTGACTCAAAGAGCCAGGGAAGAAAAACCGAGATGAGCACCAAGCGGCCCAAGCCCGACCTGCCCTGGTAGCTGACGGGTCGTCTCAAATTTTCTTGTCCGATCCAGCCTCTAGCGTTCCACAGAATCCCCTCTAGGGGGAGGCCAACTAGGCCCCCCGAGCTGGCTGACGGCTCGGGTATCTGACTAGGATGCGGGCTGTAGAGCAGTGGAGTGCTCCCAATGGGGCTCCGTCGACCCCGTCGTCCGCGGCAGGGTCGGACTTCACTCGGATTGTCCTTGAATGGGCGTACCCATTACCGAGCTCACCGAACCCGCCATTCCGGGCCATCTAGGTCAAGTGGTAGGGTTCACCTGCTCCGATCGCCACCGATCGCAGTGGAGTCATTCATCGTTGAGGCATTAAAATGAAAAAACTATGCGGAAGACTAACAAATAAAAACGCCCCAGGGCTAACTTTATTTCATCAATCATCTCCTTACAACAATCGGCTGAAAGCCATTACATCAAACAAAAACTAGCTGTCCTCGACTCGGGGAAACAGGGGATACAATGGATCAAATCCATTTACTCCCACTAAGGGAGCAAAAAAAAAGGGGCTAAGGCAATGGCTGCTACCTGGCAAGCTGGAGGACATGTCCAAAGAACATCGCAAGACTTCTTGTAGCACCTCGCAAGCCTTCTCCTAGCATCAGCCATGCCGAAAAACCCCTGGCGGAGGTGGAGGCAGACGATGCCGACGAGGGGTAGTTTAATGGGGCAGAGGTTAGCCCAAAACTCCCCGCCGGCGCATGCTTCTGGGTATCTTCCTCAGACACTAGAAGACGCACCATGATCTCCTTCCGTTGGCCACGGCACCTTCCAGTCGCACCACTCTAACCGCCCGCCTCCGAGGGGAGGCGCGGAGACCCATCCTGGCTGCAAGACCACCCTGCCTGATGAGCGAGGAGCCCATGACCGTCCCCCGC
Organism: Panicum virgatum; assembly: GCF_016808335.1. Classification (NCBI taxonomy): domain Eukaryota; kingdom Viridiplantae; phylum Streptophyta; class Magnoliopsida; order Poales; family Poaceae; genus Panicum; species Panicum virgatum. The sequence goes on from NC_053150.1 coordinate 53,162,531, forward strand.
TGCCACGAAGCACAGCACCGAGCTGTGCAGCCTTCCAGATGTAGCTGGAAGATGAGGCAGCGGATCCGCGGCTCCGCGTTGATGACGCGTGAGGTGCCCACCCGAGATCTCGGGGGAGCGGCCGCCGCAAGGACACAGAGGGGCGACCCCAACGGCAGGGAAGGTCCACACCACCACCAGGTCTCCGAGCCGGTGCCGAGAGGAGTCCAAGGAGGCCACCAGAAGCTGGGAGCCCCCCTCACCGATTGGCAAGGGAGCTGGCAGACCAGTGGCCTGGTTTGCCTAACTCCAGCAGCAAGCCCTTGGACTTGTCGGAGCCGAGCAGCGGTTGACAGGATGAACTCGTTGGCAAGTTCATGCTTGGGGAAGATCCCACGCCATTCGCAAGCATTCTTCTAGCACTAGAGACACGAGCCATGCCCACTCTCATCTGGAGGACGGGTGTGGGGTGTGAGGAAGAGAACTACTAAAGGGATTTCCATGATCTGATCTGCTTGTGAGGAACCATGCATCCGCAACACCCCTATTTATAGGCAACCGTGGGCACAATCGGCCCCAGCGTTCAGCGGGCCAGTCAAAATAGGGCACACCAAAGGCCCTCACCTAACTGAATCCCCTCTTAAATGCCGACGGGACGGCGCCAGTTCGCCAAGCAACCGCCGTGCCACTCGAGGCACGATCGCCGCATGACCCACCAATGGGAGGCAGCCCCAAACGGCGGAAAGCGAGGCGTCCGCAGCATAGCGATGAGACACGACGACCAGCCTCGAGATTCCACAGCGCCAGCGCTCCAGTCAGCCATCAAGACGGGCCAGACCCTGTCATGCCATCACTGGCGCACGCCGAAAGCTGAGGGCACGGGCAGTTGGATGGGACGCTCCGGTCAGGGGTCATCAAGACCAAGTCCAGCGGCTCCACGATTATTAAAAAATCGTAGAGCCGCTCGAGGGCCTGTGACGGGGGTGTAAACCCGAGATCCCTAACAAGCCCGACTCGTATAAAGGAAAACCCAGCAAGTTCACTGGGTCAAGAACGGAACGGCCCACCAAGCTGCGTGGGGAGCTGCCTTCACTCCTAAGCCAACGAGTCCGGGAGGCCGACCTCCTGGGACACATGGCGGCCCCCCGACTTGGTGCCCCGGGTCAGAACCATGCCGATGACCCGGGATGTGCGCTCCAAGAACCATGCCGATGACTTGCGGCGAGGGCTTGAGCGGCAGGACTCCCTGACAAGGGGACAGCGCCGCTCGTGCGGGCACCTGTAACGTCCCGCCTCCCCGAGGCCGGGCCCGCTTACATCTAACAGCTTTCTAGGACATAGACTGCCCTCACAGAAAACACATGTCTTTTCTACACACTTTGTTCTCACTCGTGCGCACCCGGGAATAACTTCCCGGTCAGTCACCCATCCCCAAATTGCTCCGGGCCAAGCACGCTTAACCCCGGAGTTCTTTTGGAGACCGGCTTCCGGAAAAGAAGTTGCAACTTGTTGGTATGAGTATCCTATTAATCCTATTAAGCCCTGGGCCGGGGTGTCACAACACCACGACACAACATGAGGGGGCGTCCACAGACGTTGCCTCCCCCCGCCGTAATGATGGTTGCCTCTGCGCACCATTTGATTACGCCAGCGAGCATGACCGGACGCCCCCGGCCAGACCTCGGTAAGACACCCCTCACCGGGCGAGCCGTCCGGTGAAAGGGGCTACGCAGGGGAGACGTTGTTGGCACCTTCCAACGTCACCTAGCGATGACGCCCGCAGACGCCAATTTGGGATGGAAGTATTTCATGAACCACGAATAGATCCGCAAGCGCAAGGAATACCGCTGTAGCATTTTACCTGGAAGTATACCGGGGTGTCATTTATATTTCCGCAGGGAAAGCGATGAGTGAGAGAATATATAGATCAGTTGGTGAGCTCTATCTAGATTGGATATTCTCATGCATAAACAGGGGTAAGATAATAACATGGTAGGAGGTAGTGTGACACACACACAAACAACTCTCTTGGATAAGAGAATAAATGTTACTTTAGGCCGGGAGCAAGGTAAAAGTCAGAGCTCGAGTCAGCTGTGCTAGGCTAGCTATATCTATACTTTCTCATTAGTTAGCTTGTCAGATATTAAACTACACAACTGGGAGATCGCTATCAAAGTAACGGGAGGAGCCCGTATACCCCGGCGACTTTATGTACCTTCTACCCCCCCCCCATACCGAACGTGGAGGATTACTAAAAGGTACGGACAGGGCTATCACCACCTGCCGGCTACCTCTACAAACCGTGGGTATAGTTGACATCAAGCAACTCTTAGCTAATCTAGACACCATGTCTACACTAGTAAGGGATACTCTAGTGTCCCGCGCGGAGCCCCCATCCTCCGGATAGATAGACATCACACTGGAGCAATCATATGAATATTAGAGCAGTTGATAGAGTTCTAAGAACAAAAGACTAACCATCTCCAGCACAGGGCGATCATGCAATGCAAGCATTGAATAATAACGCAACCATGACAAGAAGCATATACTCGATAACTCAGAATAAACTTCAAGCAGATATCGGTAACCATGGTCTAATTCTATTACAAACGACCGAATATTACAAGAGAGAGCTAGAGATGAACCCATACCAGGCTCTCGAGCAACTCCGGCAACTCGATGACTCCTAGACTTCTCCTAAACTCCACTAAGCCTAAAGACTATGCAAGGAATGCAAGAGAGGAAATGAGAGGTGTGGTGTGTGTGTGTGTGTTCTATTCTCTACCCCCCGCCCTCTTCTATTTATAGAAGGGAGCCACCAGCCGCAGCACCCCAAACCAATATTGTGAGCCAATAGGGAAGCGCCACGTGCCTTGGTTGAGGCGGTGGGGCCCACGGGCCTGGCCGGCCGACTAGGTAGGTCGGTCAGCCTGCCCGGGCCGCCAACTGCCCCTAACTTCCTGGAGTGGGCTTGTCTTGGTCTCCCCTTGTCCTTAAGTTGAGGCACGGCCTACCCCAGCTGGGTTTGCTTCAGTTCTTGGGCTTCACTTGGTCCATTTAAGCCTGAATCGGTACTCTGATATTTTTTGTGATTTTGTGTCGGGCGAAAGTGAGCTTATAACCTACATATTAGCTTGAAAACACAACTTGCATATTCTAAAAGGTAAAGTGTGATTTAGGAACTTTATTGAATAAGGATGCGTGTAAGAAATGCAAACTCTCATGATTTTCTGATCAAGTTGACGCCTGGAAATGGTCGTTAGTGAGCGTCATCAGGCATGAGATAGCCCGCGGACAAGGAACGTAGGCTCCAGCGGACAAGACCTGAGGTGACCCCCGAGCGACCATCCGAGTGGTCACGCCATCCTGACTGAGCCAGGATGGGACAGCACCGGGGGAACGCGTTGATGTTGGCATTTCTTATGCCCGATTAGAATAGATATTCTGCAAGCGCACAGAATCACCGATGTAGCACTTCACCTTGGAGTATTCCAGGGTATCATATTTTTCCTAAGGGAAGCACTATGGTAAAGAGTATCGTAAATCAATTGATAACCGTACTAGCTTTATCGACCGACTGACTAGACGCGGGTAAGCCAGGTAGGTAGTGAGATAAATGGCCCGGCAATGACCGAGTGACACACGCAGATTCTAAACCTTAGAGAGGTAGTGCTGGGAGGACAACGAGCGAGAAAAGACACCTGATACACTTCAGAACTATCGAGCTAGCCTCTCTAGATCAGACTAAGAACCTAACTAGTTCTCGGGAAAGCAGAGCTTACGTCGACGGCTGGAAGAGGAAGGACTTCAAAAAGGGATGAGAGGGGAGTCCAACGGCAACCTGCACTACTGCTATGAAAACACTCGAACGTGGTGGACTACAAAGGACGGATAGGGTTGTCACCACCTACCGACTACCACAACGGTTCCGTGGGGTGGAACACACTTTCTAGCTAACACTAAGGTCAGACACCATGTCTGCACTCGGTGTTAGGATTTCTCTTGAGACCTTCGAGAGAAATCCCCCTCAACCTAGAGCACTAACTTGATATACTCTAGTCCGGGCGAGAAAACCCGTAAGATAAGTTCCCGATTACTAAGAGAGATAACTTAGCCTAAGCTAAAGAAAAACTTCCGTGCTCAAGCTGAACCTCAGACTTGAGTAAATAAAAGACTACGGAAAGTAAAGTTGAACTCGGAAAAGTAAAGAAGATAACTTATATTAATAAAGTCAAAAGAAAGATACAAGAGCTATACCAGACATCCGACGACTCCGGAGTCCCGAGCAAGCTCGACTCGACTCTAACTCCCAAACTACTAACCTACTCTAGAAAGTACAAGTGGAAGAGAAGAGCTCCAATGGTGTGTGTCTTGAGTGAATCTTGGGCTGCCTTGTGAATCTTTGGATGAGTGTTGAGGCCTTTCGTTGTTTCCAGTTGAACCAAGGCCTAACCCTCGACTTAGAGCCTCTTGATTGTGTCACATAGTCATTGGTTCGAAGTCGGGGCCTTGCCTGTGGAAGTGCCAGTCCGGGCGGCCTAGGAGAGGCCGGTCGGCCTGGGATTTTCCCCAATTCTGCTCAATTTTAGTACACTTAGTCCTGAAATCAAAACTCATCCAAAACTCGAGGAACTCGTTAGAATTAAACAAAATATGAATGGAACATAGTGCAAAGCTCATGTTATTTCTGAGAAGTTGACGGCTTAGAATGTGAAATTATGGCCGTCAACACCCCCCCCCCAAGCTTAAACTTTTGCTCGTCCTCGAGCAAAGCTTAAACTGAGACTCGGTGGATCAGGAGTTGCATCAATGTTTACCCCCTTGCAGGCACCTTGTGTACAGCATATTACTCTTCCCGTATGTACTTATGAAAAGTTGGCACATACCTAAGGTTTTGGAAGATGGGGCGTATTCGTTTTTTATCCCTCGGTCTTGGGCGGTTGTTGGACTGAACAACCTTCACCGGAACGTTCCCTGCTACCTGTTCAGGTTCCCAACTCAGATTTTTGCAAGATTTTTCAAAAGAAGTTCAGATTTCCCAATGGTACTCTCGAGTCGCTCAAGTTGTATGATCCTCACATATGGTTGACAAATATGGCCATCTTCTTCCTATTTCTAAGGCTGACATGTGGAGTTTATGGGTAGGAAGGTGTATGCATACCTTGGTTACCTGTATTGCTGAACTGAAGGGTGATCCAAGCCGGGGTCTGTACTTTTCCAAATCCAGGTCTCATGGAACATAGGGTTTTTGGAGGGTATGGAATGGATGGAATGGATGGCTTCCCATTTATTTGAAATCCATAATTTGCAACTTGAAATGGAGAGTGGACTTCTCTTTTTTTTCTTTCTCTCTTTTTTTAAAGAAGATAACTTCACTCTCCTTTGCTGGAATATCTTGAATTTCTTTGGAGTTTTGAATGGGGAAGCTTCTATGGGATGAACTTGTGGGTTATGAGATGGTGATTGCGGGGATTCATAGCTGGCAAGAGAGGATGTCAATACCCAGAGTGGGTGACTGACAGGCCAGCTATGTTTGGGCTAGCAAATGGTGGATTTCTGTGGGATAAAGACCTGTAGATGGCAAGTACCCTTCCCGGAGTGGATGCACCATTCGACAAAGCTCAAAGTAACTTCAGATAGCTCAAAATGGTTTATGCAATATAAGGCTCTGGATGGGTCATTTTTACCATGAGAAATCTTCACCAAAATTTTAGTTTTAAAAGAATTCCGAGGGTATCCCTACTAGAGCAGCAGTTTAAATTCCGGTTTGGGCTATCTCGAATCCCGCAACAACTTAGACTTTCAGAAATTAAACTCATGCCTCCACTCAACCAAATTTTCAGTGGAACTACTATGTGCCAACTAGTTCAGGTACTAGGAGAGTAAAAAGCTATAAACGAGGCACATACAGAGTTTAAACAGAGCAACTATTCATCATTTCCAAAGTGAGAGCTTACACGGATTTCTACTCATATATTTTATTCAAAGCAAGGAAATATTTTTGGGGTTTTTGTTTATAGATTATTTATTTATTAATACTACTATATTTATTTTTTTTGGCATGGCTACTGAATGAAAAGAACAAGTGAGATGACTTACTTGGCGGTGTGACTTTCCCCAAGCTTCGATGAAGCTCAGTCCTGCTCATCGGAGTCCTGCTCTCCCTCGTCGGGGTCCTCATCATCGTCATCCTTGTCCTCCTCGTCGTCGTCGTTGTTCTCCTCCTCGTCGTCGTTGTTCTCCTGCTGGTATGGCTAGTGCTGCTGGTACGGCTGGGACTGCTGGTAGTCCAGCCCAAGGTGGATGAATATGTTCGAGACATCGTACTACAGAGCAGAGGTCAACCCCCAGCTCTCCTGGGTGAGCTGGGTGTTGTGTGTCATCGTGTCCTACATCTCCTGCTGCTACGTCCCAAGTGTGCTGATGCGGTTCGAAAGGTCCACGATGCTCCGAAGAATCGGGTCCTCATAGTTGAAGCGTGCTGAGGATGAGGGACCCATCTGTGGACCATAAGACGAATGCATACCTACGGGGTAGTACGGTCCTTGTCCACCGGCGAATCCACTGCTGCCAGCCTGGTACGGGTCGTAGTTGTAGTGCCCGTACGCCTCCTCGAAGCTCATGTTCTCCATGGACGGCCTTGGCTGGGCCGAGGCGTGTCGCGAGGGACCTGCTTCGGCTTGTCCGCGCCGTGTCCTGATCCTCGTCTGTGGACCTGCAACACTCCGTTGTGCGGGTTCTCTTTTTTCCATCTGCAATGTCAGGCTTTTCACCGAGTAGAGAGAGAGTCTCGGGCATGGAAGCTCGATTTCCCTATCATACTTGGGGTAACACATAAAGATAGAATTTCTTGGCCCCTCCCGCATCATGTGCCCTTGCACAAAATGCTCAAGACCGACCTCATATCTATACGCTTCCGTCTCAGGCAAGAAGGTGACTTCGGCGCCCTCCATCGCTTTAACATACCTCGCCACACGGGTGACCAGCGGGGTTATGTCGATGGGGCCTTTTGCCGTAATCATCTTTTGCCAATGAGCAAGCATGCTCCGGACGGGCGAGAAGCGAATCTTGTTTGCCATAGCATACAGACACTGCAGCTTAGGCGAGCTGCAGAGGCGAAGGTCTGTGCGGGAATGCACAACCATGGCGAGCCACTTGGCGAGAAACCTCAGACTAGGATTATGAATTGAGACTATGTTGTTTTTACTACTCACGGGTTCATTAGAAATTTCACTCCACCAAGAGCTACGGTCATACTGATAGGGCTCAACAAGTGTGTTGGGGTCTAGGATGCATCTTTTATTAAAACCCAAAGCAACACTAAATTGTTGGAGAGTCATTTCAAATTGCTCGTTAAAGAACCGAAAGTAAACTTTAGTTTCAGTGCTGGTTTCTTCAATGGTAAGAGACATAAGAAACTCCATGGTCAAGAGGTGCGAACTTGGCTCGACGATGTCGGCGAAGTTCTCCCATCCGACGGCGGTGAAGGCTTGGTTCATGTCTTGCAGAAGCCCCGTCATGATGAGGAAGTGGGTTTCAAACCTCTTGGCATGGGCATAGGTTTGCCTCTTTAGTAGCTCGAGTGCTTGCCACTCGTAGTCGTTCTTGTAGACGATCTGCTCGACCATCGTTAAGATCCTAATGCGGAAGCAGCTGCGTGGGACTGAGGGAGTTTCTTCTTCTTCCCGGGATGCATGCGAGCGGTGACCGGAGTCGACCGACATGTTGTCCCGAGAAGAAGAGGAACTCCGCGTGCTTCTCGACCTTCTCGAGAACGCCTTCTTAACCTTCTCTTTTGCTCGGGTGATCATGATGCCTACAAAAGGTTAGCATGAGCAATACCCGAAGGAAACAAGAAGTTAAGAGGAGGGTTAGCGTTAGTCGTTAGTCGTTAGGTGTTAGTCATTCTTGCGCGGCGTTAAACCACCACAAACGTTCAACGTTCAGCAAGCCATGAATTTATTACGAAGGGAAATATTTTTGTGTTTTCTGGTTTATGAACTTCACTAATTACTACTCAAGTTTTGTTTTTAGGCGAGCTAGCACTTGTGTTCTTCTCCTAATCAACTCAAAAGAGCTCAATTAGGCAAGAAACTCAAGGAAGAGAGAAGGGATTTAAGAGCTCGGCTGGGATCACGAGTACCTGAGCTTCTGGTGCACCAAAGATCGTCGCCCTGGCTGGGTTTTATAGCCACGCATAGTGGCCAGGCTGGCCATCCTGGGGCAGGCCGGTTGGCCCCCTGAGCGGCTCCATTGCTCCACGTCGATCCTCTATCGCTTAGGCATTCAGGTATGGTGCTCCCCGTCGGTGGTGATGGGACGTGGGTGGAAGGCAGAGGCCGGCCGGCCCTGTTGAGGTCGCTCGGCGTGCCTCTACACGTTCCCATGCTCCCCCCCCTTTCCCTTTGCTTCACCCTTAATCAAAGTCGCCACCCCCTGCTGGTTCCTGACAGAAACGAAAAAGGTGGGGCCGGCCAGCCTAGGTGGGGCCGGCCGGCCTAGAGCTCGGCCAAAAATTTTTGAAATTTTTTTGTGAAGTTCGCTGATGCAAAACTTTCAAATTTCAAACATGGGTTGGTTAAAATTCAAAACATGATTATGCAAGTTGAAAAGAACTTAATGCAAGGAAAAATTTAAACTATCCAATATGCGATGCAAATGATGGATATGTTCCACGTACCTCATCGCGAGGGCTCGGGTTTTGAGTCCGGAGCCGGACTCTCCATTTCTTCAGTTCATTTGTCGGATGGAGTCTTGGGCGATGACACCTTCTTCCGCCACACTTTCTTGGGTGTGGGTTGCACTTCGACCTTTACTTCCTGTGAGTCCAGAAATTTCTTACGCTGGATTCGACATTTGGCATTCTTCTGATTGTGAAGCTTGATTTGCTTCGCTTCCTCTTGAAGTCGTAGCTCCTCCTGAATCCGCAGATTCTCCACGAATGCAATGAGGGCTTCAATGTTCGGAAGCGATGGTTTCTTTGTCTCTTTCTCGGGGTTCTTCTTCCTTCGGACTTCCTTGACTTGGTTGCATTGTTCGACCTTCGGTTTGAAGGCAAACTTCTCCTGCTGACCATTGATGTTGAGCTGGATTTCTCCGGCCCCGACATCAATATGGGCGTTTGCTGTGCTCAAGAACGGCCTACCTAAGATGAGCGGCGTCTTGGCGTCGACTTCCATGTCGAGCTCGACGAAGTCGACGGGAATAAATAAATTTTGGATTTTCACCGGAATATTCTCTGCTATTCCCGTGGGATAGCGGACCGTTTGATCCGCTAGTTGCAAAGACATGGCAGTAGGGGCAAGTGTATGATGGTTAAGTTTATCATAAACTACCTTGGGCATGACACTGACGCTTGCTCCTAAGTCGCAGAGGGCGTTGGAGAAATGTTGAGCCCCGATCGAGCAAGTGATGGTGGGGCAGCCTGGGTCTTTCTTCTTCACTAGAAGAGGATCGAGTATAGCAGCGCTACACTCTTCCGTTAATTGCACGACCTCAGTGGTGGGCAGCGTTCGCTTATTTCCAAGAATATCTTTGATATACTTGGCATACGTGGGTACCTGCATAGCGTCAAGAAGTGGTATATTGACATATAACTTCTTGATTACCTCGATGAACTTGCCGAATTGTTCGTCGGCCACTGGCTTCCTTATCCGCTCCGGAAATGGTAAGGCAGTTGTGTCGTGATAGTCCCGTGAAGTTCTCGAGGGTTCCACGGGGTCTTCCTGGGTAGCAGGTGTGTTGGAGTCGACGGCCTCCTCCTGCTCTTCGTCTTCAACATCGGTACCGCTAACAGTTACGGCCTTCCGCTGTTTTCCTGCATCCTTTGGGAAAGGTGGCTCTTGCATGGACTTACCACCACACGTGGTCACCACACTAACATTTTCCTTCGAGGGCACTTCCGGTTGCCCGGGCAGTTTCCCTGCGTTGGTGTTAGGACATGAAGATGCAGGCTGAGCTATTTGGGTTTCTATCATCTTATTAAAGTTCAGTTGATTTTTAATAACAGAATTAAATCCCTCTAGTTGGCAGCCATAGATTCTAGGATCTTGTCATTAGCAGGAAATTTCCTACTAATGTTATCATTGATTTGTTTTTGGCCGTACACTAGGTCTTTTAATGTGGGCTAAAAACTATTATTAAAATTCGTACCTTGTTGTTGACCGAAGGGGAGGTTGGGCTTGGAATTCCAACCCTGCTGAGGATGAAATCCTGAGTTGGGATTGTTGTTGCTCCCAATGAAGTTTGCATATTCTTGAGTTAATGGGCACGAAGTGCCCGAGTGCCCAGTCTCGCCACATGTTTCACATGTCATACGAGACTCCGAAACTTGATTAACCTCCTGATGCGGAGATTCCAGCTTCTTCATCAGAAGTTCCAACTTGGCAGCTAACATGTCGACCATGTCGATCTGATGCATGCCCCTGGGACGAGCTGGCTGCCTTTCTCCTTTCCAACTTTGGTTGGAAGCTATCTTGTCAATCAGCGCCTTTGCTCCCGCAACATCGAGAGAAAGGAAGGAACCACCCACAGCTGCGTCAAAGTGATCCTGGGCTTGCTGATTCAGGCCATGGAAGAAGTTCTGAATAATCAGCCATTCTTCTATGCCGTGGTGTGGGCATGCTTGTATGTACTCCTGGAGACGCTCCCAGACTTCCGGGATGGTCTCATCCGACAACTGCTAGATTCCGGTGATCCTATTCTAGAGGGCATTGGTCTTGCCCATTGGAAAGTACTTGGCTAGAAATGCATTTGAACAAGCTTCACATGTTGTAAAAGCTTCCTTGTTGTAGTAGAACCACGTCTTGGCCTTCTCGAGTAGTGAGAACGGGAACAGGCGAAGATGGACGTCATCCAAAGTAGTTCCTCTGGGGTTGATGGTGTTACTCACCTCCAGGAAGTTCTGGAGATGGGCGTTGGCATCCTTGGATGCCTTTCAGCAGAATGGACTTGCTTGGACCATGTTCACGAGTCCAGTTTTCAGCTCAAAGCCGCCATTGCCGGCTTGGTTAACATTAAGTCCAGTAGGAATGTGGCTGCTAGACGGGGCAGAAAACTGATGGAGAGTCTTTGCCATGGATGAGGATGCTGAGGTGGAGGGTGAACTGATAGGCCAAGTGAGTCTCTTCTGAGGTGGGACGACGCAACGTCTCACGTTTCTCCCAATTCATTTTGGATTTGGGTGGAAGTTACTTGGTAGATCGAAACCGGTCATGCATTTCTCTGCATCGATCAAAAGATGGATAGAGCAGTGGTAAGCCCTCTAGGGTTAGCGGCGACAAACTAGTATAGTTTATCAAACTATCTACAATATCTTTAGCCAATTGCTTCCCCAGCAACGGCGCCAGAAATGCTTGTTGGCGTTTCTTATGCCCAATTAGAATAGATATTCTGCAAGCGCACAGAATCACCACTGTAGCACTTCACCTTGGAGTATTCTAGGGTATCGTATTTTTCCTCAGGGAAGCACTATGGTAAAGAGTATCGTAAATCGATTGATAACCGTACTAGCTTTATCGACCGACTGACTAGACGGGGTTAAGCCAGATAGGTAGTGAGATAAATGGCCAGGCAATGACCGAGTGACACACAGAGATTCTAAACCTTAGTGAGGTAGAGCTGGGAGGACAACGAGCAAGAAAAGACACCTGATACACTTCTGAACTATCGAGCTAGCCTCTCTAGATCAGACTAAGCACCTAACTAGTTCTCGGGAAAGCAGAGCTTACTTCGGCGGCTGGAAGAGGAAGGACTTCGGAAAGGGATGAGAGGGGAGTCCAACGGCAAACTGCAATACTGCTAAGAAAACACCCGAACGTGGTGGACTACAAAGGACGGATACGGCTGTCACCACCTACCGACTACCACAATGGTTTCGTGGGGTGGAACACACTTTCTAGCTAACACTAATGTCAGACACCACGTCTGCACTCGGTGTTAGGATTTCTCTCGAGGCCTTCGAGAGAAATCCCCCTCAACCTAGAGCACTAACTTGAGATACTCTAGACCGGGCGAGAAAACCCGTAAGATAAGTTCCCGATTACTAAGAGAGATAACTTAGCCTAAGCTAAAGGAAAACTTCCGTGCTCAAGCAGAACCTCAGACTTGAGTAAATAAAAGACTACGGAAGGTAAAGCTGAACTCGAAAAAGTAAAGAAGATAACTTATATTAATAAAGTCAAAAGAAAGATACAAGAGCTATACCAGACTTCCGATGACTCCGGAGTCCCGAGCAAGCTCGACTCGACTTTAACTCCCAAGCTACTAACCTACTCTAGAAAGTACAAGTGGTAGAGAAGAGCTCCAATGGTGTGTGTCTTGAGTGATGGATGGTGCCTCCTTTTATAGCCTCCCAAGGTCGGTACTGGCCGGTATTGCAGGTAGCGTCGGTTGAAAGCAGGTGTGACGGTTGTGCTTAGCTTCCACGCCAATTCCCAGCCTGCGAGGCTTCCAAGTGGGGCCGGCCGGTCTCCCCTAGGCCGGCCGGCCTGGGGATCCTGCCACGTGGCCACCGACCTTCAAACAGTGGCTCTGATCATTCCCTGGAGGCGGTTGGCAGTTGGTCTCGCGTCGGCTTTGCAGTGGCTCTGATAATGTCTAATCATTGATTAATTAGGCTTAAAAGATTCATCTCATGGTAATCAGTTAAACTATGTAATTAGTTTTTTTCAACTGCATTTAATACTTTATGCATGTGTTTGAAAATTCGATGTGACGGTTATTGTGCAAACTTTTTCACAAACTAAACGCAGCCCCAGTTCTTTCCTTCTCTCCTATCGAGTTCTTCTCGCTCTGCCTCCTTTCTTCCCCTCTCCCAGATCCGGCGATGTCAACGCCACCGGCCCCAGTCGCGCCTCCACTTCCTCCTACCCTTGCCCACCCGTAGCGTGCGTACCCCTCGCAGTGCTCCTCGCGCTCACCCGCCCCTGACAGCCCTACCCCGACTCCTCGCCCCCAAGTGCCTCCCCTCTCCCAAACCCTAGCCGCCGGTGGTGGCGTCATCCCCATCCCTCGCATCCACAGGAGCCGCCGAGCTAGTCCTCCACCTCCTCGTCCTGCTCACTCGGCCACCTGCGCCGCCTCTCCTCCTGCCTACTCTGCCTCGCCGGCCTCGACGACTCCCACGCCGACCGCCGCTACTGCGATGATTGCACCATGGCCGAGCGTCTCAAGGAGCACTCCCCGGCGGTGCACTTCGACTCGCTCTCGGCCTCTCGCCGGCCGCGCTGCTGGACGGGTGCTGCATCTACCTAGGCGACTTCCACGGCGGCTGCTCAAGTGGTTAATCGTGCGGCCGGAGCTCACACGCTGCGGCTGCCTAGTCTGCTGCGCCGAGCTCGCCGTCGACCCCGCGCGCCTCCGTCGGTACCTCCTGCCGGTCTCGCTGCCGCTGGTCTTCCATGCCCTGGAGGTATGCGCGCATGCCTCTCGTTCCTGCCGCCCTGTGCTTCATGCTTTCTCCTCCCTGTGCTTGCACTTGCTATCTCGTCCAAATAAAATCGGTAATCTTAGATTGTTGGTCTGTACCCTTCGCACTGCTAATTTTGTGGTAATCCGTGTAAATTGTGCTACTCCGTGGAAAATCATAAACGTAGCAGCAGCTCCTGCGTTTATGCTGCTCAGAAATTGGGCGAAGAAATGCCCAAATCGACCTAGCCTGCTATCTCATTGAGATACTAGGGGCGTAGGGGAATGTAGTACCACATCAATGAGATCAATTATACCAGCTTTGATCTTCTGGCCTACTCTAACAAGTCAAGTTTTTTTAAGGTACTTTGCATTTCATAATAAGAACCTTAGAGTCTAGATTCATGAATTGCAACAGGTTTCTATCCCTAATATTAGAACTTAGTCTGTCCTGGCAATGTTCTCAGGTTAGGAGAGTGAAAGATAAACAAGATGATCTTATAGTCATTTTTAATGTTTCCATCAACATATGTAAAAACGGGTGTTGCCATTTAATGATGTACCTCTCAGCTTCAGTTCGATTGGTTCTCCCCAAGCAAGGATATATAATTTGGAAAGTTTTATTGAACTCTAAAGTTTGGATTATTACATTTTTACAGGTCCTGCAAGAGGTAGCAGTGTCCTCCCATGCTGCTCAAGATATTGCAGGTACTATGAGCTACTAATATTCATTTGATTGTTGCAGGCATGAAACTAATATTCATTTTCATATCTCGAAAATAAAATGAACTACCGTATGTTATAAGCCATGGATATTCTTTTCCATAAATGTTCATGATTATTGCTCAGTTTAAGAAATGCTCTGTTAGTTCAGGATGTCTGTTGGCATAATCTGACAGAAATTCCTTTTTCATATATGTGGATGACTGTTTGTTGTGCAAACACAGAGTATTTCCTCCATCGTTAACACATTTCTTGATGCCCCTGCATATCTACAAACTGTTTCTTTCAATTGTGTGTCTCAAGAATAGCACCTTAGATGATATGATATCCTGCAAAGTTGAACATTTCTATCCTATACTATGTCTAATGCGTAGTTTTAATGTTCCTGAAACCTTTCGCATCAGCTGCTGCCATTGTTTTGCACTAGTTTATTTGTTCCTCTGCACTTCTGCAGGCACTCCTGAGGGTGTAGGTCCTGTTAGAGTAGGCCAGAAGATGATCTCATTGATGTGGAATTTTGTGTTCAGAGGCGCAATCGGTCATTTTCTGGAGATGCAATTAGCAATGAGTAACGGTAAGTTACATTTATTAGGAGCATTTCAGCTGGACTTGTTTTTTACTATTTTCTAATGCAATGACCTAAGATAGTAAGGTTGCATGCTTTTATTCTTGAGGTGACAAAATAATATCTGATAAATTTGAGCAGGTCTACGACGTATTTATGAAAATTACCTGCTGTTAAACATTGCTTAACATCTAAAATCAGTATAGCTGCAATGTTACTCTCTAACACTACTTTTTTTTATTGTCTTTGGCAGTGGCGATGAGTCTCTTGAAAATGCACAAGGCAGTGCTTACACTTCTTTTGGCTTCTCGACTTCTGGATCAAACTATCAGAAGGTCCCGTATTTAGTATTCACCAGCATGGCTCAAAGTGACAAGTCGAGATTTAGTTCTCATAGAATGCCATTAGGATCAGCTTATGTACTAGTTCAGATCAGTGGCTTTAGGAACTGCTAAAAATAAGGTAGAAGATTAGAGGAGCCAAGCATAGATGTATGAACATATGTATATGTGATTAGAGGAGGAACTATGATGCATATATGGCCTATTCTTTTTTTGTCAATTTTGGTCACCTATTTTTTTTGTTTTTTTAATTTGTCATAGGAGACACTGGTTTCCAACCCGCGTCTCCTATGTGATGGTCATAGGAGACTCTGGTTGGGAACCCACGTCTCCAATGTGAGGGTCGTTGGAGACGCGTTTTGCCAACCCGCGTCTCCTATGTAAGGGGTAATTGGAGACGCGGGTTTAAAAAACACGTCTCCAATTACTCTTCTCATAGGAGACGCGTGTGAACCGCGTCTCCTATGACTTCACATCAAAGACGCAAATTTAGAGATGAAAAAAACCGCGTTAACCGCATCTCCTATGAGGCTTTCTTACATAGTGAAATTTGACCGTTAACTATACTCACAAAAAAAGGAAAATCATACCACTTACTCACATATTTGTATCATTAATCTAGCTCCATAGTTGTTTTGGAGAATTTGTCTTTTCGGGAGCACAAGTCCGGAATAGAAAACACAAAGAATATGCAGGAGAACCCACAGAAGATCGCATCATGTGTAACACAATAAAAAAAGACCCACTTGACAGACCAAACCGACCAACCAGACCCCGGCACCAACAACCTGACACAAGGACCCACCAGGCAGTGACCCAGAGGAAGGCGGTGGCGAGAGGTGGCACGGTGGGGCCGGCCGAGCCATAGGTTTGGCCGAACCTACCCTGACTCCCATCTAGGTGCATTTTGACGGGAAGTTTGATCTTATCCTCCCAAGGTCGGTTGAGCATGTTTCCATGTGAGGAGATGGCGGGAACCGACCTTAAGAAGCTATAAAAGGGGCCTCTCCTCTCCCACTCAACACACACCACTTGGAAGCCTCTCTCTCAAGCTCTCTTGTTACTCGTACTCCTTATGGTAGTGGAACTAGACTAGTACTTCATTTCCTTAGCGAATCCAGTCGTCTTGGGGTCGGCGAGTAATCCTCGGCCTCTAGTATGGCTTTGTATTCCAACTATTGTTATGCTATTCATATAGAGTTCGGTCATGGTTATCTCGCTATGTTCTTAGATTGCTTTGCAATGATCACTTCTTCATCAAGTTATATTAGTTGCTTGCTTAGACCATATGATCTAGGTAAGTATATCAGTTCGTTGTGCTTTTGAGCTTGCCTTAGCGTCTTACCTGTCCATCCGAAGGGTGGGGGACCCGGGGGTGCTAAGGTAGTGACCTCATATGTAGGCATGGTGCCCGGGTATGCGGGATCTCTCGAATATGACGGTGCTCCACGGTTTGACTGGGGTAGATCGTGGGTGGTGACAGCCCCGTCAGTCCGCCGGGAAGCTGCTTCTCGGTTAGCGTACTCCCCGACATTCGGGTATCATGTAGGAGTTCATGCAAAGATGAAACGGGACTGGATGTTCTCCAGTGTGGGTCATTCTCCCCAATGTCCCTAATTTCCCGGCATCTGCAGCTCTAAGCGTGTGACTAACATAACTCTTTGCTAACATGAATAGTATACTAGGACCTTGTTTGCCTATGCTCCCACTAACTTTAGGTGTATTCATTTATTCTTTATTCGTGAGAGTTGGCTAATCTGTGTGTGTCACATTACCCTCGATTATATTTTATTATCACTTACCCCTGTATAGTCAGCAGTCTGCACCTTATCTCATACTGTTATGGTTATGTATCTAGTAAACATCTTACACACCACGCCATCCCTTGGGAAATATAAATAACGATACCCTGAATACTTCCGGGTGAAATGCTACAACGTGCGCTTGCGGATCCTTCTATAATCGTTAAGACATACCGCACGATGTTTCATGGTGTCGTTGCTATGAACCTAACCCGTTCATAGTGATTATGCTATGGAATGCCCACCAGCATTTCTGGCGCCGTTGTTGGGAACTAACCCCTCCTAATAGCGACGTTAAGAAATGCCAACAAGCATTTCTAGCACCGTTGCTGGGGATGTCATTTGGTGTAAAGGTTTTACTAATGCGTAAACATGGCAATATTAATAAGAGGTAGCTACTGCTTATACAAGCTAATGTTGCCTTTTGTTTTCTCTTGATTGGATGAAAACAGGGTAGTGTATGACTAGTTTCTCCTCGCCGACAAACTTCGTTGAAAATCCTGAGAAGCTCGTGAGAAGGGCCCGACCTCGCATCGTCCCTCCTCAGCTCTCACTGTCGACAAGCGAACCAGCTCTTCAAGCACCATCAATGACAACCGGACCCAAGGCTGAGAAGACTCTCCACGACTTCTCTGTCCCCTTAGTCGCCAATGTAGCGACTCGACCCAATGCTGATGTTGGGGACGAGAACTTCGAGCTGAAGTCCAGCCTGATCAACATGGTGCAGACTAGCCCATTCTATGGCAAGACAAACGAGGTCACCAACGCCCACCTCCAGAACTTTCTGGAGTTATGCAAGACCATAACCATACAGGGCATTATGACTGACGCTATTAGGCTCTGTCTGTTTCCTTTCTCCCTCCTGGGGAAAGCAAAACAGTGGTTCTACCAGAACAAGAAAGCCGTCAGCACATGGGACAAATGTTCCACGACATTCTTCTCCAAGTTCTTTCCGCTGGGCAAAACAAATGCCTTGCGCGGTAGAATCTCAAGTTTCCAGCAGACAGGGATGGAATCCATCCCATAAGCTTGGGAGAGACTCCAAGAGTACATACTCGCCTGTCCTCATCATGGGATGATGAGCGACTCGTTCTCCAAAGCTTCTACAATGGGCTAACGACTACATCCAGAGCCCACTTGGACGCTGCTGCTAGAGGAGCCTATCTGGATCTTATGATTGCCATGGCTACGGCCTTGATCGAAAAGATGGTCTCCATCCAGGGTTGGAACGAGGAGCGTTCCCAGCCCCGAACCAAGGGCAGAATGCATACCGTCAAGAAGATAGATATGCTCGCCGCTAAGCTGGACCTCCTATTGAAGAAACTCAATGAAGGGAACAGACAACAGATGTGTGTTCCTGTCCATGCCATGAGCTCGCACTCAATATGCGAGGTTTATGGTGACAGTGGACACTCGGGGAACGACTGCCCCGAGACCCGTGAAGATGCAGCCTACATCAACAGCAATAACGTGTTTCGTCCACAAGGAGGCCGTGGGTGGGGTCAAGCACGCCCACCGTTCCAAGGAGGAGGTAAAAATTTTAACTCAAATTTCAGTTCAAATTTCATTTCAAACCAACCCTCCTTGAGAGACCTTGTCTTTGGCCAAGCTAAAATAAATAAATCTTTAAATAAAAAGCTTGCTGCCAATGAGAAAATTTTAGAAAATATAAATACAAAAGTTGAATATTTTTCTTCTACTCTTAAAAATCAATTAAGCTTCAACAAAATGATAGAAACACAATTGGCTCAAATCGCTGCCGCAGTATCTGTTGTTGAGTCCGGGAAGATTCCAAGGCAACTCGAATTTCCCGTTGAATCTGTAAACTTGCTGTCTACCGGATGGGGTAGTTCCTTCCGGCGTGCACCACGACTAACCATGCAGGAAGAACCATGCACCCAAGGATGAATGTGTGGAGAGGACTGACAGTGAAGCTACATGGAGATCCAGGGGTGCCCAAGATTAGCTGCTCCTTGGGTCAAGCATAAACATCATGGCCAAAGTAATTGTTGATGGTCTTTAAGTGCTAAAATCGACCATCAACACCAGCAGCATTTCAGAACTTTTTCAGCACCAAACTTAGATATAGGGCTTTTAGCTAACCAATTCCATGAGTTTTGGTGAATTGTGATCTGCAGGCACCCATAGCTGCATTTCGGGCAAAACATAAGTGAACACGGAAAGAAATGCGCAGATGATCCAGTGCTGCGTTTCACTTACAAGAAGGGCCCACAAACCATAGGAAACTGTGTGCCAAGGCACATGCACCCAAGGGGTAAGACCAGGAGCCACCTGTCAGCCAGCCAGAGGAAGGAGAGCCTGGGGGGGCATCAGGGGTCGTCCGACCCCTAGGGTCGCCCGAACCCAGACGGGCTCCCGTCCAGGTGCAGTTTGGCGGGAGATTTGATCTTATCCTGTAGAAGTCGGTGTCCATGTGCTTCCATATTAGTTTGGTGGGAAACCAGCGTCCTTGGTCTATAAAAGGGGCCTCCCTCACCCCCTCAAACAATCCATTCATTCAAGGAAGAATTAGAGTAGGGAGGCTCCACCACTTGTATCCTTAGCTTAGGGAGTGTGTGAAGAAGAGAGTGCGGAGAAGAGCCGGACTTGTCAGCATCTCTTCGGCTTTGTACCTCGATGGATACGAGGCACTTGAGCAAGTATCCGGGTTTGTCTAATTGGTGAGTTCTCAGTAAAGTTATTCTTTTGTTTTTATTCATTTACGGGATCATCGTCCATTCTAGTAGCGGATACTCTAGAAGAGTGCCCCTGATAAAGATAGGATATATAACCCTGGTCGCCTCTAGAGTAGTAGTCAAAGGCATAGGCGTGGTGTCTAGGCCTTAGATTATCTTTGTTTGCTCCGAGCTCCATGGTATAACTAGGGTAGACGGCAGGTGGTGACAGCCCTGTCCGTCCGGTGTAACAGTTGTGTTGCGTTTAGTGCACTCCCCAATGTTCGGGTTCGGCAGTAGAGTAATAGCCGGAGGGCCTTGACAGACCAGGGTCAGACTGGTGCCCAAAGTAGGCGAGTGAAAGCATGAATTTATCTTTCCATGAGCCTATCCTTTAGATTAGAACCACACCACCCTAAGGCCTTTCTACCTCTTATCTTCCAAGGGTAATCTAGTTAGAAGATAGTTACATCCCCGTTCCCCGTGGAAAATATGATACCCTTAATACTCCCAGGTGAAGTGCTACAATGGTATTTCTGTGCGCTTGTGGACTTCTCTCTGAGAGTTAAGAAATACCAACAAACATTTCTGGCACCGTTGCCAGGGAACGGTTGCTGAATTTATCTTCGAACCTAGTTTGCCCATGTATCCTTTCTTTTACCTTTTCTCTTCTTTTATCATTTTCTATCACCATGGAGCACAATTCTATCCAGAACCTTTCTGCTCCCAAGTGCGAGTTCTTAGAGCCACCTAAATCTTCCAAGCCAATCACAGCTTCTGGCTTTGAGCTCCGCCCAGGCTTTATAGCCATGGTTCGGGAAAAATCCTTCTCGGGTTCAGACATTGAAAATCCCTACCCACCACCTACGAGAGTTCGAGCAGCTATGTTCATGTCTGTCAGTCGCAGGCATGGCACAAGAAACAATCCGGTGGAAGTTGTTTCTCTTCTCCCTAGTCGAGGAAGTGGAACAATGGTACACCCATCACGTAGGGAAGGTAAACAGAGATTGGGATGAGCTAAGAGACAGGTTCTGTCTTGCGTTCTTCCCTATGTCTCGCATTGCTTCCCTACGAACAAAAATCCTCAACTTTCATCAGGACGAGAAGGAGCCAATAGGTGCAGCCTGGGCCAGGTTCTCTGATCTAGTACATTCCGGCCCAGACTTGTCATTACCCAACCATGTGTTGTTGCTATGCTTTTACATGGGTCTTGACAATGACTTTGCCCTATACCTTGACATCAGCGCAGGAGGTTTGTTTGCACATAAGACTACGGAGGAAGGAATGCATATCCTTGATCGCATCTTAGAAAACACTTCTCCCTTCATAGAAACCGAACCCATCCAAGAGCAAGAGTCGAGTCATGAGAATCCTTCAACAGCTAACTTCGATCCCTTTCACATCTCATCCTTAGCTGTTGAAACCTCTCCCGAACCAAGAATATCGAAGGAAGAAGAAATTCAACCTTCGAAATTCTCTTCCCAATTCGAGGGTTATCGTTATGAAAACCTTAGAAACCCCTCGAATTACCTTTGTGATAAAAGACATATGGCACCCAGCAAATCCATGAACGAATAATGGTTGGAAGCATTGAAACACTCTTTTGAAGCACTTCGAATTAGCTCATCTTCCACGACCATTTGTTGTTCAATAAGAGGAACCGCCGTCGAAGCCCTTCATGACCACATTGTCGAGGCTTGCATCATGTCCGAATTCCTCATGAACACATTCTTAGGAAGCATGCCTCTAGTCCTAACCGACAAACTCTTTCGAAGTCCTTCAGGACTATTCTCAGAATGTCGGGGGATCGCACGGGCAGTGCCGGTCACGATAGACAAAATCGAGGTCAAATTAGACTTTCACATTTATCCGATCATCGATTTTGAACTTCTCATAGGCTACCCTTTAGAAAATCATCTCCAAGAAAAATCATCGCAAGGGAGCCTCAACCATGATTCCAGGAAAACTTCTTTCACCACTCCTATCTCTTGCCCGGCAATTCCAATGGCGGAACATCATCTTGACCATAACTCACAGGAAGAGGTGATGTTTGTGTCGCCATTCATTCCACCAAACATTGCTTCACCTCCCGATCCTCTCAATGAAGCATTTCTCAAAGGGGTCATGAGGGAGGAATGGTCAAATGTAAAAGGACACTTCTCCGAAGCAGTTTGGATTAATTTGCCCTCAACAATCATTCCATGCTCCATAAGGGGAATCTCTATAGAAGCCCAGCTTATACCCAACATGGAGGGCAATACCATGCCATGGCACTTGGCACGCACCCTTTTGGGTAGTGTTTCTCTAAAACCATCCGGCTAGCTTTTTGAAAGTTGTCCCCAAGGACAAACTCTTGAATGCCGGGGGTCACAAGTGTCGTGCCAGTCATAATTGACAAAATCGAGGTTAACTTTGACTTTCACATCTTTGATAGTCTCGATTTTGATCTCCTCATAGGCTACCCACTAGAAAACCTTTATCATGCACCTCTAAGGAGCCTTTATGAAAAGCTTGGGAAAATAACTTCCACCACGCCGTGTTTAGAAAATCCTTTGGAGAAGCCTTGTCCCAAGCAGAACCCGCTCGAGAAGATAATACATAAGCAAACCTCATCATCCTCGGTCGAGTTCAAGAATCGTCCCGCTAGCCCACATTTTGTTGTACCCAATCATGATCGGGATACAACCATGATCTTTCACGATGAACCTCTTGGGAGAGAAAATTATCGGGCTAGGGAATCTAGTGAGGCACTGACTCTGGAATTGGAAGGAAATGACTCTGTAGATGGGCATGTGTAACACCCAAAATAAATAAAAGACAAAATACGCTTTCTACATGGGAATGCATAAAAGTGATGGATAAAATTAATTTTTTGATCTGCTGCTCGGATGGATTAACGGACACTGTGATTGCGTAGAGCTCGTCGAGTACTTTCCGTTTGACTATTTACATGTCGTGGTTGGATTTTGGATCAAAAAGTAATATTTTTTAAAGCTGCTAGACGGTAACCCGTGCTACAGTACCCCCTTCTAACCCTAACCACCATCCCTACCTGTGCTGCCCCTTTGCCGTGTGTGACCAGATCGAAAAAAGGAGAGGGGAGCGGGAGAGGAAGAGAAGAGAAGAGAAGAGAAGGGAAATTAGGGCACGCCATCCGTCGTCGTTGTTCCTCTCCAAAAACCAGTTGGGATTCCTCTCCTCTTTTCATCTCCATGGTTTTCCCTCGCTGTTCATGGTGGTGCCCCCATGTGTGGTACATCTTGGAGGTAGTCGAAGGATTACGGTGACCCTCGCCGCTAAGCAAATGGTGGGGAATTGTTGTTGGGATTGTCGTTGGTGTCGTTGCCTTTGTTGTTTGCAAGGGACAACCCTAGGTGAGACTTGCTTTTGCTGTAGAACATGTTTCCCTCTGGTTTTAAAGGTTTTTAGCACATGGGAGAAGCGGTATTAGTCACGGTTTGGACTGGGGTTAAGGTTTTACCTTCGTCACTATACTCAGCACGCCATCAATCTGCGCAGTTTCTGTTCGTGACAGTTTTTCGTGGTCTTAATGATCTCAAAAAAATATCAAACCTTTATATGAGTTGGAGAAGAGTTAGAGACCTTTTCATAACCGCAAAGAACACCTTAATCGGATTTAAGATGAGGGAGAAAATAAGATTGGAATCTGACTATTTTTCAGTCTCGTAATTCTGGGCAGTGTCTGTTAATATGAAGTTTAGGAAACCTTAATAGCATCTTTGGACTTTCTGATAGTTATAAGAGCAGCGCTTTGTAAATGTTTTGCCATAGCTTGCTTAGTCACTTTCTACTCTCCTCTAATATATACATTTTCTGTAACTAACCAATACTATAAGACTAGATGCTATGATGCAAATTTAGTTCAGATCCCGATCGAAGTTGAGATGCCTGATCGTCATTATTACCATGCATGTGATGTGCAGCTAATTGATGTTAGTGTGTGAAAAGAGCAAGAGCGGTGCATGTTGATGATTTAGGGTCTGTTTGGGAGCACTCCACTCCCAAAAATTTAGCTCCACTCCAGAAAAAATATCCCACCGGCTCCACTCCACTCCACAAAAAAGTAGCTCCACTCCATCGATTTTGTGGAGCACCTCAAGAGGTGCTCCACCGAAACTGGAGCAGATGGAGTTGCTAGATATTACCCACCATGCCATTGTTTACATGCAGCTAGCACCGGTTCAAGGAGGAAAAAAAGAAAAGTCAACTGTTGCCTCCCTCACGCTGCTTCCGGCCGCCGCACATTTCCCCACTGCCGCACAGGCCCACCGCTCTCCGCTGCCCATGGCCCCGCCGCACGAGCCTGCGCGCCCTACCGCCCTCTGCCACAGGCGCGCCGCCGAGGCCCTGTCTCCCTCCGCCGTCGGCGATGCTGCGGGTCGGGGTCGCGCGCCTCCGAGTAGTGCAGTAGCCCCACCGGCCAGGGCACCCGAGGCCACCGCCCACAGGGGCCGCGCGCCGGCACGCCACCGCCCCGCCCCGCCCTGCCGCAGCGCACGCACGCCGGGGTGCCACCGCCTCACCCCGTCGGAGTGCGGCCCGCTGGGGCGCCGCCGCCGGCCAGGGCACCTGACGCCACCTCCCATAGGGGCCGCGCGCCCGATGACGCTGTAGCATTGTGACCCTGTTCCGGAGACATGTAGCCCTGGAATGATGCCTAGCACACGGTGTCCTCGTCTGCATCAAAGGCATCCATCCACGCGGTGTCCATCGGAAGGGGCTAACAGAGGGGAACAGTGGAGTGGAGGTGGAAGAAGATAAGCGGGATCCGCATGGAAGTGAGATGTGGAATGGTGGGCTTAACTGGGCCGTTGGTTTGCGGTTGGGCTGGTGAGACGAAAAGAGCCGGGCCGGCCTTTTAAGTTGGTGGAGTGGAGCTATACAATAGCCAAATATGATAGAGTGAATTTGGTAGAGTGGAGCAAATGGTGGAGTAGAGTTTCTGGAGTGGAGCTGCATTTTTTGGGTGTAACTGTCCCAAACATGCCCTTAATAATTGTTTTTTTAAGGAAAACTGTGGGAGAAATCCCCATAGTGCTTCATTTTTCTTATAATAAAGGGGTTAGTATGCCCTTAATAATTGGTGTTGTGCAGTTGGCATTGTTCACAACCAAGAAAGTGGAGGCATTTGAGGCGTTAACATGGGTAAGTGTCCCATGACTTTGGTGATCAACATCTGCTAATATTGCATTTGGAATGCGTTTTGTCTTCTTTTTTTTTCGTTTCATGCATTTTGGCCATCTGTTGAGATACATGCTTAGTGTGCTGATTCACAAGGTAGACGTTTGGAATTGTGATTTCGGGATTATGGCGTTGATTTTGGTGTGGATGGCCCTGTAAAGCATTCCGATGCATGTGCGGGAGCAGATACTGTCGTGATCCGGAGTCCAAGTGTGTAGCCAATTTCAGTGCTTGAAGCAGAGATTTCCTTTTGATGCAAATGTGGAATTTATGTATGTATGATGGTTGTTTTTGCCATGGAGCGGAATGCCCTGGCAAGTGTGGTCAGGCAGAGTCTGACGTGTCAGTAGGGCAGTGGGTGTGTGCTGCTGCCCAGGAACTCCTCATCCGCTGGAGTGGAGTCACCACCACCAGACATTTGTTTGTTTGGGAAGCGGCCGATCGATCGATTTCTTGGCGGAGAGGCGGCGGGTGTGGTGTGGCTTGCTCCCCACCACAAAGCGAGCATTGAGCTCCCACCCTTCTTCCTCCATCTCTTTGCTTGCCTGCCTTGTATTTTCCTTGGACATTGCTGTGCTTGTGCGAGCGAGGTAGCCATCCTAGACAGACATTGCCTGTAGAAGGCTTGGGCATGGCGGCCGCTGTGTCCTTCTCCCGGGTGCGGGCCCTCCCCACGTGGTCCAGCTCCGTGTCCGGCTCCGGCGACGATCACCACTCCTACTCCTACTCCGTGGTGGCCATGTCGCGGCCCCGGTCTAGTGCGCGGCCGCTTCGGTCGCCGGCGCGGATGATGGGCAACGTGAACGCCGGCAAGGGTCTGTTCGCGCCGCTGGTGGTGGTGGCGCGCAACATCATCGGCCGCAAGCGCTTCAACCAGCTGAGGGGGAAGGCAATCGCGCTGCACTCGCAGGTCTCTCTCTCTCTCTCTCTCTCTCTCTCTCTCTCTCTCTGTTGCCTGAGCATGCTTCAAGTCTCTCTCTCTCTCTCTGTCTCCTTGCTGATGGTCTCTTGAATCGAATCGAATCAAGCAGGTCATCACCGAGTTCTGCAAGACCATCGGCGCCGACTCCAAGCAGCGGCAGGGGCTCATCCGCCTCGCCAAGAAGAACGGGGAGAAGCTCGGATTCCTGGCCTGACCTGACCATCCATGAGACTCTCTATATATTATGAGTGTTTAAAGTACAAGTTCCCCGTCCATCATCCAGTATTATTCCAGTGGTGACGAAAAAACAAAAGAAAACAAGTGATGCTTCCGTTCAGTGTCAGATGCTTGGCAAGTGATCTGCTTGCTTGTTGCTTCTTCATTCCTGCACGACTTCATTATTACCTGTTCTGTTCCTGGACATTCCGTACGTAGCATTTCATTTCATTCAGGACCTGACTGATGATATGACGATGTATCCCAATCCCATTCGATTATTACAAGGAGCCTGCTAGTATTTGACCGTGTTTGGTTTCTCCGGAACACATAAGTCAAGAAAGAAATTTTGCATTCATGTAGTACTAAACGAAGTCTATTGGCAAAACTTTTTCATGGATGAGTGTAATTTTTCGCGGCGAATCTAATGACGGTAATTAATTGATGATTGACTATAGTGATGCTACAGTAACTATCATTTAATCACGCAGTCAAATAGCTCATTAGATTATTCAGGATTTCTAGCGCAAAGATTCTGGAGTTTGTTTTATAAACTATATTTATTTAATACCTCTAATTAGTCGTCAAAGATCTTCTAGGAAGAAACCAAACGGGCTTTGTATTCATTCGACCCATGGGTTGAGTAAGTTCACTGCCATCTGGGCCTGCTCCCCGCCGCCTTCTTCCTCCTCCGGCCTCTGAGACTGGGAGCTGCCTGCCGCCTGCTGTCGTTGTGGTCGCAGCCCACAGCAAGCGCTTTGTGCTTCTCTTCATCATCGGCTTCCTCGATGCTTACGAACTTGTCGCTGGACTTGGAATCCCCATCCCTTGGTGCGCGGCTGCTAAATCCCTGTTGCTTGCCACGTCATCGAATTCAGACTCGAATTCCTCTGCTGCTTCTGCTTCTCCTTCTTCTGCTGCCTCTCCTCCTTCTTCATTTAGGGAAGCTGGTATGTTCTACTGCTGCAGCTGCAGCAATTGATGCACGACATGTTTTGCCGCATCGGCAGCCCAACCCTCCTCCCCACCATTCTCTGCTGGTGCTGCTGCTGTCCGGAGCAGCTCCTGCGCACTGGCCGTGATGTCGAAACCGCCAAGCCGTGTGATTTCTAGGAGGAAGTGGACGTCCAGCTGGGCTTGGGCGCCATGGTCGATCCACGACACCAGCTGGTTGCTCGAGAGCCAGGAGATGAGCACCTCCATTAGCTGCTACAACAGCTCCTTCGTGGTCCCGTCCTCGCCTCTCAGGATGTCACCGTACGTATCCTTGAGCCGCCTCACCCGAAGGAACACCTCCTGGAAAGCCAAAGATGGCATCTGTTGACACTAATTTGCACCAACACACTCGAAAATGCTAGAACGCGCAGCAAGATCGTCAAAACGATCAACACCAGCAGCCTCCCTGCGCCGACCGGTTAGACCGGTATAGCGGACCGGTCAGACCGGTACTCCAGGAAGACGGCGAAGACACAGAACCAAGAGCTCGGGAGGGACCCCGTCGGAGCTAATGGAGCTAGGGTTGCTCTGAGGTCGGCAGGTCACTCAGAACGCCATCGAACGCCGTGGAGACGAGCGAAGAACAGCAGATGGGGTTGGAAAAGTTATGGTTTAGAAGTAAAAGGTAAAGGATAAATGTGTGAATCGATTGAGATTTTCCTCAATCGGCCTTAGCCTTTATATTTATAGGCCGGAGAAGACGTACCCCTTCACGAGTAGGATTACATGAGGACTCTTTACAAAAATCCTAATTCTACTCGGACTGTACAGACCAGACCGGTCTGACCGGTCGGCCCGACCGGTCAGACCGGTCGATCTCAGCAGGTGCCAAATTTGGCTGTCAACATATGCCCCCCTGCTTTTTGGTGAGTTTCACAAGCCAAAAATTAAGAACTATCTTGATGTACATGTTTTATACAGAGCATACAACTCTAAAAATAAAATTAAGGGCGATATCCAATACCGGCCGTCTTCGTCTTCACGCACTTTGCCAAACGCTAGGATAGAATTTCTTCAAGAATCTCCCATTGATAGCCCTGGGTAGACGTTCACCTTGCACCGTCTCCACCATATACGAATTTCCGGAGATAACTTTGACAATCTTGTATGGATCCTACCAACTTGGCGACCATTTGCCAAACTTGTTGCTTTTCATCCCAAGAGGCAAAATTGTCTTCCAAACCAGATCCCCAACCTTAAAAGATTTAAGTTTTACCTTTTTATTGTAAGTTCTGGCCACCCGAAGCTTGTCTTTCTCAATCTCCTTCAAAGCCTTCAAACGCTTGTCGGTCACCTCATCAATATTATCCATCATCAAATCATAGTAATCAACAGCGGAGAGGTTATTTTGCTTTGCCAATCTATATGCGTCCAGATTTACCTCAACGGGTAAAACGGCCTCTTGACCATACACAAGCTCAAAAGGAGTAACCTTAGTAGAACCATGTCTAGATATACGATGAGCCCACAATTAGGGCTGGAAAAAAAGCTCGCGGCTCGCGAGCCGGCTCAGGCTCGGAGCAGCTCGGCTCGGAGCGGCTCGCGAGCCTGGAACGAGCCGAGCCGAGCCGAGCCTCTTTTCTAGGCTCGCTAAAATACCGAGCCGAGCCGAGCCAGCTCGCTCTGGCTCGCGAGCCGGCTCGCGAGCTGAGCCACCTATGGACCACTTGTCAATTGTCATGTAATTTAAAATGTTTTCTCTTCATTTTACCTTGTTGTGGCTATGGTACTATTAAAATCTTAATATGGTACTGTTAAAATCTTTATATGGTACTGTTAAAATCTTGATGTGGTTGCACTCTTGTATGTGATCTGTGAATCTGTGAACTGTGATGCAAATATGCAATAACTAGATGTGGCTCGAGAGCCGGCTCGTGAGCCGGCTCGCGAGCCGATAACGAGCCGAGCCAGGCTCGACTCGCTGGATGACCGAGCCGCGGCGAGCCGAGCCGAGCCTGGCTCGGCTCGGCTCGTTTCTAGCCCTACCCACAATGCTTCGGATAACACCTCATGCCACCTCTTAGGATTTTCTTCTATCTTTTTCTTGACAAGTTTGATCAAAATCGTATTACTAGACTCGGCCTGCCCATTGGCCTGAGCATAGTATGGAGATGAATTGAGCAACTTAATCTTATAAGATTCGGCAAAGGCACGCACCTCTTTTGATATAAATGAAGGACCTTGATCCGTTGTCAAAGTTTGTGAAATGCCGAATCTATGAATAATATATTCAGTAATATACTCAATTACCTCCCTATGTGTCATATTCTTCAAAGGAACTGGTTCGGTCCACTTAGTAAAATAATTTGTTGCAACTAACACGAAGCGATGCCCCTTTGAAGATGGAGGATTAATTTATCCAATAAAATCCAACCCCCAACCTCGGAACGGCCATGGTTTAATAATAGGATGCATCAACGCAGCAGGCACCAATTGCAAATCACCAAATCGCTGACATTCTTCACACCCTTTATAGTATCTAAAACAATCGGACAGCATGGTGGGCCAA
This sequence comes from Panicum virgatum, assembly GCF_016808335.1. Taxonomy (NCBI): domain Eukaryota; kingdom Viridiplantae; phylum Streptophyta; class Magnoliopsida; order Poales; family Poaceae; genus Panicum; species Panicum virgatum. The sequence goes on from NC_053150.1 coordinate 53,191,868, forward strand.
TAGAAACCAGCTCTTCTGAGTAACCACTTCATCTTGGGAGCCGATTGATGAGTACCACAAATACCTTCAAGAACCTCACCCATAGCAACCCGAGCCTGATCCGAGTCTAAATATTTGAGGAGCAAATCTTCGGCAGTTCGACGATAAAGTTCATCGTCAATTAAAATATACTTGAAAGCCAAACGCCGAATATTTCTCTCTGCGCCACGACCAGGATCTCTCAAATACGACATAAGAGGAACTCTCCAATCCTGGGCTTCGGCCAAGACGATTGAATCATCTTTTTTGGCCGAATCAGAACTAACAGCTGCATCACCGGTCGGACCGGTCTCTGGACCGGTTTGACCGGTCTGGACGGTCAGACCGGTTGCGCTGACCGGTCGGACCGGTGCGTCCAGAACCAAACACTCGGCTTTCGTTTGCATCGGCTTGCGAATGTTGAAATATTTTTTCGTAACATTATAGCCAGATGCTTGTTGCGCCAGAGTATTTGCCTTTCCATTCTCCTCCCTCGGAATATGTTTGATAATAAATTCATCAAAAGAAGAAATAATATCGAGGCATTTATCAAGATATGCATTTAGAGAACCATTATAATACTGGCATACCTTAGATATTTGCTGCACCACCAGAAGAGAATCTCCAAAGGCTTCAACATGCTTCACGCCCATGGATTGCAAGAATTCCAAGCCAAATAGAAGACTTCATACTCAACTTGATTATTTATGCAATCCTCCTTTGATCGGTTTGGGAACTCAGAATACCACTACTTGGAGAAATCAAGACAGCACCAATTCTTTGACCATCACCACAAACCGATCCATCGAAATATAATTCCGTGGTGTACAAGTAACATAGCCGACTTCTAGATCATGCTTGTCATTAATCCGATGCTCAACAATGAAATCCGCTATGATTTGACCTCTCATAGATTCCAAGGATTCACAAGCCAAATCATACTCAACTAAAGCATAAGCCCACTCGCCGATTCTATCACTTAAAATCGGCTTTTGTAACATGCGCTTGAGCACATCGGTTTGACATACTACTATGCAAGTAGTAGATAGTAGATAATATTTTAATTTGGTACAAGCATAATAGAGAGACAAATATAACTTCTCAGTAAAAGTATACCTTGTCTCCACATCAATAAGTCATCGGTTTATATAAGTGATGACATACTCTTTGTCTTCGGTTTCTTGAGTCAAAACAGCCACAATGATCTTGTCTTTAGCAGCCACATAAAGTCTGAAAGGAACCCTTCTCTTAGGCGCCTTGAGCACAGGTGGTGAAGACAAATAAACCTTGATCTTTTCAAAGACCTCTTGTTATTCTGCCCCCCAAGTAAATTCGGTTTCATTCTTTAACCGAAGAATAGAAGTAAGAGCATCAATATGTCTTATTACAAATAGTTTGCCAATTTTCTAGCTCGAATTGAAAAACTCCTAATTCGGCTTTTATCCGCTGATGTTGCAATTTTCAACCAGCTCAAGACCTCAAATACAAGATCAAAGTCTTGAGAGCCCCTTGCAAACTGATCTATTGCATAGAAACTTCATGAGGTAAATTATCATTTGCCAATATTTTGCCCCCCGAGCACTTAAATGTCGTCGAGCTCCATATTGCTGCTCTCTTGGTGTAGCCTCATGATCCACTAGCTCCTCATTGCCTTGTACCGAGAATGTTAGCGGTGTTTCTCCATCGCAAGGAACCGAAACAAGCATTGCCGATTTGGCTTTCTGTTCTGCTGCAACCTCAACCGGTCTGACCGGTTGCTCTGGGCGGTTAGACCGGTCGCTTGTACCGGTCAGACCGGTCACCTGAGGCGGTTTGACCGGTCGTGCTGGCTGGTCAACTGCTTTGACCCTCCATACCTTGCCTTGAGGGACCATTGGTTTGTAGTGGTTGGATTGTTTGTCCCTCAGCCTCTTGAACTCTTTTTCCTTCTTCTCCTAAGCACATAGACGTTGCAGCTTCCTTCTTTGAGTACGAGTCAACCTTGAAGGACACCATCTTGGTTGAAAGTACTTTGATATCGAGTTACTGCTGCTGGCCTCATGATCATTGGCCATGATCGGCCTTTGGATAGAAGGATTGACCGATTTACCAAAAACCATCGGCCTTGTACCCGCATCATTGACAACCACTTTGATATTGCCGATTTGCACAACATCATCGGCTTTAGCTTTCTCTGGATCAATAGTGGGTTGTACCTCTTCTTTCTTCTCCTTGACACGGTAAACCTATCTCGGAGAATGAGCTTTGCCCGGCCTCTGATGAGACCGGTCTGACCGGTCAGCGGCGACCGGTCTGACCGGTGCAGGCTGTCGCCTCTGACCTGATTGGTTGGATCTCAATCGTTCATGCACTGGTCGCGCAACCTTGCCGAACACAGGCCTTTTGTGATCCTCCTCCCTGTGGTGAGATGGTGGGTATAGCATCGGATAACAATACATCCAAATTCCTTCATGCCCCCATGTAGGATAAGAAAAACCCGATGCTGATGATGCCCATGACGTAGCACCATACACCTTCTGATGAGGCAATATTGTAGTGCTATCACCCCTACGCTTGCTGGATTCTTCCCTAGGAGAAGAATGCTTTCCTTGACGCGGAGGTGAACTTGGTTCTTTTTTTAGTGGCCGATCTTTTGGAACGGCCTTTGTGTATTTGTGCAGTAACTGAGCGAAGGTGAGCTTCTGCTTTGTAAAACTCCCCTGCACCTTTGACTCATTAACCTTCTGAGTACCACCTTCCGGCCGCTTAGACTTTAAAGTTCTGGGCCGGCCTTTTGTCTGACCGGTCTGACCGGTTGAGGCGACTGGTCTGACCGGTCGTGCCTGAGTTGCAGGCCGACTCGTCTTTTGAGAGGAACTTTCTTTCCCCCCGGGCCTTGAAGTTTTGACAGTGATCTTCAATGACTCCTTTCCATCAGGAGTTTTCTCCATCGTCACTTCCCTAGCCTGAATCTTGTCATTGATATTTTTCGGCCTTGGCTCACCAATGATAACATTTTTTCCTTTTGCTCCTTCGGCTTGTTCCGCCCGAATGAGTACCTTGACATTATCCAAATCAATCGTATGGACAGGGAATGACACCTTGTCATCTTTTACCTCATGCATTACCAATCGTTCTTCATTAACGGCCGATTGGATTTTTCGACGAAAGATATTGCAATCATTAGTTGCATGAGAAAAAGTATTATGCCACTTGCAATATGCATGCCGCTTCAGCTCCTCAAGCGGCGGTATGACATGAGACAACTTGATGTTTCCGCTTCTAAGCAATTCATCAAATATACGATCACGCTTAGAAACATCAAAAGTGAAACGAGCTTGTTCTTGCCGATTCTTTGGAATTGGCTTAAGCGATGAACAAGAACATGACTTTGCATCTGATGGCCATATGAATTCAGCAACATAAACTTCCTTTTTCTCATCGTCCGAATCAGATTTACAATCGACATGTATGGACCGATGAGTATTATGGGCATCTTTTACGCTCTGGAGTCTAAATTCTAAACTCAAAACTTTCATGTGCAAATAATTAATAGTGTAGTACTCAAAGCCTTCGAGTTCTTTTTTCAAATAAGAACGCAAACCATCAAAAGCTAAATCAGTCAATTCCTTTTCAGAAACTGTTAAATTGAAACATCGGTTCTTTATATCTTTAAACCTTCGGAAGTAATCCGAAGCAGGCTCATCTTGGCCTTGCCTAACCGATGCCAAATCCGACAGTTTAGCTTCATTGTGCCCATTATAAAAACGATCAGGAAACTTACGTTCCAACTAATTCCAAGATTGAATAGAATTCGGGGCCAATGAAGAAAACCAAGAAAAAGCGGTTCCAGTCAAAGATAATGAAAATAAGCGAATGCGCAAAGCCTCATGAAAACCAGCTTTTCCCAGTTGTAAGATATATTGGTCAATGTGCTCCCAAGGTGCTTTATTATCATCACCACTAAATTTCACAAAATCAGGAACACACCAACCAGCAGGAAAAGAAACTAAATCAAATTCAGAAGGATATGGCTTTTGGTATAATGTAGAATTACCTATATCCACACCGAATTAAGTTTTCATCGCACTAGCCGAATCCTCTTTTAACCTAGCGGGATCGGCTTTGCATCTACCACTCGTGGATGCTTGTGCTACAGAAGTAAGACGATGTTCTATAGGATTATCTTGTAGCATCGTCTGAACCGAACTTATCGGTGCATGCCCCGCAGAATTTTCATGTACATTAACAAAAATCGGTTCATGTGGAGAACCAGATTCTTGTGAAGGAGAAGGCTGCACACAATTTGTCATCTCATTGGTTCGGCTAAGGATTGCCGAGCAAAGAGTAGACATGTTCGGTGTAGATGTTACTAGGCTGACCACCATCGCACCGGTCTGACCGGTCTGTTGGACCAGTCTGACCGGTCCAGCCGCATTCGGCTGTACCAGCTGCAATGGTGATGTTTGCCCTACAAAATAGCTCGTCGGCATGCCATATAGTGGTTCTTGAACAGATGCTAGCATAGCCGATGAATTAACAGTTTGGAAAGCACAATTACCATCTACGGATTTGTCTTTTTTCATGATATCTATTTGATCTTTTAAATCATTCATGGGCTTATATATATCAGCAATTTTCTTATCCATAATAGATGATAATTGGCTAAACAAGTCGGAAGATGAAGTGTTTACATTGCTTATTACCTCGACTTGCTTATTCTTGAGCGTGAAGGAGGGCATCACGAAGTCTTGAACCCTCGTGATCTGGCCTTGCTGATTTTTCTTGAATCCCTTCAAGAATTGTGCTTTGAAGTGCTCCCTGACCACCAAGTACTCTTGGTGCTCCTCCTTGCTGAGTTCCTCGATAGATGTGGAGATGTTGTCTTCGTCGAGGTCGGTGATGACACCCATCTTCTTTGAGAACTAGATTAGATCGGTTTAAAAACCAGATTAATCTGTCCCCAGCGGAGTCGCCAAAAAGTGTGTTAACACTAATTTGCGCCAACACACTCGAAAATGCTAGAACGCGCAGCAAGATCGTCAAAACAATCAACACCAGCAGCCTCCCTGCGCCGACCGGTTAGACCGGTATAGCGGACCGGTCAGACCGGTACTCCAGGAAGACGGCGAAGACCTAGAACCAAGAGCTCGGGAGGGACCCCGTCGGAGCTAATGGAGCTAGGGTTGCTCTGAGGTCGGCAGGCCACTCAGAACGCCATCGAACGCCGTGGAGACGAGCGAAGAACAGCAGGTGGGGTTGAAAAAGTTAGGGTTTAGAGGTAAAAGGTAAAGGATAAATGTGTTAATTGATTGGGATTTTCCTCAATCGGCCTTAGCCTTTATATTTATAGGCCGGGGAAGATGTACCCTCTCACGAGTAGGATTACATGAGGACTCTTTACAAAAACCCTATTTCTACTCGGACTGTACAGACTAGACCGGTCTGACCGGTCGGCCCGACTGGTCAGACCGGTCGACCTCAGCAGGTGCCAAATTTGGCTGTCAACAGCATCATCTCATTATTCTCTGGTGGTGGTGCTGCTGCTGGTGGTGTTCCTCCCACCTTAGGTGGCGCTGGCAATGCCTCGTATGAATTGCAGGAAGAAGCACCTCCACACCTGCCCGGCCGCTTCTTTGATCAGGCTGCCCACTTGTCTCTGTGCTAAGTGCTAACGCTGTCCACGCCACCGTCGGGAGCAGGGACACCAAGGTGGAGTAGTTGACCAGCACGGAGAGCTGTCGCATGTACTGCCGCTCATCGTCTTCCTTTTTCTTCTTTTTTGGGAATGGGGGACGATGAACAGCTTCTCCTCCTCCTCCTCCTCTAATAGCAGCAATCGGTCTAGGATGGAGCGCACGTACTCCTGAACAAGTCTGCGACAAGCTGCACGGCTTCGCCGTCCATGCCAAGACCACCAAGACTTTGCAACGGGCCGTCCACAACCTCCTGTACCAGGGTCACGAATTTCCTTCCGCTGGCTGTCAGCAAGTAGTAGCGATGACGATGCTCGTCGCCTGCAGCAGCCGGCGTTAGGAGGATGAACTGACCCAGCACCTAGCTGATGTCAGAGGCCACCAGCAGCCGGACCAGCTCCTTGAGATGCCTGCCATACGCGGCCAGGGCCTCCCGAATGCAGGGCGCTGTGAGGCCAGCCACGACTTGCTGGGAGGCGATGCCGAGAGGCCTGAGCGGGGGAGATGATAAGTAGGACACCGCACACGCCGCGGCCTCCAGTGCCAGACCTAGGCTCTGCCCGATTTCAAGTACAACTTGTGGCAGCATCATGGATCTCACGTACTCGAAGAAGGCGGCGCTGAAATCCTCCATCTCCTCCCTAGCCCACCGGAGGAGCTGGGGAGTGTGGGGGACGGGTGCCCGTGCAGCGCCACGAAGCACCTCGACGCGTCGGCGATGGAGGAGAAGACCATGCGCGTGAGGTCCTTGATGTAGCAGTGACCTGCTGCTGCTTGCTGTGGCCACACGGTCATCGCACGGTACGTGCTGAAGAGCAGGTGGTTCGCCCGCTCCAGATCGCCGAGCCTGCACAGGCCGGAGAGCGCCTTGAGTAGCTCCGGCCGCCGCGTCCGCGGGTTGGCGGCCACGGAAGCCAAGCGATCGGCGACCCTTGCCTTGCTGGCGGACAGGGCGGCTGCATCATCGGCGCTGCAGCTGCTGCCCTACTGCCTCCGCATCAGGAGCTCCAGGGCCTCTTCCATATCCAATGCTCGGACAGAAGCACGTTCAGCTCCAGCTCCAGGTCCTCGTCGTCGTTGTCGTGCTGCCCCACCCCCACCCCACCCCCATGTCGGCCTCCTCGTCATTGGAACCACCACCTGAAGCTGGCAGCAAGCAGCAGTTGCTGCTGAGATGCTGGATCATCTGCCTGTGTGCTATGACCTAATGTTTCAGGCGCTGAACGTCCGTAGCTTCTTGCAACATCCTACTCAATTCATTGGGTCAGATGGAGTCAAATGTTGTTGGAAGGAATTGAATGTAATTTAATTGAATTTGAATCAAGGGAATTGAATTGAATTGAATTTGAAGCAGCAATAATCCCTAATCTATATCTATACTACTAGGTTCGTGCCCGTGCGTTGCTACGGGCAAAAGAAAAATACGTTATATCATATAACCCCATTTATCTAGAAGCAGCAACACTGGTATCCTGCATCTACCGTATCATGAGCTGAGATTCAACTTTTGTCATTCAAAGAGAGGACACAACTGACCTACTTTCATAAATATATATAGCTCTATATGTGCATTTCAGTTAGTGAAGCAATCTTGAAGAGTAATTTCAGTTAACCAAGCAATCAGGAAGAAGTATGTGCAAATACTGAAGTAACTGAATACACCATACAACAGCTTTATTTTATCAAGAATTTATCCGATTCCTTGAAGTATTGTACAAGGTCCGTACACCAGCTAAAAAGTAACTGATTTCACACATTTTCCTTGGCTAAGACACTACAACATCAAAAGCATCAGTACCCCACTTCATGTTGAGTTGAAAAAAATCTGGATTTTATTGACAAGGTATTGTTTGGCACAGCATCGGGCTTTGAATTGTTACAACATATTTGCAGGAAGAGATCTCCTTGATCGAACTGATTAGGACAGTGGGTTCAGACAAATCTAACCTGTAGGAAGAAGGCAGGGTATAAACAGTCAGATGTACTGACATGGATAATTTGATACTGTAGTAAAAATTGCTTTACTTAGAAGCAAAAATTATAGTGGATTCATAGTGTTAGTTTTTTCCCTCACCTTAGTCTCACAGGGAATGTCTGTGAGATCGCATACAGTCCCATTTGTGTACAAGTGGACATGATATCTGCAATGAAACAGGGACAATAGAAATTCATTCAAGTGAGCATCATGGCATAATAAACAGAATTTTACCCCCAGGCACACATGCACATGGCCAATAATTCATTGTGTGTGCTGGAGCATAAATAAAGAGTTGTATGCTCGCCCTGTAGAAACAGAGGTCCTTGAGAGGCTCAAGCAGCACATCTTGCTCCGTCATAAAAAAAATGAAGGAAAATTTATCATAAAAATGATCCGTGACTTACAACTGCTATGAAAATGCTCTCACAAATTGGACTTCACGAAAATGCCATTTTCATGAGAGGCAACCGCCATGACCTTCTTTTGTGGCGGTAATGCACAGCATCGACCTCCATGAAATATATTCTGCCGTCAGGTCTCCAAGATTGTTTTTGTGAGAGCCAAATCCCACGGGAAAGATGCCAGGAATGTTTTGCCTTTAGGCAAATTTATTTTCATGTCAACATAGAAACCTCCATGAAATACATTGAACTGTTATAAAAACACTGCAATAGCAAAAGGGCATATTTCATTTTTCATGTGTTAATGCCTCGATGAAAATAGTATCAATTTCAAGTCAAGTGCCACCATTGAAATAATACATTTTCATGAGAGTTCATGCCACCAGCAAAATGCACTAACACCAAGATATATGACTCATATATGATCAAATATTAATACAACAGACATCCATATGCCTCAAGTAGTCTTGCATATAAGTTCAAAATGATATATGGACAGTTGGACACTACAAAGGAGCATAAAGGTTCTACATTTGATCTCTGGGCTAATTTACACAGATTTGTACAGTTGCCAATTTTCTATTTTACACAAATAAACAATAACTTGGTGAACCAGTTTCACACTCCAGCATGTACTTATTTCCTCTAATGACATAACAGAATTTCAATCTAGCATGATGATTGTAGCTACTTTGGAAGCATGGACTATACAAGTGAATATAGGTTTCAGCATATATGTTCTAACCTGATTAGAACAGGCATCCAAACTTCCTAGATGGGCTAGTAGATCAGCAGGTGCTTCTTTGTGAAAATTCTCATAAAGCCTCTGCAATTGAAGAGTAGTCAGATGACGATACATGAACAGAACAAAAAATGCAGCTAAGGAAAATACCATTAAATCTAGCTACTGTACTTATCGGAATGGTCTCCCAAGTTAAATTGATCTGTTAGATGAAATGAAAAGAAATTAGTACTTGGACCTAATGCTGGAATCACAATGACACCGACAAGAATTGTAGCAGATAGCTGAATATATAAGAAACAACTTCATAGTCCAACAAGCCAACAGAATATCATATTGTACATTGCATATCCAGGATCTGGGAACAACATCTAATATTAGCTGTGCGGTTACACAGGAATGCCAACCCAAAAGTACAACACGAAAAGAAGTTGTTTGCTACATGCCTCGCCGAGCAAGACCCTACCCGGGCATACAAATACCAAGCAACAAGCTAATTGCAACACGTGCACCAAATAGCACGTTCTCAGCCTACACCCACTTGTTAGGTAGCAGCTCATACATCAACTGCCAAGGGATGGGGAATTTCATCAAAAAGGAAACAATCAGACCTGCATGTGTTTTTTACAGATATCAAGAAGGAAACAACCATTCGATGTGCAGATTCAGGTTACTTTGGATTACAGTTGCAGAAGTTTTCCTTTTGCAGGTTAAAAAATGATAGAACACATGCTTCTTCGGTCAATGTGATAACTGATATGTGAAAGCTGCACAGGAGAGCTAATTCACGATGATCTAGATTCTTCAACAGTACAGGAACACTACAATATTTACTAAGACAAGAAAATTAGTTGAACAGAAGTAAATTGCGAATCACCATCCATTGCCCCCTAAAGTGAAAACAATCCAAAACAACTAAAGTGTCTTCCTACCTGAATCTCCGCATCCAACCATACTTTTTGAGATATTGTAGGGAGATTATGATCCCTTCAATTCTTGAAAAAACTGTGCCCTGAAACCTCCAAAACAACATACAGTAACAAATACAGTTAATTTAGAAGGCACAGCTAGTGTCTAAGTGTATCGAAAGTCAAGAGCAAACAAGCAAAATGTATACTTGATAGGAAACAAATCTATTTTACGGACCTGGCAGTAGATCAATGCAAAGAGTAGTTATTTTATGGGTAATTCCATCAAGCACCTGGTATGCATCAGTGAGAGGTGGTGAGAAGCAAGTTTATAAGGTGGCAAGAAGGGAGACGGACGGCACCTGGTATACAGTGAAGATTGGAGGAGGCCGTGGAGAGAAAAAGGAGGAGGTTACCGGCAGAAAGAATTGGTGCTGAGACGGCCGGGCACGGCTGGGAACCGTCGGGCGAGTCGGGGACGGCGCGACCACGGGGGCCCAACGTTGAGCATCCTTGATGCGGAGGCAGGGCTGACGAGCGGGCAGGGACCAGCAGTCCCAACCCCGGCTGGATCCGCCCCTTCCTCTCCGCAGCAGCTGGATCCGCCGGCTCTCGCCACCGTTTTCGGTCGTGGCCCTTGAGGGCAGATGAGGCAGATGCGCAGGGGCGGCGGAGGGGGCAGGTGCGCAGGGGCGTGGCGGCGGAGGAGGGGCGTGGCGGCGGAGGAGGGGCGTGGCGGCGGAGGAGGCAGGTAAGCAGGGGCGGAGGAGAGAGGCATGAGCGGCCGCGGGCGGGGGCGGAGTCGGGCACGGCGCCGGAACGGCCGCGGAATGGGGAGTCGGGCGGCGGCGCGGATGGGGAGGAGGGCCGAGGGCGACAGGCGAGGGAGGGAGGGGGCGGGGGCGGAGGCGGAGGACGGGAGGGAGAGGGGGTGGGCGAGGGGAGGGTGGATCGGACGGGAACGATGGTAGCACGGATGCCATCGTCCGAGGCAGGACGAAGCAGAAAGCGACGACGGGTCGCACCAGCGACGTACGACGCAAAGCGGCGTCCCGCTTAGGAAATTTTTAGGAGTAGAGATAGAGATAAAAGCTGAAATATTCTAATACATTTCTCATTAAAATTAATTTGAAGATCCATATATAAGGTGGGTTGGTTGACAATCACTTGGTAGACCGAAAAAACTGATAAAAGTAAAATGATTATGCCGTTTTGACACTATTTTTTTCACCTAATTTTTTTTGAAAAGATCACCTAATTTTTTATCAACATGCATGTACCATGGTTTTAAATAGTGGGCTATAGCCCCGCTATAGCTCCGCTATAGTCTTTTTAGATAGTCCCCGCTACGCTATTTGTATTTATGCCGCTATGATAGTTATGGGTGCTAAATTGTGTTATAGCTGTGCTAAATGGCGTAGTTTTAGCGCTGTTATAGCCTTATACTTAGTTCAGTGCTATTTTTTTGGTCTTGTGGACAACTGAATATTTAATTGTATGAATTTTGTTGTACTATCAACTTACGTAATGTTCTCGTAGCCCTAAAAATATATTTATGTTTATGAAATTCGCTTATTACTACGTTTTTGTGCATCTATTACTTATATTTTTCATGATTTTATAATAAAATGCTATTTGACATAGCCCACTGTAACCTGCGCTATAGTCTTTTAGCATCGAAAAAAATACACCACTATTTACCATATCCCGTTATTTAAAACTAAAACTATGATGTATACCCACCTCCAATTCCGCCCGTCAATCACGCCGCCCGACTTCGCCTCCCCCTCCCGAGTCCCGACGCTTACGCCGCCTCCCTCGCCCCCGTCGTACGACATCGACCCCCACACCCTTCATGTTCGAACGTCGCACCCGCCGCTCCATTCCCGTTCGCCGGTCTGCGCCGTCCCCGGCGGATCTGCTGCCACTGTCCGCACCGTCCCGGCCGCCGCGCCGCCGCTCCGTCCTCGGCTCTCTCCTTGCCCGGCTGCTGCTCTGTCCCGTGCGCCGTCCGCACCGCGCCAGCCACAGCTTGTAGAGGACGGGGCACACATCAAGATGGAGCAAAAGGGGCTCGCTGCCATCCACCTGCATGCATCCCTTGCGATCCGCTGATCCCCCTCCCCTGCCCCCGGACCTCGCGATCCGCTCGACCTCGCCGTTGCCTCCCTCGACCCGCCGACCTCCTCTCTATTCACATGGATCGACCAACCCTCTGTAGCGCAATCCTGGCGGCGGCACGGCTTCATGGTGGATCTGCGGCGCCTGGGCGACTGCCTCCCACTCTCCTCGCGACGACGGTCGCCATGGGGGGCGCGGCGGAGCAAGAGCTTTCCAGCCGGTGCGCGATGCAACTCAAGCGGTGGTTCCCTGCGAGCTTCGATCGGTTGATCTCGGCGCAAGGATTTGAGGTCGGAGTTCTATCCACCATGCCGCTCATCCACGGCCGTGCACATGTGCAAACGCTGGCATCCTCACCATGGTTGCAGATCGTCCAGATATGGTAAGCTGCTAGCTGTGCTCTCGTTGCTCATCCATCGCTGGCTTGTAATCTCATATCACGAGTCATGAATCCTGCATGTTTATGTTTTTTTTTGCCGATTAACAAATTAAGTGGATGATGCAGTTGCACTCTCTGTGTTTGGGTAAATGCCCCAGTGAAGTTGAAGTCCCGCGCAGGCCAAGCATTGCTATTCGTTTCTCTTTAGTCTATGCAGGTCAGCTGACAAAGCAAGAAAAGAGTTCAATTGAGAAATCTAGGGCGTCGTCCGGCGGCCGCCCTCCCATCGACGATGCTTAGGTCGACATCCCCGGAGCGCGTGGAGCGTTGCTCGGCCGCCCTACCATCAACGTCGCGCGCAGGCTTGGATGCACAGTATCGTGGGGTGAATGATCACCGTATCGTGAATACCATTTAACCTTCGCGTAGTTAAAATCACTCATGAAAATTATTGTTTTCTTCTTTTCAATTTAATTCCTTTCAATATGCATGTCATGCGTATTTCCTTGCATGCAAATCAATCACGAATCAAAGCATGCAAGTTTCCTTTCTCTCCCTTTATTTTCATTACACATTTGCAGCTGCACGCCTTCCTCTCTATCTCTCGCGCCATGATTGTTTCCTCCCTTTAAATGGCCATGTTTGGATTGTAGCGTGCTAGTAAATAGTGATATTTTGACCGCTAATTACGGTGTCATACAAAGCCAGTTTGCAAAACCAATATCAGAACCCACGCGCTAGTGACCTTGAAAAATCTAATGAGGTCTTTGACCGCGCGACTAGAGGATGGTTACTGTAGCATCACTGTAGAATATCATTTATTAATTACCGTCATTAGATTCGTTGCAAAAAGTTACACACATCTCTGAAAAAATTTTGCAAATAGACTTCATTTAGTACACCATACATGCGAGATTCTTTTGTAGAATGGAATAGAATGGGGAAACAAACAAGGCTATGCACACACATACAGTACCTATGGAAGACCAAAATTAAGCAGGGAATTCTTGCCATGAGTTTCCTTTCCCTGCATTTACACGAGCACATAAATAGTTCAGGTGGCCACAACCCCTAGCGAAAAGATGACTTCTATGTCTTCTCTTTTGTCTCTAAAATCCATCACGACCCAACCTCATGGAACTAAGGTTGATGTAGTAGCAATGGTGGCTTTTGTTTGTCCAGCGGACTACAGCTTCTTGCAATCGTATGGAATTAGAGAATTGTATTTGAAGGACACCAGATTAGTTCTTTTCTTTGTGTATAAATAAATAATATACCATATTTTTAATTTGTACTCAATATTGTATAAAATAAGTGTAAACATTAATCTTGATTGATCACAGTGACCTAGCATTCATACGTTTTGTTATCCATGTCAACGACGAGAGCCACAAACTTTTCGTCGAGGCCGATATCAACAACTATACTATCATGGCCAATAGATTTCTTGTTGACCAGAGTATAGGTGAATATGATTTCATAGATATCTATTTATAGAAAAATAATTTTGTAGTATTTAATTTTTCCATATGCATACAGATATTTGGCTGCATCTGAGCACAGTTCAATCTATTTGAGCAATTCAAGAGGATACTGTGGGAATAAACACTAGAAGGTAATTTAGTGGCATTTATCATCATTTATTTATTTATTATTTATTATAATTATTATATTGTTCATGATTGATTGTTAATATTAATATTATCAACTCTCTCTCTGTGTATGTATATATATATTTATGAATTACATATGATTGTTATTAACAGTTTTACTTTTCTATTGCAGATGTAAGAGTTGGCATACGTACAGATTCTATTTTGCGTGATAGCATCAAATGTGTGGTTGCCGCTCGAGCTGAAGAGCTAAAGAAGTTCCATGAAGTACCACGCTTGGATGTTGAAGGTCATAAATCTGTATTGAAATATGTATACAAGTTCATGACATGCTACGAGAATCTTGAATGAATCAAAATCGAAGAAACTTCATACGAGAACTTGGATTAGAGTTAGAATCGAGTGGATTGCTATGTTTTTAATAAAAAATAATTTAGTTGTGTAATCCAACTTTGCTTTCTTATATCAATTTTGAGTATCATGTTATTTTTAAAGGGCACTGGATACACCCTTTTAATTGTTCTTTAAACACGTGTGTGTAGCACGTGCATCTCCACTAGTGCAAATAATACCTAACCTAATGAAGGAGAGGTAGCAGAGATAGACATTAGCTCGTAAGTCTTGCTCCGATGACTTGTTGATCTCCAGGAGCTCAGAGCACAAGTGTTGTAGGGGCGGGCGACGGCTTCACCCGCCCCTAAAAACTGATTTGTTGGGGCGGGCGATGCCGGTGACCGCCCTAGAAATGTCTTTGTAGGGGCGGGTGACGCCCACGCCGTCCCCTACAAATATTTTCACAATTGTTTCTAAGAAATCATTTAATTCTAAAAAATAGCAAACGACATATAAAAATGTGAAATTTTCACCATTAGCGTATAACAACCTGTGCCTCTGGTGAAAAATACAGAAAGTTCAATTCAGGCTTTTAATTGTTTGAATGTGTGGAAGGACAAAGTTGCTCTTAAATTGTATGAGAGAGTAGTGATTTAGTAGAGGCTAGCGTTTGAACATATTTTCTTATTACATACAGTGCAATGTAGGTTTATTAATTTTGGTGTGTTTTACACATCAAAATATGTGTATGGTAAAAGTTTCGGCATGTTTTGATAATGTTTACTATATTTTATAATTTAAAAGAATATTCAGAATAGATTTCGAAAACTATTTTTAGGGGCGGGCTGGGGCATCACCCACCCCTAAAAATCTATCTTTAGGGGTGGGTCAAGCCGCCACCCGCCCCTACAAACATATTTCTAGGGGCGTAATATGTTTGTAGGGGCGGGTGATACGCCCACTTGCCCCTACAAATCGGGCTCCTATAAATATCTAAGGACTCAGAAAAATTTTCACACTCCCCTGCCGCGAGCAGAAGATGCCAGAAGGCTGCCAAAATTTTCCGTGCTCCCCTGCCTGCTCTGTCTGTCGCCGCACCGTCCGCCGCCGCTCCCCCGCGCCGCCCCCTCCGCCCCCCCGCCAACCCCGCACCGCTCCCTAGCTTAGATCCGGCGCGCGCTCCCTCCGCCGCCTTCGCCGCGCTCACCTCCTCCTCGCCGCCGCATCCGCTCCCGCGCCGCTCCGCCGCTTCCGCCGCGTCGCCCCCTCCGCCCCTGCGCCGCTCCCTCCGCCGCCACCCCTCGTAGATCTGGCGCCTCCTCGCCATCTCCTCCGCCGCCTCCTCCGCCCCCTCGTAGATCCGGCGCCTCCTCGCCACCTCCTCCGCCGCCTTCTCCGCCCCTTCCCCGCAAGATCGAGTTGAACTAATGCTAGCTAGCTGGATTAATGTAGATTTCCACGGCCATCTCCTAGATCGATCACCATGAATATGGAGTATTATTTTATTTTTAATCTTTTTTAAGTAATTTTTTCAGATTAATTCGGTACAAATTTTATTTGCACTATATAGTTAGCTCATTTGGCCGCGCCAATAGGAGCGACGCGACTGGAAGTCTCTATTGTGACACTGCATTTTGCTAGGAGGTCTGACTGTATATAGCAGACATTTCAGACATTTCAATGAGGTGTTAAGTTTCGCATATAGTCCAACAGACGGACGACCGGTTAGTCCGCTCCTAGACGACCGGTTAGTCCGCTTTAGGAGCATTGGCTAGATTATCTGAATTAATCAATGTTATTCGAGCGGTAGATAGTCGGCCACCCTTTCTTTAACATTTAGGACGTTTAAATGGAGGTACACGACATCAATAGTTGGGCATAGTAACATCAAAATATACACAAATGTCAAATAATATGCTACAAAATCTACATATTTACCCTGCAAAAAGTAAGTATTCTACCAAATTATTTTTTGAAAGAAATTTAAAACCCACAAGACTTCATATACTTACGATGCTAATTAGTTCGGTATCATTGATTGTGGTAGTAACAATCCTCCTGTTGATTAAATGCTCATTTAGCTTATTTAGTTATGTTTAGCTCGACTCTGTTTAGACTGTTTTAACAAGTTTAAACGGTTCAACTGTTTAATTCACCGTTTAGAGTCTAAACGACCCGAGTGATCTCTGTTTACCATTTAAGTGCTATTTAAACTTACTAAACGCTGTTTAGGCAAATAAAGAAATTAATGATAATCAGACGTTGTTAAGTTGGATTAAATTTGACGTCTCTCGCAATGTAGTTTATAGGGTTTAGGGTATATCTGCTAGTATACATGAGTAATTTTTTTTTTCGATTCAGTATACATGAGTAATTAAGAAAGGAGGTTATGTGTCTGTGAAGAAATGTCAAAAATGACCTGGTAATAAAGAAAGAGAAACTCGTATTGGGCTCCGGAGGTCCACATCCGCTCTCTTCTGGCCCTCTTCAACTCCCTTCGTCTTCCTCCTTCCCGTCGGTCTGTTTTCGGATGTCTGCGCTCCGACTAAAACCCTAGGTATCCCAGTTCTTGAAGGTCCGTCGAGGGGAGGAGATGGCGGCGGTGGATGGGCGCAGCGGCGATAACCTGGCCAGGGGCGACGGTGGCGGTGGTCGGATCCACCGGCTGGAGGTCGAGAACTTCAAGTCGTACAAGGGTACGCAGACGATTGGACCCTTCTTCGATTTCACGGCCATCATCGGCCCTAACGGCGCCGGCAAGTCGAATCTTATGGACGCCATCAGCTTCGTGCTTGGCGTGCGCTCAGCGCACCTCCGCGGCGCGCAGCTCAAGGACCTCATCTACGCCCTCGACGACCGCGACAAGGAGGCTAAGGGACGCAGGGCGTCCGTCCGCCTCGTCTACCGCCAACCCAACCAGGAGGAGCTCCACTTCTCCCGCACCATTACCGGCGCAGGCGGCAGTGAGTACCGCATCGACGGCCGCCTTGTCACCTGGGACGAGTATAACGGCAAGCTCAGATCCCTCGGCATCCTCGTCAAGGCCCGCAATTTCCTCGTCTTCCAGGTCTCTCCATTTATTCCCTTCGTCATTGTATGCCCCTGATAATTCGCTTCTTTTAATCTAGGGTTTACTTGGGGCGACTGACGATTTGCGCTGCAGGGTGATGTGGAATCCATCGCCTCCAAGAACCCCAAGGAGCTCACTGCGCTTCTGGAGCAGATCTCAGGCTCCGATGAGCTTAGGAGGGAGTATGACGAGCTCGAGGAGGAGAAAGCCAGGGCCGAAGAGAACTCTGCGCTTGTCTATCAAGAGAAAAGGACCATTGTCATGGAGCGGAAGCAGAAGAAGGCGCAAAAAGAAGAGGCAGAGATGCACCTACGTCTCCAGCAGGACCTGGTTTGTTAGTCTTTGCACGAGCTTTGCCTGCAGTTTATTTAATTTGTTCATGTTAATTATGCTGTCTCCTTGATTTTGTTCCCAGAAACTGTTGAAGACAGAGCATTCCCTGTGGCAACTCTATACCATCGAGAAAGACAGAGAGAAAATGGAGGCTGAGCTTGCAGAGGACAGAGAGTCCCTTCAGCAAGTGCAGGAAGAGAATCAATCTGCTGAAAATGAACTAACTGCAAAAAAGAAGGAGCAAAGTGCTTTTCTCAAGAAAATGACATTGTGCGAAAAGAGTATAGCCAAGAAAAAGCTTGAACTAGACAAGAAGGTAAGTGCTTTTCTATTCACTCTTTTGCTCCACCAAACCTTTCGTTGCCTACATGTGTAATATCATCGATTTTTATATGTTTAGCATGGGTAAAATGATAGCCTACCCAGCTTGCTTGGTATTTTGGCTTTGTTATTTTTGGTGGTGATGGTAACCTTATATGCTACAATTTAATGCTCTTTTAGCTTAGTTCTTCACATATTTCTATTTCTGCTATTGTTACTAAATGATTTAGGTGCTCATATAAAATCATGTTCATTATGAAATTGCTGAATGTATAAGTTGCTTTTAATTCACCATTCTGCTTCTTTGTCAAGTCTTCCGTGTTTTGCACTAGTTCAGTGATACTCGCTTGCTGCAGGGAGGTTGTTGCTAGGATGATAATAGCTGATAGGAGGCTTATCCTATAGGATTTTAAGTGATCTACCAATATCTTTGGACTTCATGCAACAGGTCATACTGGTAAAAGTGTGTAATGTAATTATATCTTTATTTTCAGCATCCTGAGCTTCTTAAATTGAAAGAGCAAATCTCTCGGCTCAAATCAAAAATCAAAAGTTGCAAGAAAGAGATTGACAAAAAGAAGGATGATAACAAGAAGCATCTGGAAGAGATGAGAAGGCTGCAAAGTGCTCTAGTTGATGTCACAAAAGCTATTGAGGAATTGAATGAGCAAGGACAAGATAAAAGTGGAAAACTGCAGTTAGCTGACGACCAACTCCGGGAGTATCATAGAATGTGAGTTTGATCATCTTATGTGCAGTGTTGATTTGATATTTAGTCCATGCTGACATTATGGGCATCTTCAGTGTATTACTTTAGTATGAACATTGTGCGCCTAGGAGTTGAGTTGCTTCAGATTAAAGTGCAGACCAATTACTGTTATGCCACAGATGTTTATATTTAATACACTGTATTGGGGTTTATTTATAATTGTGAAAATGGCGCGCACCAATATGCTGCAGATTAGCCAAACAAATACCCTAACATTGGCGGTTGCCTCTATTGAATGCTTATCTGGCTAGGCAGAGGAAGTCAAAGAGAGGCGGTAGGTGGGAAGACAGTGGATTTTAAAATCCCAGTGTCGTCTCTGAGAAACTCCGCCTTAGTGTCATTGACCAGCTAAAGAGATTGAAACTTGTAAAATGCAGTATGTGGTAGGGGTGCTTTGGAAATTGGAATATATTGCTTTGTTTCTTCTCAATTTCTTATCAAGATAATTGCGAGTATTCAATATTTGATAACCATGAGTTACTAGATAAAACAACCATCTTGCATGATGATTTTTGAGTTTGCAGTGTTCAGCTCAATGAAATTACCAGCAATATTAGTGCCCCTTCTCTTCAGTAGCTTGTTCTGAAACAGTTGTCCCCAATTGTGACTAAAATGGATAACTTGAAACTTCTTACTGTCTATGCTTATAATCCTCTGGCTTCAATGCTGTTGGGATTCTGACTGCATTTTATTACAGTAAGGAGGATGCAGGAATGAAGACAGCAAAGCTGAGAGATGAGAAGGAAGTCATAGACAAAAAATTAAATGCTGACGTTGAAGCAAAAAAGAACTTAGAGGAGAACATGCAGCAGCTGTGTAGCCGTATGGACGAGATATCATCACAAGAGACTGAATTGCAGACAAGACTTGACAAGATTCTTCATTCCATTCCCAAACATGAGAATGAGCTCGCACACTTACGTGAGGAACATACCAGAATTGCAAAGGAACGCCAATCATCAGGGTTAGACTAAGTTCTAAGTTCTTTGATTTGATATTATGTTGCTTCTAAGTCCTTTGACACAACATTTTTTTCCCTCTATCAATATTATTAACTAAATTTCTTGCAGATCTAGGTACCAAACACTGAAGCAGAGGGTGGATGAAATAGATACACAACTACGAGAGCTTAAAGCTGATAAGCATGAAAGTGAGCGTGACGCTCGATTAAAGGAAACTGTTGGAAGTCTAAAGCGGCTATTCCCTGGAGTCCACGGTCGCATGCACGAACTTTGTAGGCCCTCACAGAAGAAATATAATCTTGCAGTTACTGTTGCCATGGGGAAATTCATGGATGCAGTTGTAGTGGAAGATGAAAACACCGGAAAGGAATGCATTAAGGTGCTCTTACATGATTTCTTATTGTCTAATTATTCTACTTTTTTCTTAGTGTTGGTGTATATTGAGCCCATGTATAGAGGCCCATCTAGAGGCCCATGTATAGGAACTATATATCCCACCCTTCTAGGGTTTGGAGGAATACAAGCCACTATTCTCTCTCTTACATGGTATCATTAGCCTAGGGTTAGGTTTCCTCTCTCCTCCCTCCCCTTCCAGCCGCCCGCAGCAGCCGCTGCCGGCCTCCTCCTCCCCCTTCCCCCTCTCCTCCTTCCCTCCCCTCCCTTCCTCTGCTCCGCGCGCCGCGTGGGCCGCCGCTCCGAGCGCCGCCAAGGCCGCCGCCCCGTCCTCTGCCCCTGCAGCCGCTGCCGGCGCGCGCGCGGGCGCGGTAGGCGCGGGGAGCGCCGCAGGGGGCGCTGCTGTCCCGGCCGCCGCCGCCCTGGTCGCGCTGGCGCCCCTGCCCGCGGGCGCAGGAGGCGCGGAGGGTGCGGGGGGGGGGGGGGGGATCCGCCGTCGCCGGGGCCCGATCCGGCCCCTCCCGGCCCACTGGTGGCCCTGCTTCTGCGGGTACCGGTACCGGTGGGGGCCGTCGGGGCGCGCCGACTCCGCCGGCTCTGACTCCCGCTTCTGCCCCTGTCCCTAGAGGTACGCCCTGGCCATCCTTCAGCAACCCATGGTCAGGGCGCATCTCGATGTGGCCGTTCCAGGGACCGGGAGGGGGGCCTCGTCCTCAGCTCCAGCCGGCGGCCATGTTCACCGGTACTGCTCCCCTCTCCGCGCCGTACTTGACCCCGCCTGCTTAGCCCAGCCAGCAGCCGACCTGGCCTGGGGGGTGGGACCAGGCTGCTCTGGCGCAGTCCTTCAGCACCATGGGACTGACGCCGCCGGTCAGCACCGAGTGGATCGCCGACTCGGGTGCCTCGTTCCACACCACTCCTGATGCCGGTATCCTCTCTTCCGTCCGACCCCCACACCTCTCTTGTCCTTCTTCTATCATGGTTGGTGATGGGTCTTGCCTTTCTGTCACCGCCGTGGGTTCTGCTCCTCGTCTTTCTAATGTTCTTGTTGCTCCTCAAATGGTTCACAATCTTCTTTCCATTCGTCAGTTTACTGCTGACAATTTCTGTTCTATCGAATTTGACTCTTCTGGTCTTACTGTGAAGGATTCGGCTTCCCGGCGTCCGCTCCTCAGATGTGATAGCCCGGGGCCCCTTTACACTCTTCGGCTTCCTGCTTCCGTTGCTTCATCTTCGACTTCTTCGTCTACTGCCTTTGCCGTGACGCATTCTTCCACCACCTGGCACCGCCGGCTTGGACACCCCGGCCGCGATGTTTTGGCTAAGTTCAGTCATAGTACCGATGTTCCATGTACTAGGGTTCCTGCTGAGCACCTCTGTCATGCGTGTCAGTTAGTTGTCATGTTAGACTTCCGTTTTCTTCTTCTTCGCATGCTGCGCATGCTTTTGATCTTATTCACTGTGACCTGTGGACATCTTCTGCACTCAGCATGTCTGGCTACAAATATTACCTGGTCATTGTTGATAATTTTTCTCATTACTCTTGGACTTTCCCTTTACGCGCCAAGTCTGAGACTTTCCCCACCCTCCTCCACTTCTTTGCCTGGGTGTCCACTCAGTTCGGCCTCACTGTTAAGGCCGTCCAGTGTGACAACGGGTGGGAGTTCGATAACTCCACCTCCCGTTCCTTCTTCCTCTCTCGGGGTGTTCAGCTGCGTATGTCTTGTCCGTATACCTCTCCTCAGAACGGCAAGGCTGAGCGGATGATTCGCACGACGAACGACGTCGTGCGCACCCTTCTGATCCAGGCCTCTCTGTCCCCGCGCTTCTGGGCTGAGAGCCTCCACATTGCCACCTACCTGCTCAACTGCCTTCCGTCCACTGCTTCTCCTGCTCCCACTCCACACCACGCTCTCTTCGGTACCCCTCCTCGCTACGACCACCTTCGGGTCTTCGGGTGTGCGTGTTACCCTAACACTTCCGCCACCGCTTCTCACAAGCTGGCGCCCCGCTCGACTCGTTGTGTGTTCCTCGGGTACTCCCCTGACCACAAGGGGTACCGATGCTTTGACCTCACCTCTCGCCGTGTTCTGATCTCCCGACACGTTGTCTTTAACGAGTCGGATTTCCCCTACTCCACCTCCACACCTTCTCCTGACCCCGAGCTGGGGTCTTTGTTTCCGACTGACCCGGTGGTTTAGCCACCGTTACCTGTCTGTCCTTTTCCTGCAGGTTTTCCCGGTGCACTGGCACCGCTTCCGGTGATCTCTGCTGCGCCACGCGCGGCCCCCAGACCTCCGGTCGTGCCGCGCGCGGACCCGTTGTCTCCCGCTGCGCCACGCGCGGCCCCGGTGCCTTCCCTTGCCCCTGCGCGGTACGCTCATCCGGTGCAGGTGTACCGGCGCCGCAGCGGTACGCTCAGCTATTGCAGGTGTACCGGTGTCGTTCGGCGTCGACACCGGCGCCGCCTCCTGCTCCGGAGGCTCCTGCGACGCCTACACTGGAGCCGTCGCCGCCGCCGCCTCCTCTGGCTCCCTCTCGAGCCGAGCCGGAGGTGTACCACCCGCCAGTCATCCATTGGGATCCTCGGCATATTCATCCCATGGTGACTCGGCGGATGGCGTCTCAGGTCGCGACTCTCTCCGCCACCGAGGGAGAGCCGCGGGTGTCCGGTATCCTCCTCTGTCCGCGATGCCTTGGCGGATCCTCACTAGTGTCGCGCGATGGAAGAGGAGTACGCGGCTCTTCTTGCCAACCAGACGTGGGACCTCGTGCCGCATCCGTCTGGTTGCGTCGGGCTGATGGCACACTGGAGCGCTACAAGGCTCGCTGGGTTCTCCGGGGGTTCACTCAGCGATCTGGTGTGGACTATGATGAGACCTTCAGCCCAGTGGTGAAGCCCGCTACGGTCCGCACGGTCCTCTCGCTTGCGCTCTCGCGCTCCTGGCCTGTGCACCAGCTGGACGTGAAGAATGCGTTTCTTCACGGCACTCTCTCAGAGACTGTCTACTGCTCGCAGCCAGCGGGATTTGTGGACTCGAGTCGTCCGGATATGGTCTGCCGGCTCAACAAGTCTCTCTATGGTCTGAAGCAGTCTGCTCGAGCTTGGTACTCTCGGTTCGACACGTTTTTGCTGACATTGGGGTTCACCGAGGCCAAGTCCGACACGTCTCTCTTCATCTACCGCCGTGGGGATGAGACTGCATATCTGCTGCTCTATGTCGATGACATTGTGCTCACAGCCTCTAGTCAGCAGCTACTTCAGAGTGTCATCTCCTCTCTGCAGCAGGAGTTTGCTATGAAGGGTCTGGGTCAGCTCCACCACTTCTTGGGCGTTACTGTTGAGCCTCGCCCGTCTGGTCTTCTCCTTCACCAGCGGCAGTACGCACTCGATATTCTGGAGCGGGCTGGGATGACTGATTGCAAGCCCTACTCCACTCCTGTCGATACTCAGGCGAAGCTGTCTGCTGATCTGGGTGATCCGGTGGCTGATCCTACTACCTACCGGAGTCTGGCTGGCGCTTTGCAGTACCTCACCTTCACCAAGCCGGACCAAACCTACGCTGTTCAGCAGGTCTGTCTCCATATGCATGATCCCCGGGAGTCACACCTTACTGCCCTGAAGCGTCTCCTCCGCTACGTTCGTGGCACTGTGGACCTCGGCCTGGTGCTTCACCGCTCGTCCTCTGCTGAGCTGGTGGTCTACACCGACGCTGACTGGGCTGGCTACCTGGACACTCGTCGCTCTACTTCCGGCTACGCCGTCTTCCTGGGCGGCAACCTGGTCTCCTGGTCGTCCAAGCGGCAGCCGGTTGTCTCCCGCTCCAGTGCTGAGGCGGAGTACCGGGCTGTCGCTAACGGCGTGGCAGAGGCGTCCTGGCTACGACAGCTCTTGGCGGAGCTTCACAGCCCGCTCGCCAAGAGCACGCTCGTCTACTGCGACAACGTCAGCGCCGTGTATCTCTCCACCAACCCCGTCCAGCATCAGCGGACGAAGCATGTGGAGATCGACCTACACTTCGTGCGCGACAGAGTCGCCATCGGCGATGTTCGGGTACTCCATGTCCCGACTACCTCCCAGTTTACTGACATCTTCACCAAGGGATTGGCCTCCTCGAACTTCTCGGAGTTTCGCTCCAGCCTCAACGTAGTAGGTGGCTAGTTGTGGCTGCGGGGGGTATTTGCCCTTTGTACTTCCTTTTTGTCCAGTCTTGAACACCGCTGCGTCGGTAGTTCAGACTGCGGGGGGGGGGGGGTGTTAGCTTTCTTGTTGTCCAGTCTTGAACACCGCTGCGCCGGTAGTTCAGACTGCGGAGGGGGGGGTGTTGGTGTATATTGAGTCCATGTATAGAGGCCCATGTATAGGAACTATATATCCCACCCTTCTAGGGTTTGGAGAAATACAAGCCACTATTCTCTCCTATTCTCTCTCTTACACTTAGTTACTGGAAGGCATATTGTACCATCTATAGCAGTCAATATAGTACTATTTCTTTTATGCTTAATTCAAAATGCACGTTCTAGAAATACTGAACATTTTAAATGACATAAAAATTGGGCATGATAAAAGGGGGAAATCCCTATATTCTGGTGGTGGTTTGCTAACTCATCATGGAAACTATTGGAATAAAGCTGGATGGATTATATTCAAAATGCGTTTGAGGGTTTGCACAATTTGATGGATCCATATAATTTATTAGAGTGCAGTATCACGCATTAATGCATCATCATATCTATTTGGATCGGACATAATTTTCAAGGTGCCTCATAGGTGATGGGGTGTGCTGGGATTCTGGGCGTCCCGGTCGCCACGACCAAAGATCAGCAAAACAGAGTTAGGGAGGGAGAACGGTTGGGGAGGTGAGGCCAGGAAACTGCAGCTGCTGTCTCTGATACTGGCGTTGAACTTGCTTCGGTCAGTCTGGCATGGTTCATCGCACGGCAGGTGGGGTGGGTGGGGGGATCTGAGGTCGCAGATCAGATGAGGAAAGGGAAGCGGCAGGGAGGAGCGGTTGCGGGTGGCTGCAGCATGTCTGGAGAGAGGGAGGGAGGGAGCAAGGGCGGAAAGGGAGAGCTTGTGGCCTGGATGGGCCTGAGGGAACCACACATGTAGGTCATACCATGGGAGGGGGATATAGGCTGGGCCACACACCCTTCTTATTTTTTCTCCCTCCTTCACCTGCTGTTTTGCAGCTTCTTAGGTTAATATGGTGTAGCAATTGCCTCACTTTATAAGCGCCTAGGCGATTGGAAGGGGG
This sequence comes from Panicum virgatum, assembly GCF_016808335.1. Lineage (NCBI taxonomy): Eukaryota > Viridiplantae > Streptophyta > Magnoliopsida > Poales > Poaceae > Panicum > Panicum virgatum. The sequence continues at coordinate 53,217,142 of NC_053150.1, forward strand.
TCGCTTGCCACGCCTCGCCTCACTGCCTTACCATGGGATCAGATCAATGCAAATCTCATCCAACAATAATTTTTCATAGTCTGGTTTATTTAAAAATGAATCTGAATCTGGACAAGACTCCATGTTTATCCATATAAACACACTATTTTCTAGAGGCAGCTTAACACATTTTAAACAGTACTGTGTTGATAAAGTACTTGTGTATGTTTTAATACCATATGCTTCCTTTTTGTATTCATTAACACCAGTTCTGCCTGTTACATTCAAATTTATGTTCTTTCCTGCCGTTTGAATTCAAACTTCCTGTGTTAGACATTATGTGTTTACTATACGACTTAACTCTGGCAGTTGCTTGCATATGTTCGATGCTTAGAGTGGCAACTTGCGTAAACTGAGCAAATATTTAGGGAGCAACCTATCTGATTATGTTCAGTTAAATGATGAAACTGCTTACTATAAAATATCCTAGTCAACGAAGATACCTAAACATGCTAAATCTTCGCATCCGAAGAGTTATGTAGCAACACATTCTCATCAGGAAAGTTTATACACTCAGGAATGAATTCAGTAATTAAGTTGCTTTGCTTGTGCATTGGACTTTGAATATTTCAACATGAGGGACAGTAGGGGTAGTGATTGTATCTGAGAAAGTTATGTCCTAATCAGACTCTGAGTACCAACAATAAGAAATAGCTTGGTAACAAAGTCACTGCTCATTAAAGGGCGTACCCATTAATTAGGACAAAATGAGCATAGCAAAGGTGACATGATATTCAATAGAGTTGTATGTATTAGGTACTTCTGATTTTTTTTTAAAAAGTAAGGGGCCATGTCTGAACTTATGGAAAGAGCGCAATATGCATTTCATGGCCGACATGCTGACTTGACAGAAAAAAAGGGATCTTGTTACTGTTGCATACAACACATGTTCATCTATTGGAATAGGCAAAGTTACTTTTATCTTTCCTGTGCTACAGTATCTGAAGGAGCAGCGTCTTCCTCCACAGACATTTATTCCCTTGCAATCTGTCCGTGTGAAGCCAATAATTGAGAAGCTGCGAACCCTTGGTGGATCTGCGCAGTTGGTTTTTGATGTCATTCAATATCCTTTTTAGTCTTTATGTTAGCTTCTTGCTCCACTGAATATTTTTTCTCATTAAATTCTGCAGATGATTTGCAATAGATTATATGAAGTAGCCTTAAAGCCATGCATCGTAAATTTATTTTGTTTAGTAGATTATCTTCAGTGTCCTCAAGAAATTCTTGTAGGAACACAGTAGGAATGCAGTTATGTACACATTATTTATTTGTTTAGTACACATACTGATTCTCATCTGACAGTAGGAACACAGTTGTGTTTCCATGTAACCTTTTTTTTTCTCGAACACGCAGGAGAGCTGTGTATCTTTGTATTAAGAGAGAATAAGAGTGGTCCAAATACATAGAACACTCCACACCTTGGACCAGAGTGAGGAGCGTGCAGATCTAAAAAAAGACTATTACAAAAAACACACAAAGTTGGGACCAGACCACAATGATCCAAACCAGCTAATGGGCATGCCTTTCCCCTAACTCAAGGCTTAGGGCAGCGAGCCTCTTAGCCCCTGAGAATTGCCAAAGGTGTGATTCCTCCTTGAAGGCTTGCACCGCGACCTGTAGGTTTGGAGACGCTCCCTCAAAAACACATGCATTCCTATGCTTCCAAATGGTCCAGGCTCCGAGGATGCACAAAGAATTAAACCCCTTCCATGCAACCCTTTGAACATTTACTTTAATTATTTGTTTCCCTACCATTGCCTAAATTAGTAATGCTGTTCTGAATCGATCTCTCGGCATTGCAAGCATAGGTACTTTAAAAAACGCACTACTGTTTTTTTCTACCTCTGACTAAATGTATCCACCTATAACCTGCCCCCATACTATTGCATGGAATGTATTGTCATACTGTTGTGAATTAATCTCTCAGCATGATAAGTATATATAGATGTAGGAAGAGCTGGTGCCACATTGCAATTTTTTCAATAATATTTTGTTGAGAAAAAGTTAACTTCAATAAAACTGTACCAATTTTTTCACCATGCTATATTTTGTATCTTAACATTGTACGTTTGACCGAGCTTTGGAGAAAGCAGTTCTGTATGCAGTTGGAAATACACTTGTCTGTGATAAACTTGACGAAGCTAAAACCTTAAGTTGGAGTGGTGAAAGGTATAAAGGTAAGGGCATATATCTTCTTATTCTGAAGCAGCATATTTTTTCTTGTTTGGTTATTTTTATGCTTATTTGTGCTATCATGTGTTGCATTTAGTTGTTACTGTTGATGGGATTCTGCTGACAAAATCTGGCACGATGACTGGTGGAATAAGTGGGGGAATGGAAGCTAGATCAAACAAATGGGATGATAGCAGAATAGAATGTCTGTATTGCCCTCTGTCCCCTTGTTATATACACAGATGTGTGCTATTTGCTAATGTCTTCCTGGCTCTTCATGCAATTTGTGTTGCAGCTTTGAAGAAGAAAAAGAATCAGCTGGAATCTGAAATGTCAGAACTTGGGTCACCCAGGGAGTTGCAGAGAAAGGAGCTTGCCATATCTGAGAAAATAACTGGACTTGAGAAAAAGTTGCATTACTTGAATGTTGAACAGGTAGGTTGATATTTTGATTAATAAAGCCAATAATGATTGATGTTATTTTTTGTTGTCTAAGTGGATAACCATAAAGAAAGAAAGTACTCTAACCTACAGTGGATGTTATTTCATAGAGGGCAGGCTTGTCATTATTTATTTACCATTGTCTCATTTTCATTTCATAGAGGGCAGGCTTGTTTATACTTTTTTTGTTTCCATTTTGTTTATACATTTTCGTTTCCATTTTGTTTATACAACCCTTTGGTCTTGACAAACGTGGTTAGTTGGTTCTTGGATATTGTTCCCCATCAAAAGAAAAATACTTTTTGTTAAGCTTTTGACTTGAGTTCCCTTTGTAACATGACATGCCAAATTGATTGTACTGCCTATCTCTCTGTTAATTGATATTTTTATCCACTACTAGCTTTGAATAAGGATTCTATGCAAAAGCTATTACCATGTATTAGCTGAAAGCTCTCACTCTTGCCCTTCCTCCTTATTGCAATGAGGGATTGCTTCTTTTTTCTTAATTAATTCTTAGACTCTTTATCTTTCTTAAAAGTGAATCAATTTTTTGTGCAGAATAACCTCAGAGCTAAGCTACTCAAATTGGCATCTGAGAGGAGTAATATTGAGGAAGAGATTAATCGTCTGGAGCCTGGAAAGGAAGAGGTAATATTTTGTTGAAGATGTTACACGGGTTGTTTTCATCAGGTCTGAACTGTTACTGTCGCATCAGTTACTTATTTTGTTTCTTTAGCTGGAGACACGTCTTGCTGAGAAAGAAGCAGAAGTAAGAAAGCTTGAGAAAAAAATCAATGAGATTGTGGACAAGGTGTACAGAGATTTCAGCATTTCAGTTGGTGTTAAGAATATCCGCGAGTATGAAGAAAGGCAACTAAAAGATGCTCAAGCACTGCAGGAGAGGAAGCTGAGCCTAAGTAATCAAATGTCAAAATTGAAATATCAGTATGTGACAACGAGACAATTACCATTAACTAAATTTTGCTTTGACTGGACATACAATTTTGAGTACGAATGATATCTTGTTTTGCAGGCTTGAATATGAACAAAAGCGAGATATGCAGGCACCAATTGTGAAGTTAAGGGAGACATTTGAGTCCCTAGAAAAAGAGCTTAAGTTCTTACAGGAGAGAGAGTCTGGTGCTAAGGCTGAAACTGAAGAAATTTTGACTCAGATGGATGAACTGAAAGCTGAGGCTGAAGGTGCACATTTGAATCATCTTTCCTATTTTCTTGATAGCGCTTAGTGATCAAAAGTAGTTATGGTAGGTGACACTTGTTCCGTGCATACATGCCACATCATGGTTTGACTTTTAAGCTTAGATATTTCAGTGCAATAGTTGTTTAGCTATGCCTTCAGCGCAGCAGAGGCCAATTAGCTCTTGCAACTCAAAGAAACTTATAATGTTTTTCTCATGAATGAGCACAAATTTTATACTTGAGTCCATAGGCTGTAATACTTCAGTTTTGTTCATTGTGATACTGCTCTGCTTTTAGGACTGAGATGCATCACTAACATTTATGTCAAACGACGAAACTTTCCTAAGCCCCAGATGCATCTTCATGATTTTGTTTGTATTTATACCCTACACAGACTGGAAATCCAAGTCAGACGAATGTGAGAAGGTTATTGATGAATTAAAGGAACAGAATGGTAATGTTACATCTACATTGGCAAAGTTGGATCGCCAAGTGAAGTCAAAGGTAGGCTTTTCTAACAGTCGTAGTCCTCTCTCGTCAAGATTTCTTTTATGCACTTTAAGCAGAGTCATGTCTGAAGTCTTTTAGAACACATTTTTTGCTCCATCTTTTTGTTTGAGCTATTGATGTTGGTGCTATTACGTGTACAAGTTTAACAAATATGTTTAAGGTTGATATTATTGCAAAACATCCATGGAATTGTAGGAGGGACAACTCGTGCAACTTATATCACGCCAACGGGAGATTCATGAGACGTGTGAACTGGAGCAGTTGAAGCTTCCTACAGTGAATGATCCAATGGATACCGGGTCATCCTCAGAAGTGCCAGTCCTTGATTACAGCCAGCTTAAAGAAATCTATCTGCAGGATATGCGACCGTCTGAACGTGACAAACATGAGGCAGAGTTCAAACAAAAAACAGGTGCACTTTTAGCTGATATTGAGCGCACTGCTCCCAATCTAAAAGCACTTGATCAATATGATGCGCTCCAAAGAAAGGAAAAGGAGGTTACAGAAAAGTTTGAGGCAGCTAGGAAAGAAGAGCGAGGGATATCTGATAAATATAACTCTGTCAAGCAAAGGAGGTATTGCCCTTGCAATTTTCTGATCACCATATGATGTTGTTGGCATAGAATCCTTAAGTTCTTTTCTAGGATGCCCTATCTTTAGTAGGAACTTGCAAGATTTCCTCCATTGCACTTTGGAAGACCCATGCTATTTTATATTGATCTGAAATTCTTTTTACTTTTGAGACATTGCCTGGTTAGGTTATGTTAAGAAACAATTATGGTGAATCTTGATAGCTAGGAGGAAGCTCTATGTAGTTCTCAAAGTGAATTCCTTCCGTCTATTTCCTTAAGTTACTTGTACTGATGTGAGATTTTGCCAATATTATCAAACATTATTACATGATTGTTTTTAGCTGACTTAAGAATTTCTTTGGTCTGCTTTTAGTGAGTTCAGGTATATTTGGGTCTTGGGTAAATACCAGAAAACTACACTACTTTGGTAAAACTCTTCCCTGTTTGCATAACGTTTCACAATACTTGCTTTTAAGCATTGGCATTATGGCCAGTCTTACGAAGGTGAAATGACAGCAGTGTTTAAAACTAGTAGATAGTTAAGTTTGCCCTTGTTATCTTTGTAGCAGGAGCAATAGCAGCTCACGTTTTGCCATGCCTAGCGAGTCAACTTATGTTGACATCAGGCTGTAGTAGGTACTATAGCAAGTTTTTTTTCTCAAATGCGCAGGAGAGCTGCGCATCAATATATTAAGAAGAAAAGGAGGGGTAGAAACCCCGGGTGAGACACTTAGGGGCTTGTATCATGCCCTTACATAGTAGGTAGTATAGCAAGTAGTGGTAGAAGTTACGAGTAGTGGTGCAAAGTAGGAGTATGGTTTAGTTACTACCTTACCAGTACCTTTGCTTTTTTTATTTTGGGCTCCTGAATATAGTGGAGTAGCCAGCTGCAGCTTCAGGTCAGCAGCACCAAGTCCCTTGTGCTCTCTGTTCTCCCCTGTTCTTCCCCCTCTGCGGCTCTGCCTGGAGTGTGTGTTAGAGAGAGATAGTTGGGAGACTAAGCCTGGAGGTCGCCCAAAAAAAAAACTTTGGTTTTGTGTGCAAATAGAAGCATGGTTCTTTGAAACTGTTCATTACTTGAATTTTTGGACGATAGCATGTAAAATAGAAGGGTCGCTCTCTGGAAGTATTACTCGGAAGTTTGGTTTGTGATAGTTTTGACAAGACAGTTTAGTTTTGTTCCTCATGGATTCTATGTTAATATGCATAACAGTTGTGGTCATGCCTGAGGGCTGGGCAGCTTGCAATCAGAAAATAAGGGCCAGTAAAATAAGCTGTAGGCATAATCATCTTGCCGCTTACTTTGGTGGGGCCTATGCTTACTTTGCTTTCCCGGCAAGTAGACCTTATAAATAAAAAATGGAAACTGCCGACTCCATCAGCTAGCAATGGCTACTCCTCCAGACATGGCGGCCTTGGCTTGTGCACTGATCCCACAGGGAAGGCATAGTTGGAGTGCTTGAGTTTAATTTTTTTATTCGCTCGTGTCAAACTGTGGAGATCGATTTCTGCCTCTGACTACGAGCCGTCGACTCCCATAGTGTGTAATGTTCAGTTCTCTTAGGCTATTTTTCAATTTGAGACCACACTGGAGCTGTTCCCAAACAACTACTTTTGCCTTTTGCCCCATATGATATTGTGAATTTAGGTTCTTGGAGGATTATTTGTTACTCATTGTTAGTTCTTTCTATGCTTAGGTATGAACTGTTCATGGGGGCCTTTGATCACATATCTAAAGGCATAGACAGAATCTATAAGCAGTTGACAAAAAGTCATACACATCCACTTGGAGGAACAGCATATTTAAACCTAGAAAATGAAGACGAACCATTTCTACATGGAATTAAGTACACAGCTATGCCACCAACCAAACGGTTTAGAGATATGGAACAGTTGTCCGGTGGGGAGAAGACTGTCGCTGCATTGGCTTTGCTTTTTGCCATTCACAGGTAAATGTTTCCAGTAATTTTCCTTCATCGTGACTTAAAGAGTCTGCAAATGTCAGTTTCCTCCATTATGTATAGTTTTATCAGTAAAATATCACAAATCCATTGCAGACAATCTAATCACCTAAGCAGCTGCTTGTTTTCTTCAGGTTCCAGTTTGATTCTAATATTGAAATGTTTACTTACTGTTTCCCATCACCCGTGCTTCTTGAGAACCTTTTGGGTATGCCAAGGCTAATAAATTAGTGCGGTGTATTGGAATAAGTATTTACTGGCCTTACCCTAACGTTTGGTAAGGGGAAAGCACAGCACTGTTATATAAGAAAAAAAAAAAGACTACACTGGACGAGTATTTGGGTTACCTTGCTGCACATCTATTTCAGACAGCCTCTCTTGCTTCATCTCGATCAATTGTCATAAGGTTTTGTGGCAATTTTCAGTTTCAGGCCATCACCCTTCTTCATATTGGATGAAGTAGACGCAGCTCTGGACAATTTAAATGTTGCCAAGGTTGCTGGGTTTATCAGATCAAAGTCATGTGAGCGTGTGACTGGTGAACAAGGTGGGAATGGAGAATGTGGATTCCAGAGTATAGTCATATCGCTGAAGGATAGTTTCTATGACAAAGCTGAAGCACTGGTCGGTGTTTATAGAGACTCAGAACAAAGGTAAACCGAACATATATTACTTGCCTTCTTTTCTGCAGGCATTACCTAACTTTTGAGTTTCGATTTGCAGCTGCTCGAGAACTCTCACCTTCGACCTGACTAAGTATAGGGAAGCGTGAAGCAATCGTTGGATGTATATCTAATTGTTATCTGCTTGCTAGCTGTCGTGAACAACGCTTTAACTTGTGTACATAGTGCTTAGTCATCGCATGTAGTATTTTTTAATAAACCTTGTCGTGTGCAGTTGATTCAGAAACATAAGATTGCTGTATAAGCTGGAGATGTCTTTGTGGATTGTTTGAACATAAGTTATTTGCTGAGAAAACACCATTGTATTTTGGATTCATGTGGTAAGATAACTTGAACACCCCCCCCCCCCCCCCCCCCCCCCGGACAGGCTTAACTGTTTTTTTTTTACTTTGTTATGTGAGGCTGTTTGTTTCGGTAGTGCATGTGTTGAACATTCAATGTTTGTTTTGGTAGATAACTCCTGGGAATGGTTGGATTTTGACACTTGGATCTTATTGGATATGGACGTCCATTTACTTTGAATCTAATAGGATTGGATTATGTTGGATAAAAAATTGGAGGATGATCCAAATTTTATCGGACCAGATGATGAAGGGAACGGACAGACATCATGCACTGACTGCAGTAACTTGACTCATGCCGTGTCGTACGCCGACAGCGGCAGCGGCGCAGCTCGTTGAGGAGCTGCTCCGTGCGTGGTCGCCGCACCAACCACTTTGGGCTTGTGACGATGAAACGGCTAGCGCCGCTGCCGTAGAACCGTACGCATGGCGCCCAGTCGAACAACAGTGGGGCACATCGTTACATAATGAGGCGCAGAGGTGATGAGGCGAACCCAAATGACGAGCCCTGGGCATAATTTCACGAACCCGAAATCCGAACCTGAATTACCCAATTCCTATTTCGAGTAGGATGTCCAGAAACCCGAATTTATATCGGGTAATTCTGGTACAGACCTCTGGTATCCGAACCACCCGAATTATATCGGATATGTCAGCAGCCCACGACCAAAGAGGCCCAGCCTAACGAAGACACGGACTACCACCCCCCCCCCCCCCCCCCCGGGATCTATCCCCTTCATCCAGTCCTCCACACACCCAGCTGCCACTCGCCAGCTTCTGAGCTTCGCCCCTGCCCTGCGCTGCGCCCCTGCCGGCGACGGGCTATGCGACGACGGCCCTGTGCCATACCTACCCGGCTACCCCTGCGTGCGGCCGTGCGCCAGCGGCCAACGCCGCCGACCTCCCTGCGGCCAGCTTCGCCATCGACCGGCGACCGCCCCTGCGGCCCTGCCCCGGGGCCGAACGGGGAGCGGACGGCGACCGCAGGAGCGTCGCGGTCACCTCCTCTGCGACTGCGACTGTGATCTTCACGTGGCGCGCGGGCAATGGCCGGAGTCACGCGGCATCCTACTCGGAGGACACGATCCTGCCGGATCAACCGGCCGGTGCAGTGTGCGCGCTCGCGGGTTGGGCATGCCAAGGACCATGGTCCGTGCACACGATGGGAGAAGGGGCATCCAAACTTCCAAAGTTTGAACTGAAAATGATCGTTTGATTGATTGAATCAATTCTGAACGCTTGAATTAATATTTAGACAGCTGATAGAAGTTCGGGTAATTGGGATTACCCGATACCCGAATCTCTACCCGAAATTTCGGGTATTCCTTTTTCAGTCTAATTTCGGCCGAATTTTCTATTACCCGAATGACTAGGGCTAGTCAAGGCCGCTGCAGCTTTCGCTTAGAGTTTCCAGCTGTTGTGACAGTGGCAGGCAAAGATGAGGTCGATAGCCAAGACATGAGGAAGATGGACAGAAGAGGAAGATGCCCAAGATGACATGAAATTTTGGATTATGTTGGATGGATTGGATTAAGTGGAGTTGGATTGGACTGAGTTGGATGTTTGCAGTGCAAGCTCAAGAAGCGCATCCTTGGCTGGGTGATAATTGAGAAGGCCAGGAAATGGCAAAGCTTGCGAGTGACCTATCTCAGGGAAGGCGACACCAATACCACATTCTTTCACCTCAAGGAAAACTTAAGAAGGCGAAAGAATTTCATTCAATGTCCGCGGAATGGCCAGGGATGGGCTTTTGCACATCAAGAGAAACAACAAGTCATTCATGACCACTTCTCTATCATGGCGGATACACCGGCATGTACTCGGGACTTCAACTGGGATGCCCTTTGCCTACCCACGGTCAACCTCACCGTCTTGGATGACCCCTTCTCCGAACATGAGGTCTTGATTGCTATAAAATAACTCCCGCACGACAAAGCGCCGGGGCCGGATGGTTTCACGGGGTGCTTCTTCAAAGAATGCTGGAGCTTCATCAAGCAGGACCTTTTAGTGGCGATCAATTACTTCTACATGGGATGTTGTGCAAACCTCAATATGCTAAAAAAAGCAAATATGGTCCTAATTCCAAAAAGAAAAGAGGAGGCAGATTCGATCTCGGACTTCAGGCCGATCAACCTCATCCATGCCTTTGCGAAAATCGTCAGCAAGATCCTCGCCCTTTGGCTCGCGTCAAAAATGCAGGAACTCATCTCCACCTGCCAAAGTGCCTTCATAAAAGGAAGAAACATCTATGACAACTTCCTGTATGTGGAACGTAGCACAACGCTTCCACCGAAACAAGACACCCTCGCTGCTCTTGACGCTTGACATTTCCAAAGCTTGCGACTCAGTCCGTTGGGATTACTTGCTCTCCCTGATGCAACATAGAGGTTTCCTCAGCGCTGGACAAATTGGATCGCTGCAATACTTTCTACCTCCACTTCAACAATTCTAGTCAAACGGAACGCCGACCGAACCTATCCAGCACGGTCGCAGACTGCGGCAGGGGGACCCCTTCTCCCAGCTCCTCTTCATCCTCGCTTTTGATCCCCTGCACCGGCTACTTCTAAAGGCCACAGAGCTAAAATTGCTGCACAAGCTAGGAGGAAGAGCCACCCGTTTCAGGATATCAGTGTATGCTGATGATGCATTGATCTTCGTAAAACCAGTCCGAAACGACATCAGTAATCTAGCGCTCATCCTAAAGAACTTCGGTGAGGTCACTGGCCTTACGACAAACCTGTTGAAAACAAGCGTTACACCGATCAGTTGTGATGCCATGAACCTGGATGACACTCTGTCCGGCTTCCCCGTCGTGCGCACCAACTTCCCTATAAAATACCTGGGGCTACGACTCACGGTGAGGAGGCTACGAAAAACCGATTTTCAACCTCTGATGGATAAGGTAGCTTCCAAGTTAGCGGGCTGGCACGGGCGACACCTCATTCAGGCTGGACGGATTTGCCTGACAAAATTGGTGCTTTCTTCGCTGCCTATATATATGTCGGGTACGACAATATGGGGCACCCTAACTTAGGGGTAAAGACGCCCTCGAAAACGCAAAACACAATTAAGCAACCAGTGAAGAAGGACTACTAGACGGTGATCCTGGAGAGGAAGAAGTCGCCGAGCCGGCCGATGATCGACAGAGCCAAGGCGAGCCATCTTCCTCCGATCCGAAGGGGAAGAAGGACTACTCGACGCCCAAATCCTCTCAAGATTCCAAAGAGGCCCAATATGCACTCAGCCCACGGCCCAACATCAAAGTACGGCCTGTCCGAGGCCTCGCCACCGAAGCCTCCGGCAGCGCGCTACATCTCCACCTCGTCCGAGGGTACGAGACCTACCCTCGGAGGGCGGACGAACTCCGCCTCGTTCGAGACCCCCTCGGCCGAGCCCTCCGCTGGACCTCGGTTCGAAGGGAAACTCTGCCTCGGTTGAGGCTACCCCTTGACAGACGGGGACTGCAACCCACCCACTCGACTGACAGGCGCATTTATTGCCAACCACTCCACTGCAGAGCGCGGGGTCAGACGCCGTCAGCAGCCACGTCGCATAGCGGACATGACCGGAGTCCCGTCCGCCAACTCCGGTGAAAGTGCATCTAGGCCCCTAATGGGTTTTGGTGAATTGAATGACAAACATGATTAAAAGACTAACGCTTTATTTGAGATATCATGAGCAGAGACTTGTTTGTATATCATTTATGCATTGACTCATGTGAAAAAGAATCAAATAAAAGAGAAGCTTATTATTGAAAGTCAAGCATATTATGAAGGAAAGTAAGAGACAAGTATTCATAAAATATTATCAAATGGTCTCTATTTATGGCTTGGAACATTTGAAGTACCAATTTTTGAAAGCATTATTGCAAGTCTTCATGGGTTAATAAAATTAAAAAGAGACATACACTTGTGAGCTAGATATATTGGTATTATTTATGGAAGCTTGCAATGCGTGAAATATGGTTATCATTCATGTTTACAACCAAGACAGAAATGAAGATATGAAAATGGAATATGGAATTCATTCTTGGTGTGCAAAGCTTAACTCAACATAGCAAGGGTAAGTGATGAAGAAACCAACCGAGATGACTAGTACGAGGGACTAAGCAAGCTTTGGTGGAGCGATGGCTCACCATGTGTGCGAATTGCTAAGGTGAAGTGTTAGTATCCGTGGGGTGTTCGAAGAATCATATCCAAGCCTTGTCGTGAGAAGCGATGCAATGCATCAAATATCTTATTGGAGTGACTTGAGGATTCAAGGATAGATTTGCAAAGTTATTGGGACTCTAAGTCACTAGCTCAAGTATGGATTTGCTCAAAAGAGAAGATTGTGCAATGTTGGAATCCCAAGTTCGAGAAAATCAAAGTATGGCAAATATGAAGTGATTCAAGACACAAGTGGATGAAATGTGTTTTAAATTTAATCTTGAGTATAGGTATACCATATTATCAAGAGGGATGCAACATTGATTATTTGACTCGGTCAAAAGTGCTCATAGATCACTCATGTGAGGATCCTGAGAGAAAAACCTTTGAGAAATAACTTAGAAATACTTGAATGATCAAGTCTTGACTTGTTGGATCAAGTGGAGTCTTGTAAACAGGGTTTTAGGGTTCTCTGACCCTGACCGGTCTGACCGGTTAGGTCCAACGGCTAGTTTATTTGAACCGACCAGTCTGACCGGTCTGGGGGACCAGTCTGACCGGTCTATACTGACAGAGCAACAGCTAGTTTTTTGGAAGTGGGGTATTTATACCCCTCAGCCCTCTCCTTTGAGGGCTGCTGGTTCTTGGCATTCTTCTGAGCTTCTTGAAGTATTTTCTTGACCAGCTAGCTCTCCCCAACACTCTTTGTGAGTTGTGCTAACTAGATTACATATCCTTGGATTGGAATGAGAGATTGAGTGTGTGTGAGCAAAGTGACCACTGTGAGAGCTGCATTTCGAGCAGCTAAGAGCATCCATAGCTTGAGCACTCTTGATTCCATCAAAGATTCATCTTTACATTTGTTACTCTTGGAGGTGAGCCTCCTAGACGGCTAGGTGTCGCCAGCTAGCTCCCGACGGTGTGGTGAGCAGCGACAAGTTTGTGCGGGCGTGATCTTGCCCCCTTGGTGGAAAGGATCAAGATAGTGGAAAGAAGAAGTGGTTGAAAAAGACCCAACTCAAGGGATCGAGTTGCAAGAGACTCAAGCCCAACGAGTTCCTCAATGGAGACGTAGGATTCACTTTGGTGAATCTGAACTTCGGAAAACAAATTCTTGTGTCTCCTTTGTGGTTTGCCTCACTACTCATTTCTCTAGCTATTACTTTGTGCTTCCATTTCGATCTACTTGGTGGTGTTGTTTTTGTGTGTACATGGACTAGAAATATACTTGATATCATCTACAAAGACACTACACAAAATTACATTTGTGCTAGAGTCAAAGAGGGGCAAAACTCTGATTGTGGGCAGGTTCTGCACAGGACCGGTCTGACCGGTCTATACAACTGGTCTGACCGGTTGCTTTCTATTTTCTGCGGTTAAGTCTTGGACTGGTCTGCCTGACCGGTCTGACCGGTCTGTGTGCTGATAGTGCTTTAAGTGTTGAATTTTGCAGAAATTTTAGAACGCCTATTCACCCCCCTCTAGGTGGCATCCAAGATCCTTTCATCCGGTCACTGTGCCGCCATTCCCGGCGCTGTGCGGACCTACAGCGCGCTGTGCGGACATGCCTGACACTACTCCCGCCCTTGTGCTGCCAACTCCTCGTACTTCCTTTTCTGCAGGACCCTCGGCGAACATGGGAACGACCCTCGGACGCTGTATGCCCCTTGACCAGAACAAGACCGCAGTCATCAGGACCCTCGGCGCTCCCCGGTCAGACGCAGAGGACAGTACATCCCACGGGAGTCGCCACGCCGCCCACTGGTGCCACAGGACGCCAGCGCATTCTCCGCATGGCTAAAAGGCTTCCAAGGACGACCGCCACGCCCGACGTCATGCTTCACAGCGCCAGGCAACATCAACTATCCACTGTTCTCCCCCGATTCGGGGGAGGATGACGACTTCAGTGATCACCCCACGCATGTAACCCCCCCCTTGAGCCTATAAAAGGAGGAGGCGGGCTCCTTCCCAAGGACACGACAGAACACAAGAACTCAGTAAACATACTAACACACGCACGCTCACTCGAGCCCGATATTGGCACTCGCCTCAATCATCCCTAAGATACACAGAGACTTGGGAGCCTCTCTCTCTCTCTCTCTCGCCTAGCTTGTAACCCCCTACTACAAGCACCCCGGTGCAAGATAATATAGTGCTCGCACACCCTACTGGACGTATGGCTCCGTGACCGGAACCAGGATAAAACCTTGTGTCATTGTGTAACCTCTTGCATCAACCATCTAGAGATAGGGTCATTGTGTCATTGTGTCATCACTAGTTGGTGCTAGGCCGCGAGGTCTGGACACCGACAGTATACCTACTATCGGTTCTGAAAGCGCCCAAGGACATCCTCGATGATCTCGACAAAGTGCAAAAAAGTTTCTTTGGGCAAGCGACAATGCACTCACGGGAGGGAAATGTAAAGTTAACTGGACTGCACGCGGCATGCCCAAAGAAAATGGTGGCTTGGGCATTCTGAACCTAGAAAGATTCGCAAGAGCTCTCAGGCTGCGGTGGCTATGGCATGAATGGGTGTCACTTGAAAAAGCTTAGATAGGAACAAAAATGCAGTGTGACGACACTGACGGTCTCCTCTTCGCGGCATGCACAACAATTTTGGTGGGTGATGGCAGGAGGACAAGCTTCTGGCACTCAAGGTGGCTTCATGGCTGCAGGCTGAAAGACATAGCGCCAAATCTCTTCAAAATCAGCCGGCCAAAGAATAGAATAGTGGCAGCAGCGCTAGATCGACATACTTGGATACGAGACATAAGAAGAGCAGAGGGTCTTACGCTTGGCCACGTCCAAGAATTACTCAAGCTCTGGGAGATGCTCTGGAACACCTAGTTACATCGAAACTAGGAAGATCAGATCAAGTGGAAGCTCACGTCATCCGGAGAATACACTACGGCCTCAGCTTATAAAGCGCAATTTCTTCGCAATGTCAAAGAAAAAAAGTACAAGCGATCTGGAAGGCTTGTGCACCGCCTAAATGTAAATTCTTCGCCTGGCTAGTCACTCAAAACTGAGTGTGGACTTCGAACATGCTACAACGTAGGGGATGGCCGTACAACCCCTCCTGTCCTCTCTGCCGAAGTGCCTCGGAGGCTGTGCTTCACCTACTGGCAGAGTGCCGATTTACTAGAAGAGTGTGGAGCCTAGTCGCGTCTTGGATGGCACAGCCCACTCTATGCCCACAGCAGTGGAGGCCAAGTGAGGACACTCTGCAATGGTAGACTAACATCATATCAAGTGAAAATGTGCCGCGGAAAGAGATTCTTTCCCTCTCCCTTTTGTTTTTTTTCTAAATTTCTTTTCGGGCAGAGTGCCGATTTACTAGAAGAGTGTGAAGCCTAGTCGCGTCTTGGATGGCACAATCCACTCTACGCCCACAGCAGTGGAGGCCGAGTGAGGACACTCCATGGGTAGACTAACATCATATCGAGCGAAAATGTGCCGCGGAAAGAGATTCTTCCCCTCTCCCTTTTGTTTTTTTTCTAAATTTCTTTCGGGTTAGCCGGCTGTACTCTTTTTTTTTCTTCAGGTTACACGGTATAGAATATTCGCTTCCAAAGGGAGCGAACCCAGGATCTCAGAGGCTACCCGGGCTCTTATAACCACTAGGCTACATGCCCTTTCGCGTTGTACTCTCTTTCTTTATCAATGAAATAGGCATCTCGTGTCCATTCGTTAAAAAAAAGATTAATTGTTAGGAATGGATTGGATGGATAATGCCTGATTTTAGTTGGACTTCAATTTGTTGTCATGGCCGCATGGCGTACAAAGCAGCACTTCGTGGGAGCAATGTTTGAGGCTTCGGATGGAAGGTTAATTTCTGGATATTTGTGACAAGGATTCTTGGATTGGGGTGAGGAGTAGGCGGATGGTGATCATATATAAACGAAGAAACTACTCCGATCCCTCCGTTTTAAAATATAGCAACATTTAGATTTGTTATCATTGTAACTTTGACTATGAACTGCAAGAGAATTACAAATACTACCAGCGTAAAAATAATGTTAGTAGTATCTATTATTTTTATTTTTTAGACCCGAGGCTCTCCCCATTTCCATTTCATCAACGGAAATACCAAAAGTACAGTATGGAAGGAGCCTGGGGAGAAAGCAGAAAACAGGGTTAGTAGTACCTATTATTCCAAGAGATATTTTGTCAAAGATAATTTTATGATCGAAACCTGTCATACTTTGACCGACAATGTCTCTTATTATAATACATCACCATTTGCTATAAAATCAGTGTCATATCAAATTATCTTTTAATTTGAACACAAACATTCATATAAATCTTATACACTAAGCAAGCAATCAAATCCATTTATGTAGTTTTAACTGTTGATTCATAAAACTCGAGATGGTCCTAGCAAAATTTTCTTGATCAAGAAGTGAATTAGTCAATCAATAGTCCTGGCTCTGGAGCTGCAGCTTCTTGGTTGTCCTCCGTTGCTCGGGTTGCGACAGGCTCTGGAAGCCGGACGCCCTGCTGCTGCCTAAGGAGCCGAGCAACCTGGCGGACCAAGAGCCCTGGCCGCCGGTGCTCTCGTCCACTCCCATGTGGGCGACGTCCCAAGCGTCGTCGACGAGGTGCTGGTGGTCCTCGGTGTCGTCCTCGTCGACGGTGGGCGGCCACCACTTGGTGGTGGTGTGCTTGTTATTGGACGACGGCGCCCAGCAGTCGTCGTCGGCCGTGTAGGCGTCGCACTTCTTGTCCTGGCGGTAGTCGGTGTCGGAGGCGCAGGTGAGGCACATGGTGGGGCTGTCGGAGTAGTGGGAGGAGCCGCCGCCGAAGGACCAGCTGGTGCGCGAGGTCCGGGAGGAGGCCGAGGAGGAGGCGGAGGACGGGGAGGAGGACGACGTCGGGCTGCCGAAGCCGAAGCCAAAACCGGTGTGCACCTCGTGGGAGACTCTGATGGCCTGGCGGCGCGCCTCCCGGAGGCGGTCGGCGTCCGTGAGCAGCGAGAGGATGCTGTCGGTGCGGCGCTGCATGCAGGCGCCCCAGTTGAAGCCCTTGTCGTCGACGTAGTGGAAGCTCCGGAGGTCGTGCATGGCGGGCATGTCCGGCCGGAACTCGAGGGGCAGGTCCTCGGGGCCGTGCGTGAGCAGGAACTCGAGGACGACGAGCGCCTTGTACACGGGGCGCCACTGCTTCCAGTCGGCGGCGCGGCCAAGGCGGTGGTGGAGGACCTTGGCGATACGCCAGCAGTCGTCCATGTCGAAGGCGGCGTCGGCGATGCAGGCAAGCGTCTTGGCGTCGGGGACGCAGGGGTCGTTGTTGGTGGCCTCCTGAACCAGCCTGCATCGATCGTGCACAAGACGACTGATCGATGGATGGATCATCATATCATCATATAGTACACGGAGGGACATACAGCTCTGCCGGCGTGACGTCGCCCAGCGCCAGCCTCGCCTGCTTGTACTTGTCCTGCAGGAACCCCGAGGCCTGCCGCTTCACCTCGCCGGCGAGCAGCTGCCACCGCGCCGTGCTCGCGGCCATGCTTTTTTCTTCTTCGTCTTGCTGCTTGGACGACGATGGTGACAGAGAGGCAAAGAGGACGGATGGATGGTGATGAGTAGTGGAGGCCTGGAGGGCCATGGGATGCAATGCAACCACGGGCCGGCCGGGTCTCTCGCCGACGCAGCCGGGCCCTGCCGCGGCGTCCGTCTTCCCCGTGGTCATGGACGCAATGCAACCACCGTACCGGCCGGCCGGGTCTCTCGCCGACACAGCCGGTCCTCGTAGGTACATGCATGTACTACTGCTACTTCTAGTACTGCTTCTTCCTCCGTTCTAAAATGTGGATGGTTTTGATTTTTTTATTTATAGTAGCAAGCACTATCTATACTTTATCTATATTTATTACTAAAGCGAGTAAGATTTTCACCTCAAATTTTTGTTTGGTTCGTCTTGTGTCATTGACAAGTGGGTGTTAGTCCATTCTGTACGCGAGTCCGACTAGCCTTTCGTCAATTGAAATCCTAATTAAAATCCGAATAAATCAATCGGAATCATAATCGGAATCCTAATCAGATACCGGACAACCAATGCCCCGTATGATCACAACACGGTATGTACATGGAATGAGTGAACACAAAGTTGGTGATATTATGTATATCTATTATGTTACTGGTAGCAACGTAAGGGCAGTATGCTACCGCGCAAAACAATCAATTATAATTGAAATCATAATTGGAATCGGAATTATAATTAGAAGCTGGACAAATCAATTGAAATCCAAATTGGATTCCGGACAATCAATGCCTTACATGATCATGACATGGTCTGTACACGTAGTGAACAAAAATAAAGTTATTAATATTATATAGATCTATTATGTTATCCGTAGCAACACACGGGTACTATGCTAGTTATTATTTATAAAGTGAGTAAGATTTTCACCTAAATTTTTGGTTTGGTTCGTCTTGTATTATTGCAAGGTGGGCCTTAGTCCACCTGAATGCAAGTCGGACTAACCCCTTCATCCACGACTCAATCACATACATCCCCATAAATTAGATACGAGCACCAATACATATTCAATACTTGTATCATCTTTGTCCCTAGCAATGCAAGGGCATAATTGCTAGTAAATCTAAAAAATTCAAATCAACCTACATTTTGAAATACGTATGAATCTCATTTGATTCGATCTAGATACGGGATGAACTCCATCGATCGACTGCAGCAGCTATCTACTAGGAGTAGGAGTAGCATTGAAATTGCAAGTACCCCAGAAACCATACATAGCATCTCGAATATTAGCACCTCTTATTGAATTCGAGGGGGCAAAAAAAATAATCCGATTACAACCGTCATCACAGATTTATTCAGACAAGGAAGTAGCATTCTGCAACAAAGCAGCATTCCCCAAGAACCTCTCGCTTATTTACCGGAACCCACCAACAAAACAGCCCATGTACAGGGCAAAAGCACGTATTGCACACTGGTTTTGTCAACAGCATAACCATACGTCTCTATCCAAAACCAACCCATAACTACACAAGCCAAAGTCCAACTGGCCGCTTCAAACTAATCAATCTTGACATTTGAATACAGGAGGGTGTCCCTGGTAAGTGGCATGTTCATGAGCAAGCAAACCTGCGCAATCAGAACAACGGTTTTAGTTCAAACAATTGCAAAATTGTGTCCCGAGGTTAATGCACGAGGGTATGCGATGCTCACCCCTATGAGGGTTGAAAAAAGCAGGATGATCCCTGTAATCCATGCCAAACTCTTTCGAACAAGCACAATGGAGGCTGTAGCATTAGTCTGGCTTGCTTCTTCTAGTCGTCTCGAAATGTGCAATGAAGATGGAGCCTCAATTATGGATCCTAAGAATGATGAGGCCTCCTCTGTGGATATCACCAGCCCAACAATTTTCCCTGTTTAGTTACAGACAAACCAGATGGTCATCAGGCTAGATTTTGTCTACAGGTATCAAAGGTACAGTAATTGGCAAAGGTAACAAGAAACAACGTTCGAAACAAGGAACCAGCTTGATTATCATGTTTGACTCTAAAATGTTCGAAACAGAGGCTCCATCATGAGTAGCATACACAAGTTCCTTACTGGGCAGTCGCAACAGAGAAAATGCTTATGTTTCATGTCATATTCAGAGGCACTTGGTAAATTACCTTTATATGCTCCACGCAGGGACTGAAACGCTTTGGTGATAGCTCTTCGCACTATTTCGGTTCCCTGCTTAACAATTTCCGTGGAAGCATATTCATTCTCCAGAGCCTACAGAAACCGTCAAATTAGCGAGTGATCAACACTACCAAAAGGCAATATTAATCCTTCGGAGTCTACACAAACCCTACAAATCAATAACTGCATATAACAGACTAAAGAATCGCATTCGCATGGTAGTGGTACATCAAGGGATGATGGAATGAGATCAGGGGCAGGATTAAGTGTGGACAATGCCAAGGGTTCAGAATACCATTTTGCACGGTGCATGCATTTAGTAGAAATCAATTATCTGATTTCAAATTACAAACTAAATATTTATGTGTTACCTTTATCCCTGTGAAGTGGCATACTAATAACTCTGCAGGGCTGATGACACCAGAGAAGTCTTCATGGATCTGAATAGCCCTTTCTATAGTTCTAAGAATGGAAGCCAAGCTAGACACAAATTCCAAGTCTGCCTCCTGTAAAGAAATGCATTGCAATAAAGCTGAGACTTGAGATGTCAAGATTGCAAGTGCAGTACTGTTTTCCAAATAAAAAGAACATAAATGAAGTTTGGCACTTAGGTTGACCTATACATGCTACTACAGGTCATTTCATGGTAATAAATTAGGGTATGACTGGACCATCCAAACATAATAATGCAGTCCAGAGGGGGAAATAACCATGTATACATAACGCATGGGTTCATCAAGTAGCAGCATGCTGGTTGTGCACTTGTGTGTTTAATGCCAGAGGAGACATCCATTCCTGCAAATTTAGAACGAGAGAGACAGAACATTTTTGTGTGCATATAAAGAAGTGATGCTGACCTTATCAAGTACCAAAGTAAGATTATTTCCACTTTCCAAGGGAATGACTAGTTTGCCGCTAGACTTCTGATATGATCCCTCCAGCCAGTTTGCCTGACAAAGAATTTTAAATTTAGAGTTTATATATGTAAATATTTCATAGTACTACATTCCCCTTACTTACCAAGCTGGAAAGTTCACTAGCAAAAAAACCTGACTCAGGATGATCTAGAGATTCATCTGAACGAATGATAATTAGTTCATCCTTATCTGCGAAGTAAATTATGGATAAAATGATATGTCAACCACAACAAAAACAACCGAGAAGTGGCACATACAGAGTGATGTACAAATCCACAATAAGGTGCTAGGCAGTTGACTAGACCTGTAAGCCCTGTAGCATTGTTGTTTGCACCTTCAATCCTTGTCTTGAAAATGTTGCTGGCTTCTGATACGAAGCTATCAGCTGAGGCTGACACACAAGCAGCAGGGAGTAATTAAGTTGAGAGATTAAAATTGGCAAATACTGATACAAGCATTCCACAAGAATTGTCATACCATAGGACCCAGCAATTTGCACGAGGAAAACAGCTCGCGGTCTATCGAATGGATTGGGGATAAGCAGTTTGTTTAACTGAAAATCAAGAGATTAAAGGCTAACGCATTCCGGTAGAGTGGAAGGTAGAGGTTGGCTGGTTCCAGGGGAAGTATAAATAACCTGCGAAGAAGAAAGCACAGGTAGGGCGGTCGGCGGTGCAAAACCAAGCAAGACGGAAACAGCAGCAGAAACTTCATTTAACGACATTGAAGTCCCCTGCACGCAGTAACACGATGATGCCATCCAGCCATCCAGGTAAGCTAGCAAGC
Organism: Panicum virgatum; assembly: GCF_016808335.1. Classification (NCBI taxonomy): domain Eukaryota; kingdom Viridiplantae; phylum Streptophyta; class Magnoliopsida; order Poales; family Poaceae; genus Panicum; species Panicum virgatum. The sequence continues at coordinate 53,238,574 of NC_053150.1, forward strand.
AACCAACAAAAAGAGAGGCTTGATGTTGCGTACATCAGACAAAGTACCCACAACTAAACTAGCTACGTAGTGGTCGTTTTAAGCATGACAGGCAGGAAGCTAAAAGAAAGTCTAAACAGATCTAAGCAGATTAGATTCGTCGTAAAAGATAGATTCGGGATGGGGAATTTTGGGGCAGAACCTGGTCGTCGGCTTGCTGATCCCGCAGGTAGCGGTGCGGCGCGGCGTCGATGAAGACCGCGGAGGCTTCTCCATGGTGACCCTGTCCGTGCCCCTGCCACTCCACACGACAGCAGACGAGCATCAATTAGGGGAACACGCACCGGAAGAAGGGCGGGCAAGAGAAAGAGGAAAGTAAGATGTTGTTACCGAAGCAGCAGAAGCCAAGGCAAGAAAGAGGTGAAGGAGGATGAGGCAGCGAGCCATGGTCGCGGACCTTGCTCGAGATCGATGGGATCGTCAAGCAAGATTGGATCTTGGCCCCTGCCCGGAATGATTTGATTTGATGATGCGGAGGCCTCGGCGACGAGGGGCGCCTCGGGGGAGAGGGAGACACACGACACGGCGCCGTCTCCTCCACGATTGCTTTGTTGGGCTTTTTACTCGCTCGAAGGGAACGGCCCATCTAATCTAAAGAGGCCCACCCATCTTGTTGGGCTTGCTACCGCAACGGGCCCGCCACTCTGTAGGGATCGGCCCAGTTCGGTCCGTTGAAAGAGTTCGGGGCATTGCATTTGACTTGCATCCATCTGCTCACTCACTCGGTGCCTGTTTGAGAGGGCTCCGGCTCCTTGAAAAAAGTTGGAGCCGGAGCTGGAGCTGGTTTTTTTGGTCCACCGGCTCCACCTTCTCGTAGGCAAAGCTGCTGCTTCACTTTCTCACATGCTACAGTATGGAGCCGCTCCACTTCCAGAGTGTTTAGTAGGGCTCCAGCTAGAGCCGCTGGAGGATCCGGAGCTGGAACCCTGACAAAGAGGCCCTCACTGTTGTCGATCGATAATCTCCTTGCGATACTCATGCGTACAGTATGTGCAGCTACCATCGAGGTAGGAACAGGAGTGGCACCAACATGTATGCAGTGACATCTATTGTATGATCGTATGTACGCAACTCTATCATAAACGCCTCATTGTCGAAGGGAATGCTGCTTATCATTGACAATTGGCCAGAACTGCATGCAGATAGTAACCAAAAACAAATATATGACACCAGAAATTGGTCTACCATATATTTTCCCAACAAAACATGACGAAATTAAATACCTACCTTCCAAGATGTCAGTTGAACAGATGCATAGTCCTTCTTCACCTTGCTCTTTACTTGTCCGAATGGTCTCCCTGGAAGTTATGAAAATTGCAAAGCCTGATTCTTTTATTTTCCACGATACACAGTGGTACACACGTGTGTAGCTAGGTAGGTGGCACATCTAGGTGCTTAGTTTCTCGAAAAGAATGTGTGTGTGTTTTTCTTACTTCCTGTTAATAGTAATCAGAGGGTTCCTTCCATTTGCTATAACAAAAAAGAGGACGTATTTGCTTTCTCTAGGAGAAAAAGAATTCTGTATAATGTGTATCTCAGAACGTGCAGTTGTAAATTTTCCGTTTGGTAGTACCTAGAATGCTGGATCTGGTTTCTATAGAGGAAGAAAACTTGAGTAATTGACAGAATTTCAACATATTTTTATGATTATACAATGAACTTCCCAGTGGTGTATATATATATATGTATATATATATGTATGTATATATATGTATATGTATATGTATATATATGTATATATGTATATATATATGTATATATATATGTCTATATATATGTATATATATATGTATATATATATGTATATATGTATATATATGTATGTATATATATATGATTTTTGATTCCTACAGGGTAGTATTCGGTGCCCCCATTCCAAAGGGACCGAGAATGCCCGATTCTGGATCCTGTAGCATGAGTTATAACCTTTAAATTACACGGGAAAGGTATTCGGGGCTCTCAAGCCCTGTCTATCGCTCCAGAGGGATGAGCGCCAGATGGATCTTTCCTATACGATCCTTCTAGACATGTAGAACTTGTTTGGGCAAAAATCCCTAAGTTTCATCGGAGGCTAGTCGGTTGGGTGGGTGAAACAGAGCCACCTGCTCATAATAAATTGACGAGAACGTAGGTGCCCATTTCGGTGTGGTAAGGACTACTATATTTTTAAAAAATATGTAGGGTCCTCTATATGAGTTTTCATTCCTACAGGGTAGTATTCTGTGCCACCGTTCCAACGGGACCGAGAACGCCCGATTCTGGATCCTGTAGCATGAGTTATAGCCTTTAAACTGCACGGGGAAGGTTTTCCGGGCTCGGAGGCCCTGTCTAACACCCTACAGGAATGAGCGCCAGATGGATCTTTTCTATATGGTCCTTCTAGATATGTGGAACATGTTTGCGTAAAAATGCCTCAGTTTCATCAGAGGCTATTCGGTTGGGCGGCTGCAACAGAACCACATGCTCATAATAAATCGATGAGAACGTAGGTGCCCGTTTCGGTGTGGTAAGGACTATTATATTTTTCAAAAAATAAGTCAGGGTCCTATATATGAGTTTTCATTCCTACATGATAGTATACAGTGCCCCTGTTCCAACGGGACCGAGAGCGCCCGATTTTAGATCTTGTAGCATGAGTTATAGCCTTTAAACTGCACGGGAAGATATTCGGGGCTCTCAGGCCCTATCTACCGCCCTACAGGGATGAGCGCCAGGTGGATCTCTTCTATATGGTCCTTCTAGACGTGTGGAACATATTTGGGGAGAAAACCCTCAGATTCACCGGAGGCTAGTCGGTTGGGCGGGTGCAACAGTGCCACCTGCTCATAATAAATCGATGGATGCCCATTTCGGTGTGGTAAGGACTATAAGATTTTCAAAAATATATGTAGTGTTCCTCTATATGATTTTTCATTCCTACAGGATAGTATTCTATGCCCCCGTTCCAACAGGACCGAGAACGCCCGATTCTGTATCGTGTAGCATGAGTTATAGTCTTTAAACTGCACGGGGAAGGTATTCGGGGCTCTCAGGCCCTGTCTATTGCCCTACAGGGATGAGCGCTAGGTGGATCTTTCCTATATGGTCCTTCTAGATGTTTGAAACATGTTTGGGCAAAAATCCCTCAGTTTCATCGGAGGCTAGTTGGTTGGACGGGTGCAACAGAGCCACCTGCTCATAATAAATCGATGAGAACGGAGATGCTCATTTTGGTGTGGTAAGGACTATTATATTTTAAAAAAAACATGTAGGGTTCCTCTATATGAGTTTTCATTCCTACAGGGTAGTATTATGTGCCCCTGTTCCAACGGGACCGAGAACGCCCGATTCTGGATCCTGTAGCATGAGTTATAGCCTTTAAACTGCACGGGGAAGGTATTCGGGGCTCTCAGACCCTATTTATCGCCCTACAGGGATGAGCGCCAGATGGATCTTTCCTATATGGTCCTTTTAGACGTGTGGACCATGTTTGGGCAAAAATCCCTCAGTTTCATCGGAGGCTAGTCGGTCGGGCGGGTGCAACAGAGCCACCTGCTCATAATAAATCGATGAGAACGTAGCTGTGGCAGAACCGCCCGAATTGACCCGGCTCAAGTGTGCCAACCATCACCATAAAGTTAATCCTGGCTAACACACACTTCAAATAGAGTAATCCGATAGTTCGGTGGGGTAAAGTCCCGATAAAACCACCTGAACTGTAATCGAAATCCAAAGCTTACATACAACTCACACGAAGGTGAGTCCAGAGAGTACAACATTTCATAAATTTTACATCACATAGTTCATTACTGAATTATTATTACAAACCAAGTTCGAAATTTAGAAAGGTACTTGAAGTTCAAAATAAGTAGTTCATCAGAGTTTAACTGCAGTGGAAAAATAAACGATAGTCTAGTGACGATGCAAGACGTCATGATGAAGCCCGTACATGACATCAACCGTATCCTCCAAGCTATCACCTGAAATCAAAGTAGAGTCACAAGCAAGGCTAAGTATACTAATACTTAGCAAGGCTTACCCGACTATGGGTATACTTAGCCAACTTATCTAGACATGCAATGCTTTTGGCTTGAGGGGGTTTGTTTTGCCGAAAAGCGACTAAGAGTAGGCCCCTGATTTCAGATTTTAGCATCAAGATTCAAGTTCAATTAACCAGTCTAAGTGAGCAACTATCCAATAGCATACATGGTGGAAAGCAATTATCTTTCATCATCCATCAATATTCATCATCATCAATGTTTCACTTCTTACGCTATGTGGCAGAAGTATTAAGCAGTTTCAATAACCGTGAGAGACAGATGATTCGAATCGAATTTGTTAACCTTGCAAGGCAGACCCAACACATACGCATGGGAACCAAGTCCCCCACGCAACTTTTCCCCTTTCTTTCTGGCTCGTGGATCAGGCCACCCCCCTCAACTACAAGAGCCTCACGCCACGGTACGGCGCCGGGTCGTGACCACTCTTGCACCCGCACGTGGCCGCATGTGAACAAACTTCAAAGAGGGTGAGGATAAAGTCCACTCTCCGGTCCAATCAGGTACTTAAGCTTACCGATTACCATATTTCTTGGCATGTGGTTAGTACGTTCAAACGCTTAACCACCACTACCACACACTGCGGCCTTAACATTTTTCACTAAACAGACGGTGCATCAACAAGTAACCAAAACCCCGCCCGTGAACCTTATGGTTGCAGTATGCGGTAAACATTTAACTCCTATAAGCTCGTGAGTGACAGGAAATCACTCGATTTCTACCGAATCCAATAGCATAGCCATCTAGCATCCAACAGTATTCATATCATAAGTATCTAGGATCATGCAACTAAGGTTTCAATCAAATCCTATAAACTTAAATACACAAGTAGATAGGAACATTAAGTTGCATAATTTGAAAATAGATAGGTCATGCTCCGGGGCTTGCCTTCCTGGGCGTAGCTTGCCTTGGACTCTTCAGAACTTTGGTTCGGGTCTTCAGTAGTTTCAGTTAGATTGACTTGAACTGCACGCTGCTCACTCTCGGACTCGGGCACCGGCTCGTACATATCGTCAGCGAGAGTAGTCGTATCTATACGAAATGCATATGCATGAGTTGTTGTGATGATAATAATTCATGATTTAATTCACTATAAAGTTGTAATCCAACAAAACTCAAGTTAAGTTGTGAAGCACTTCATACACAAAACATTGGGCAATCATTTATCGAGTACTATCAAACTCAATTTAGTTCATAAAAAAAACTAGAGGTGGTTTTCCAACTTTACTAATTCATGCAAAGGTTTCCCTTTTAATTATACATTAGCTTAACAGGCATCTATCCAAAATAAAGTTCCTCACAGCATCTGGTCATGATATTTTTACACAAGGTGCAAAACTTAATCAACATTCTACTATAAAAATTTCAGCTAATTTCATGCAGAAAAATAAACATGAAAAACATTTTACACAGTCACTACTAGAAACAAGATTAATTTGTACAGAGCCAACTACGCAAGTACTGGTAATCAAATTTTAACGAAGTGTTGATGATCATATTGTGAGCCTACTGTAAATTTTTCAGATCTAAACAAGCTTTACACAAGGCTTGAAAAATAGAATAATTTATAACTACATGGATCAAAACTAATAAGGCTCAAAATTTACTAGCATGATTAAGTACTCATATAAAAGCTCTAGTAAAAATATTAGATTTTTCTAGACAGAGAAACTATTTTTCTTGATTTAGTACATTTCTTCATGGCATAAATTACTTGAGCATGTTATACTGAAATAAAAAGTTCCTAACTTTTTCAACAGCATCTAGACATCAATTAAGAAGCACTGTAAAAGTTTCAACTGATGAATCACAGTGGAACAACTAGGAAACTTATTTCTATTTACTCATAGCATAAAACAAGATCTAATAAAACCTACAGCTAGGAGTGTCAACTGACCACCAAATTTTTACACAAGGCTAAAATTTTAGTATACAACACACTGTCTAAAAATGGTAGACATGCAGTGGATAAAACTTGAGATCTAAACAAAAGTCAAATAAACTTGTATTTATTGTAGAGCAAACACTAGAGATCAAATGAAAAAGTGCATGTAAGAAAAGTAGTAGATCTAGTTGCAAGGATTCAAAAACATTTGAGATTGTATTTTTCTGATTTTTCTATGATTTTGAAATGAATTTACAAACTCGCTATTTTGGATCTAAAACTGAAAAACAGATCTCGCAGCAAGGTCCGTAGAAACCTGTGGAAAACCCTCTGGAATCATGAAAGTATTTGCAGGGAGGCCCCTGGCCGGAGGTTGAAGAACAGGGGCGGCGGAATCGGCCAAAATTTGGCGAGGGGGCTCGCCGGCGGCGTGGGCTAGGTGGGGGAGGAGCTAGAGGGGACCAAGGGCTACCTGTGGGTGGTGTTTTTTGGGCTCGGGGTGGTCCGAGGCAAGCTCGCCACGGCGAGCAGCGGGTCGCCGGCGAGGGCGGCGGTGCTGGGCGGAGCTCCGGCGAGCTGGGCAGAGGGGGAAACGGCCGAGGAGCTTCATTGCGGCGAGCGGAAGCGATTCCCAGGGTCATATGGGGTTGGGGATGGCCGGAGTAGAGGGCTCCATAGCAAGCTCGTGGGGGGCGGCAGCAATGGCAAGCTTTTCTGGGCGCAAGGGGCTCATCTCGGCTCTGGGAGAGGGAACGAGTGGAAAGGGGAGGGTGAGGTTTGTGCTATGAGGCAAAGAGGAGGGCTGGGTGAGTTGAGGGGCAAGGGTGCAGGGAAGGGGCGCTCAGCCTCGCAGTCCGTAGTGGCGTGCGACATAGGTGGCGTGGCGCTCGGCCGCAGAGGAAAATGGCCGGGTGGTGTGCATGCAAAGGACGACGAGGGCGGTGGCGGAGCTAGTCGGGGAGGGCCCTTGGCCGGTCTTGCTGCATCAGGCATCGCCGGCGACGTGGAGGCCGAGCTCTGCTCCACGGCGTGAACAGGACGGGGGAGAGAGAAAAGAGAGAAAGGAAGAGAGAAGAGAGAGTCAACTCTGTTTGACTGCAATTTTTCTCGAAATTTTCAATTGAAACTCGAAAAAGTGTGAACATGAAAGTTGTAGAGAATTTCAAAACCTACAACTTTTGTTTCAGGCAAAAGTTCATTTGAGGTCTGGTTTAGGAGTTAATTTAAATGTTCGATGAATATGAATTAATTCTCTATTCAAGTGCAAATTCAAATTTTTATTCAATTTCCTTGTAGCAACTCGAAATTCCTTGAACATGAAAGTTTTTCAACATTTAAAACCCTACAACTTTGGTTTTAGCAAAAATTTCATTTGAGCTATATTTTAGAAATTATTTTCAAAGCCTATTTGTTTAAATTTGAAAGAAAGTTTAACCTTTGAAACTATGATACGAATGACTCATCATTTCATGTGCAAAATTTCATTTTCTCCCTCTAGCTTCAACTAGACTTTGGTTTATCTTGACGTTAGGGAGATGCCTCTTCAATTTCATATGCATACTTGCATCGGTTTAAAAGTTATTTAAGTTTTCTGACCGATGCTCATATATACATAAACACACACACATACACATGCAATTATTTCACGTTTCTTGATTAATGATGCATGATTTGATACTAATGACCCTGATTTTGCTAATTAAACACCTGGAGTGTCACAGCCTACCCTCCTTAAAAAGAATCTCGTCCCGAGATTCTGTTGGAGAAACTAAAGGTGGGGCGGTGCGTGTACCTGGAAGAGAATTTAGAAAACCGCGGAAGTGTTGGTTTAAATAGCTTTCGGTTTCCCATGTGGCTTCTTCTTTAGTGTGATGGTTCCATTGGATTTTATACATTTTGATGACCCTTCCTCTAGTAACCCTTTCCTTTTGATCAAGAATCTTGATAGGATGTTCAACATAAGAGAGATCCGGTTCGATCCGTATGTCTTCTTGTTCGACAACTTCTGTGGGAACCAGGACACACTTCTTAAGTTGACAAACATGGAAGATGTCATGTATTGCTGATAGTTGAGGAGGAAGTCGCACTCTATAGGCCACGGGTCCACAAGCTTCGATGATCTCATAAGGTCCGACATAACGGGGAGCTAACTTTCCTTTTACTCCAAATTGTTGCACACCCTTAGTTGGTGAAACTCGAAGATAGACATGAACACCAACTTTGAATTGCAAAGGCTTTCTCCTTTTGTCAAAGTAACTCTTTTATCTCGACTATGCGTCTCTAAGATTTGCTTGAATTACTCTCACTTTTTCTTCTACTTCGATTACAAGATCGGGTCCGAATAACACTCTTTCTTCAACTTGCAACCAGCTCAAAGGAGTAGGACACCTTCGACCATACAAGGCCTCAAATGGTGCCATTTTCAAACTCGCTTGATAGCTATTGTTGTATGAGAATTCTACTAGAGCTAGGCATTTGTTCCAACTCTTGTCATAATGAATGACACAAGCTCTCAACATGTCTTCTAGGATTTGGTTTACCCTTTCGGTCTGTCCATCGGTTTGGGGGTGATAAGCTGAGCTTTGGATCAGTTTAGTGCCAAGAGATTCTTGCAATTGTTCCCAAAAGCGTGCAATGAACTGTGCACCACGATCAGAATAATGGTGAGGGACCGAAACCGGAGACCAGAGGGGGGGGGGGGGGGTGAATGAGAGCCGATCAAAATTTCTTCCGAAATCGATCCGTCGGCCTATATCCCAAAATCACCGCAAACCCTACACCTAGGGTATGTGAGAATAGCTATGAACAAGCTATCTCACAACAGCACACCCTAGAAAACTTCACGGAAGCAACACTGGAAAAACTCCACAAACAGCAGCACACTGAGTCAGACCGGTCTGACCGCTAGCACAGACCGGTCAGACCGGTCGGGCTGGAATTCAAAAATCCAGACCGGTCGAGCTGTAATTCAAAAATCCAGACCGGTCAGACCGGTTTCAGAGACCGGTCAGACCGGTCCCTTCCAGACAGCCCGAGACCAAAGCTTCAAAAGGCAAATCTTGAGCAAACGAAGTCCAAATTCGATGAAACTTGGAGGAAAGCTTCGTAACTACCCCGTGAACATATCCCCGAAGGATCTCACCCAAAAGATTCACGGATCGAGAGAAGTCGAGGAAAGATCAAAGAGGATTGGGGTTTTCTCAAGAACACAAAATCGCCAATTCGTGAGAACTCTCGATTCCAGTAGGTTTAGCACTCGGCTAGAAGGATTAGAATCGTCACAAAGAGTCCATCAAACCACAAATTCAAGGGTTGGTCTCCTCCACACAAGAAACACACCAAAAGAGGAGAATTAAACCCAAAACGCAAGAGAGAAGGGGAGGACGAGATGCTCAGCACACACAAGTGAATCTCAAACAAATTTCATGCATTAAACTCAGAGGAATTCACCTATACAAAGGCTAGAGCCATCCGCCCATCATCCACCCACTAGATTGAAGAGAATAGCTATAATCTAAACTCTCTTTGCGTTGGAGTCCTTGGCCCTAACCTAGAGCAGAGGCTGGGAGAAGGAAAAACCCAGAGAAAACAAAAGACTCAAGAGACTCACCTAGCCACGGGCTGGTGGGGGGTATTTATACCCGACTGCTGCGGTCAGACCGGTCAGACCGGTCCAGGGGACCAGTCAGACCGGTCGGGCAGCAGCACCCCGCTGCACAGCCTCGATCGACGGCGGAGCTTCTTTCTTCGACTCGAAGTCTTTGCTGCGATGCCGCCACGTCGACGAAGATCCGGTCCGCGGTTTTGGAGGGTCCGCGAAACCCGGGTAGGTGGCCGTTTTTGAGAAAACCGCCAAAACCTCACACGCGGGAATATTCCCGCCTCCACGCCGTGGCCCTAGACGCCGTTCCCGCCTCGGCCTTCTGACGGCCCTAGACGCCGCCCGACGCCCGTGACCTCCTCGCCCGTAGCGAGGCCCTAGACGCCGTCGACGTCCGTCGCCTCCGTCAGTCCCGAGACCGACGCCCGTCACCTCCACGACTTGGCGTCTTCAACCGCCGTCCGCCTCCTTGGTTTTGTGGCGCAAACCAAGAAACCGTCTTTCGTCGCCGCTTGCGCCCTCGATCCAGGAGTGGATGCCACAACTGCCGCCCGGTCTGAGCTCCGGTCCCGGCTGCCCTTCACCGCCGTACACCGCACGGTCCATCGGCCACAGCACCTCCACGACAGCTCCCCGTTGACACTCGACGCCCGTGTACCTGCAATCCAAAGACCAAGCGCACGATCACACCGCACGGTTGACAATTCACTCATCACAAGCAGGATAGAGTACTCAACATTCCTCAAATGGTCTTGGGTACTCCATGTAAGCACACGATGCGATCAAGATAGATTTCGGCATATCTCTTGGCATTATAGGTAGTGTGTACCAGAGTGAAATGTGCCATTTTCCTGAGCCTATCAACAATAACCCATATGGAATCATGCTTTTGGGAGGTGTTTGGCAAACCTACAATGAAGTCCATACTAATATCTTCCTATTTTCATGACGGTATAGGCAAATGTTGAAGTGTACCCGCTACTTTCAAGTGGCTGGCCTTTACCCTTTGACAAGTGTCACATTCTGAGACATATTTAGCTATTTCCCTTTTCATTCTAGTCCACTAAAATTTTTGCTTAAGGTCTTGATACATCTTGCTACTACCCGGGTGAATTGAGAATTTAGAAAGATGTGCCTCATTGAGAATTTGCTTTCAGAGCTCATGATTTCTCAGGACGACTATGCGACTTTCAAACCATAGAACTCCCTTGTGATCTTGGCGAAAACATTTGTATTTTCCTTCCCCTTGAGATAGTTTTGTTCGATGATCCCAACACCTTTATCATGTAATTGTGCCATTATGCTTTGCAGATGAAAGATGGCCCTCCTCCGTTCTTTTCTTTTCCCCAACTGAAGGAAGCCAACCCGAACAGAGGAGCAGATAGTCACACGGTGAGGCAGGCCACGCAGTTCATGTGATTGGAGTGCTCCCTCGGATCATCGTGGCTGCACGAGAAGAGGTGCATGCCTTCGTCCAATTAGTTCGTTGGTTATTAGGTAGGATGCAGTTCATTCTGATGTGTTACACTTTGCTGCTCTGAATTTGCAGGTTGTCAGTGGGAATATTTTGGTGGTGATCAGGGCAAATTCTTTCTGATCTATTGGCGCTGACTGCTGCCTGAAGTAAATTTTACTCTGCATCCAAGCAACAACAAGATCTTTCTGTACATACATAAGGCTATCAAATTTACTTCCACCGTTGTAACAAGATCTACATTTCCTTCATTCCATGTCTGTCTAATTGATTAGTACAATATGTTCCATTCAGTTTAATTCATCACTATGACGTGTCAAGTAGTCTCACAAACTACATTGCATTGAATTTGCAGGCCTGTATCGCTCTCCATTGACATAATATTTACGAGGGATATCTGTGCAAAATCTGTCTCATTTACAGCCTCAGGTTGCTGCTTTATGTAATGCGCTGTCTTCTTCTCCAGCAAACCAAGAAGAAGGCAGGTCATCTGCAGAGTAGAGAAGAGGAGGGTGCGTTTTGCTACTCTGGTATGAGCAGTTGAGCACATCACCTCTTATCTGGAGATATTTGATTTCTAGATTGAAGTACCCATCTTAGTTTTATCCATTTATTTCTTCAACTTTTGCAGGTTTCATATTAGCTCTGCGTGATTTGTGGTTCTCCATTGGTGATTGGATGATAACTTCTGGTATAGACATTATAAAATTTTCAAATCAGTTACGTTTCATCTGCCAAGCTTGGGCGCAGTCTGCTGGCATGGATGTTTGAAGTCTTCATGGGTTATCATCTGAGAAAACTCTTTCTACACATAAATAATTAATACTGAATCATGTTATAAGTCATTCTCTTGTTACCAGGTAAGCTTCCAAGGCCAATCTTGTGTTTTATTCCATAAGTTACTATAATTTGTGGCTTCTGTACTAGCCTGTAGAAATCTATTAGTGTTACAGACTTACAGTTGAAATGGTGAATCAAAGATCAAACTATCATTGTGCTCAAGCAGATCAAAAAATGACTAAGAGGAGAATTTCTAGAGGTTTTATGTAAATGATGGAAAATATTTTCCCAATTGATAGCATCCAATCCAGTTGACATTCGCTTACAACATTTAGAAGAACAAACAAAAGGGACAACATGCTAACTCCAAGTTTATGCTTCAATACCTCACTATACTATTCATTTTGCTAAAACATCATCTGCCTAGTGTAGTAGTTTCTGAGCCATATGGAATAGCATTATGTATGATTTACTAAAGATACAAAGAAGAATTTAGTGATATACTGTAATACTATTCTACACCCTAGGTGTAGCAGTAATTCTACACCCTGTAGTCAAATTACTGAATAATCTGACCAGAAATTATTGAACCGAACTATGGAATTACTGAATGACGTTTAGTAATCGCTCGCGGTAGTCGCTACTTAAAATTTCTTCTGTAATTAATTAGTGTAGCTACACCTAGAGCGTAGAATAGCACGTGGATACACACACACACACACGCACGCACACACACACACGCACACACAACTTACACTACAAATCGGTACTGCTATATGTTAATTTCTTTCAAAACACATTTCAATTTTGTGATCTCTGTCCAATTTTTTGGCCAAGTTAACACATTTGCACATTTATTGCCAGCCTGCAACTCCTCTGGTGAATCTCTCTCAGCACCTTTGTATAATGGCAACCATACTAGAATCTTTAGTTGGATCGTGCGCTATGAAGTTGCAAGATGTCATCTCAGAGGAGGCCATACTAATATTAGGTGTAAAAGAAGAGCTTACGGAACTGCAGTGTTTTGTCTATTGTGCCATGTTCCCTGAAGATGCAGTTATTAATCGTGATGATATTACCAGGATGTGGGTGGCTGAAGGCTTCATAGATGAGCAAGACGGCCAACTATTGGAAGATACAGCTGAAGAATGCTATTATGAGTTGATATATCGGAATCTCCTCCAACCAAATTATCTATTGGCTGATCTTAGTGAATGTAGAGTGCATGACCTATTGAGGCAGCTTCCTTGTCATTTATCTAGAGAAGAATGTTTTGTGGGTGACCCAGAATCAATAAGAGTTAATGTCATGAGTAAAACTAGACGTATTTCAGTTGTCACTTTGAAGGATAGGGTGGTGTTACCTAGAATGGATAAAGAGCAATATAAAGTGCGAACTTGGAGAACTTCTTGTGAAAAGTCATTGAGAGTTGATAATACAATATTTCAAAGACTTCATTACATTCGAGTTTTGGATCTAAGAGGTTCAGTTATACAAAGTATTCCAAACTGTGTTGGAAGACTGATCCATCTACGGTTACTTGATCTTAATGGAACTGACATATCTTGTCTTCCAGAGTCTATATGTTGCCTCATCAACCTTCAGATACTTAATTTGCAGTGGTGTGATTCTTTGCATAGTCTCCCTTTAGGAATAACTCAGGTTCCAAAAGGGATAGCTAAAACACCAATAAATCAGGTTCCAAAAGGGATAGCTAAATTGAAGTTTCTCAATGATCTAGAACAATATCCAGTTGGTGGTAGCAGTAATAATAGTGCTAGAATACAAGATGGATGGACCCTAGAAGAGCTGGGTCCACTTTTTCAGATGAGGAAGCTTGAAATGATTAAGTTGGAGAGACCATCTCCTTGTAGTGGAGATTCATTGTTACTAGACAAAAAGTTTCTCAAACAGCTAAGTTTCTGCTGTACGGAACGTACAGATGAACCATACAGTGAGGAGGATGTAATCAATATTGAGATGACTTTGGAGAAGCTAATCCCTGCGCAGAGCATTGAAGATATATATATTCTAAATTTCTTTGGTCGGCGGTTTCCCACCTGGCTTGATAGTGCTACACATTTTCCATCATTGAAGTACTTGCAACTCATACAGTGTAAATCATGTGTGCATCTTCCTCCAATTGGGCAGCTCCCCAACCTAAAATATCTGAGAATCAAGGGAGCCACTTCAGTCACCAAGATTGGACCCGAATTTGTTGGTTATGGGGTGGATAATCCCATATCTGCAGAGGCAGTAGCTTTCCCCAAGCTTGAAATATTGGTCATCGAAGATATGCCCAACTGGGAGGAGTGGACCTTTGTTGTTGAAGAAGAAGAAGCGACAGCAGCAGGTAAGGAAGGAGGAGAAGATGGAGCGGCTGCAAAGCAAAAGGGTGAAGCCCCACCTCCAAGGATGCAGCTGCTGCCTCATTTGAAGGTCTTGTCACTTGAGCGCTGCCCCAGGCTGAGAGCTCTCCCACCGCAGCTTGGACAGGAGATCACCAGCTTGAAGCAGCTCCAATTAAGAGATGTGGATAGCATTAAGGTGGTGGATAACCTCCCGTTCCTCTCTGAGCTGCTTTTAATTGCGAACTGTGAAGGCCTAGAAAGGGTCTCAAATATTCCCCAAGTGAGAGAATTGCGTGCACAGCTGTGTCCGAACTTGAGCTGTGTGGAGAGGTTGGACAGCTTTTTCTGAATGGAGGATATGCAAGATATCTCCTTACGGTGCACTACCAGAAAACGGAAGGCTCCGGACGTTTTTTTCAGTCCGACGGGAACGCAGCACCCATGCACCAAAAAATCCCCACTCGACTCCCAGCGACCCAGCCCCGTCAGGACCTAGCCGGAGACCGCCCGGGCGGCGGCGGCAGCCCGCGTCTATGCCAAAGCCGGCCCAGCGCCCCCTCGCCCTCTCCTCTCTCCCCTTCATCCCTCCTCCCCCGACCTGCAACCTCCGCCGCCGCCGCCGCCGCCGGCCGCCGGGGCCGGATCCGGCCTGCTCCTCGCCGGATCCGCCCCCCCCCCCCCGTGGCCGATCTCCTGCTGTGCCGGGCGTGGGCGCGCCCCCGGCGCCGGCCCGGGTGGGCCGCCGGCCGCCGGTGCCGGATCCGGGCCCCCCGTGGTCGTTCTGCCGCTGGGCCGGGCCGGCTCCGGTGGTGGTGCGGCCGCCGCCGTTAGCTGCTTGCCCTCGGGCGGCCTGGGTCCTTCGCTGCGCCGCTGCCGCGTTGGGGGTCGGGGGCTTTGGCCGCGCCACCGCCGCCGTCTCGTGGTGACCGAGGGGGCCGCTGCCGCGCCGCCGCTCGCTCGAGGCGGGCCTCCTGTTGCGCCGCCGCCCCGTGGTGGCTGGGGGGCCGCGGCCGCGCGCCGCCCTTCTTGGGGGACCTCGTCTCGCGCCGCCCTTGTGGGATGGGATGCCGGCAGCCGGCGTCCTGTCCCCCGTCCGGTTGGGTGCCCCCGCTGCTCGTCCTGGTTGTGGTGCTGGTGTGTTCCCCTGCGCCGCGTCAACTAGGTATGTACTTTTGATTCCCAGCAGTTTAGATAACTGTTTATGTTTCTGAAGGAGATTAACACACTTTTGCAATTCCATAGTTGTAGGCCAGTTGCAGACTAATGGTTTTTGTTTTTGAGAGCAGTTTGGATCCTTAGAGTAATATTTATATAGCCTCTCAATGCAGTGTACTAGTTCATAGTGGCGGAGTGTTCATGAAGGACACTACTATGCCTTCATTCGCCTGACGCTGTTTGATCAATGGAATTGCTCAGTTTGGTATTTTAATGACTCTTATTTCACTACATAACAGAGATGTTTCACTAGTACTAAATCATGTCCTTGTTTTTCCTGGGAGGAATGTATTAGTATGTAATGGCAATTGACGCTTTTGTTCTGTTCTTACAGGATATATCCTTGAATTTACATGTATGACATGTTCAAGCAAAAAACTGATCTAGTTCCATTTAATTTCAGGACAGCAAATTGATAGTTTTGGGACTCTTTTAGCAAGTGTAGTTTGCCATCTCTTCGCTTGATCAGGTAAACAACAAAATATGATTGAATTTGCAGAAACTCGATCATTGAGAATGAACAGTCTGATTGTAGTTAATTCCTTGTATCATTGTACTTGTTCAATGCCAGCCTGACGGTGGAGCTGTTGAATGCTAGCTGCAGCCTGCAGGGTAGCCATTCAATCTCGCTTTGATAAAAGAAATGTCTCTGTTTAAATCATGACTAAAAAGTTCATATAGTTTAATCACTAAATGTATTGGCTTGATCTGTTGAATAGAAGACTTGCCATGTACAGATCAAGCTTGCAGTAACCTTGTAATCGTTAGAGGTTCTAAAAAGTCTTAATGGTATAGAAAAGACAGAACCAGAGCTTCTATTATTATGTGTTCTTGTTACAAAATTATTATAGGAACACTTCAAAACTTTGTTGAAGTGTCTGTAATCATTAGCTGCTTTGGATTCTCATGCTAAACATATTGACCCTATGCTGCAAATTTTCAGACAACAATTTCAAGATAGTTTCTCATTCCATTCTCAATTTTCTGACTGGTACACATGAAATTGTTTTTAGACCCTGTTTTTTTTCTTCTGATATTGTTTTGCACCATGTGCAGTTGTGGATATAGCATTGATGGGTCCACTGGTTCGAGCTTCCTACTCCAGCAATGATTCCCTAGAGGCAAATAACTATGATCTTTTGTTGAGATCCAATGGTAAGACATTGAACTTTGTCTGTGCATATGAACTAGTATGCAATTCTCTGAGATAGTTGCATTTATAAAAAGGAATATGAGTTTATATTTCTTAAGGTGGGTGATCAATTAATTATATGAGTTTGTGAAGTTGAATAAATTTCGGTATCAAGGTTCATGAGAACTGACTCCTTGTTCTGTTCTGTAATTGCAAGTTTTATAGTTCAAAAATAGATTAGTGTTTACTGAATTTAAGTTTGTAATATGCATCCTCTACCTTAGGTTGAAAGTTCCTTTCAGTTCAGAACTAGTTATAGGAAGCAGGATGAATTGTTAATTTCATAATTACTGGTTCTTTTCAGTTTTTACAACTTGAACATGGCTGCAATCTGATTGAGTTAATTTGGTTCTTCATCAGGTACAAAAATACAGCAAGGCAGAGTTAATCTGATTCAGTTACCTTTTGTTTGATTTAAGACTTACTTGAGCTGTTTAGAAGTTAACAAAACTAGCTTGGAGTCATAGATACAAGGAGTTGTATATAGAATTTTAAGCACTATGATATATTAATTTCTTTACATATCTGAAAAGATGCATACCTAGTGCAGTAGTCATTTTTAGGAAATATCTGTATGTACAAATTGTAAAGGACTTGTATATGAAACTACCATACAAATTGGATTCGATGGAACTGAGAAATTGTAATATTGGATGCAGGTCTGCATGTATGTATGTATTATTTTATTTTTTTTGCTCTTTTAGCTGTTTTCCTGACGGTTTTGCCGTCAGGAATTGATCTTCTAGGCATCCGCATGAAAGTCGACAGGAACTACCGACAGGAAAGAATTCCTGTCGGCCAACCGACAGGAGAAGTCACTTTTCCTGACCAAGGGCTCCTGTCGGCGAAGCCGTCAGGAATCCTATTCCTGACGGTATTTCAGGCATTCCTGATGGGTTTTGGCTGTCAGGAGTTTCCCGTTTTCTGGTAGTGGTGGCTGTCTGGACTCCAAGATCGGCACCAGCAGCTGCACGGAGAAGACCTGGATGTCTGCTGGGCATGGTGACCTTGGCTGTGTGCTTTCTAATTCTGGTATGTATATTTATGCACCCTGTTTCAATATCAGTGACTTGTTTTCTTACCCCCCCCCCCCCTGTAATTAGATGTTGACTAACCATGTACTTTAACTTCGCTTCATATATATAGGTTACTGAGCATGGAAGTGAACAAGTGCTTTGTGACATTATTACCTTGGCTTGGAGTCAAGGAGTGGAGATTTATCCATGAACCGTCACGTCTACACTACATGGACTCCTTTATCGAGCTACTCGGGAAAAGGTACAGAGCCGTTGTATTGTATGCAGGACAGGATTGTGGATAGAAGATGAACTGCAATCATAATACCTGATCGTCTGGATTCTTAGTTGCGGCGCATGTGGTGGGATCGCCTTGGCGCTAGGCCTGCTAATGGGGATGTACCCGCCCCTTCCCCGCCCCTACCCGCAGCATTTTAATTAATTTTTGTCAACCCGCCCCCACCCAAATGTTTAATTAATCAACCCACCCCAACCCGCCCCACCAATGGTGGGTTATGCATGGGTTGCTGCGCACGATAGGAAGCGCTGGAGCATTACAGAATGTGTGCTATACTCCTCTTTGTACAAACGGGCATCACTGCCATAATGTAATATGCAACTACTATACAATTATTGTACAACACCGTCAGATCATATCGGAACATTCTGTTAGAGTGATTGCAGAACTCGTTGCTGTCGCAAATTCTTAACACTGAAGAACACGACCAGGAGCATTTAGTAGTGGCACCTCGCTGTCAGCCAGTCAGGCGATTGTCTGCTTTCTCTTTCGAGACCCTCTCTTCCTGTATTTCTTCCAGTTCGTCATCACTTCGCTTGCCTGCTTGCTCCTTCCTATAGGCAATCAACTTCTTCAGCCTCACGATTTCTTTTGGGGCAACATGCTTGCTTGTATAATTAACAATGCAACGAACCCGTGAAGCATACCTATAAGGGTTTCAATGGACATGTGAATAGCTGCACAAAGAATTCACCATACCACAAAAATGATTATAATGAAACAAATTTTCAAAAATTGAAGATCCATATCAATGAAAACAAAATTAACCTAGCCATCATACCCGTTTGATAAGAACATCTGAAATGATCATACTCATGGGAAACACTAAGATATCAAAACTAAATTGATGGTGAGCCGACTACAGCAACAAACAACAAACCAGAACAGTAGCCAAACATACACTCAATGAGCAAGGAGTAAGTGGGGAATGGAAGTACATACCAGATTTTTTCACCCTCTCAGAACCAGCAAGGTCCACAAAACTTATAGCTGCCCAAACAGAGGAACACTGTTAATGCTTCACTTTAATATGAAACAAACTCTGAAATTAATTATGGCAGACCAAGGACTGTTTAGAATGCAATAGTTTCACAGGAAACTGTTTAGTTAAAAATCCAAGACGGTCTTGTACTTTGTTGCCTCCATAATCATGGCATATGTTGAGTTCCAACGATTTGGAACATCAAGGACTAAACCAGCCTTTGCAGCAAGACCTTCTCTTTGAGCTATCTCATTGAAATTCTGGATACGCGCTGGTGATGAGTTAATGTTCCTAATCAGGTCTCTTATCAATTCTATCACAGCACTAGCAACATTCATACCGTCTTGCACAAGAATGTGAGTATATGAGCACAACATCTAACAAGAAGATGCTCACCACCAAATAACATGTCTTGCTTTCCGCTTTCTTGTAGAAGATCGCAAGCTGTCTTGTTGTTTGCTGCATTGTCCAGTGTTATTGTGAACATCTTCTCTTTGATTCCATAGTCTGTCAGAATAGTTGTAATGGCTTCCTCAATAGCAACACCTGTATGTGGATACTTCACATCCTTAAATGCAATTATCTTTTTCTTCAAAACAAAATCAGGGCCAATATAGTGGGCTATAACACAAAGATATCCCAACTTTTGGTTTGATGTCCAAAGATCCGAAGTGAAGCATATGCGAGAGCTAAGACTCTGAAGTTCACTTCGTAATTCTATCTTTGCTCTCTCAAACTTAGCAACACAATCATTACGAATCGTTTGTCTCCCTATGCCGCTAAAAGTGGGTTGCAGTGACTCCATCCAAGGCTCAAAACCTTCATCATCAAACTTGTTGAATGCTACATCAGCTCTAACAATCCATGCAATCATCAGGTCGCGACTTCTATGCTTATTAAAGGTGAATGGACCATCTGGCTTTTTCTTCATTGTAGCGACAAATCTGTTCCTATCATCACTAGGGACTTTGGGGCAGTACTCTGCAATGTGAGTTCTAAGGCTGTTTGTACCAGATTTCCTGTTTGCAATCAACTTTGTTCCACAGTACTTGCAAATTGCTTTTAGTGCACCATCTATCCTGACCAATTCCGGCTCATAATACTCCCAGATTGGTGCCCTTCTATTTGGTGTTTGTGACGAACTATTATCAGTGCTCTCACTTGTGCCAGAGGCCTCTAACTGAAGAGAAGACATCTATTTTGAAAAGGCATATTTTTAGAAGTTAAACATGCATGGGTTATCTTGTTGTAGAGCTCTTAAACTCTAAAGGAAACCTTTCAATACTATAGCAGTCTAGTACTAGCAGCAATATCAGCAGTGCCAAGTGCAGCAATATCAGCAGCTATACACAGCAATATACATGAAATGCAGCAATATCAGCAGCTATTTGAACAGCTTAAACTTGCAACAGCTGAGAGAGTATACTCTATCTGCCAATCATAGTTCTACTAGATTCATAGGTGCATGCAGTAGCTTAGATCGAAACATGTAAAATTCATATATAAGATGGGGAGAAATACTTAAAGTTGGGATTACCTCGAGATGTTTCTCTGTGACTCTGTGATCTGTTGGTGCAGATGAATCCGGGTCAGCGGCGGCTTGGCCGTCGGCGCGGTCGGCGGCAGCTTGGCGTACCCTTGGTTGTATTGATTTAAAACAGAACTGTAACAAAATAAAAGGAATGTTGTTCAAATATAGGTTCAGAGATACTGCTTGTATAGAAAAGATAAGCTACATTGGCCGCACGAACAACTTCCCAGCAAAAATGCAAGTATTAGGTTTCTTATGCAGTTCCCAGCAAAATGCAACTACATGCAGTAATAGAACAACCTATCTCTGCTGCTTCAGCAGTAATAGAAAATGCATTGTTCAAAATTACATGCAGGCATAATATCTTCAGTGTTTTCTTATCTCTATTTTTGAAGCATATGTTCAGTGTTCTATTCAGAAAAAGTTAAATGAATCAAATGGACTGTAGATGGATTTATATTGTGAGAGCATTTGATAAGCTGTTCTCGAAGAAAGATACTACAATTTGCCAGGTTGAGAAGACACTACCTGACCCAGAGCTTGCAGGCTTAGAGCTGCTGGTTGAGTCTTTAGCTTCCAGAATATTGTGAGCCTAAGTAGTAATAGTAATTAGTACTGGCACACTGCTTGATTTTAGATGGGTACCAAACTGCACCATCTAATGTTTGCAGAGCTGTATGCTATTCTTTTTGGACTAACATGCTTCCAGTTATACAACTAATTGCCAGGTCATTCAATTAGTCTCACAGCTAGCAGCAAGCAAATGTGGTTGACTTATGATTACTCCATGGCAAGCACTACCTCCGTTCTTACAGTATTTATGAATGAAATAATTCTGACCTCTTGCCCCCACTTTTAAGTTGGATCTTAATACTAGAGAGCAAGCAACAAGCATGCATCTCCTATCTGCATGTCGAAGGAGGATGCAGAGAGAGAGCAAGGCAAGAAGCAGTGGACTGGACTCACCCGGCCTTGCAGTGGAGGAGACCTTGTTGACGTAGGAGTAGGAGCTGCCCCCTAAGCAGTTCCCCATGGGAAAAACTCCTTATCCCTTCCGATCTCTATCACCACCTTCACCTCCTCTTTCTTCCCCAGGCGATCCGCTGGTCGTCTCTCTCTGGCCGGCCCGGCTAAGAGCAGCAGCAGCAGCGAAACAGGGAGAGACAGAGCACGCCGAGCGGCCGAGAAAGAAGACGGTGGCCGGCCTCTCAGTTCCCCAGATCCGGTGGCAGCCTGGAAGAAGGCGAAGCCGGCGGCCACAGATCCGGCGATCCCGTCGTGCCTACAGCACCTCCCCCACAGATCTTGGCATCTTGCAAGAAGAGGAGGAAGGGAGCCAGTGAGCCGTTGAGGAAGAGGAAGGGGTGATGCGGAGGAGATGGAGATGCAAGGTGGAAGAGGAGTACCTCGATCTGTGGACGTCGGAGGAGGAGAGGTGCGGCGGCGACGGTGGCCGGTAGCGGCGACGGCGACGGCGGCGACGGCGGTGTCGCCTTCTTGCGGGAGCAGGACCGCACCCACCCCGCCCCAACCGGCAAATGAAGCCCACCCCGCCCCAACCCGTTAGTCTATAAACCCGTTACTACCCTACAAACGGATCCCCATTCAAAAACCCGCCCCAAAATCCGCATCTGAGCCCGCCCCGCTAGCAGGCCTACTTGGCGCCTTGCTTTTAGTATGTGAGTGAACTTTGTAGTATGAAGAACTTCATCTCCTTATTCCGGATAACATGTTTCCTGCTGTGGTTATGATTCCAACTGAGATTGTGTATGTGCTCTTGCTCCAAACATTTTCTGTAAAACAGCTGTTGTGTTATGTATTCGTCGCGTACAATGCTCCTATTATTGGAAGAGAGGTGCATAATTCGTTGGCTACTTCATATATATGATCTCAGCTTTGTCAACGTTTAGAGGAAGAGTAATGCATGATCACACCGGCGTCCATTGTCTTGCTCTGCTTGCTCAGTTGCTGCCTGGTGAACGTATTCTTCTTTGGCAATGTGCTCTGCTCATTTGCTGAAGACGGATGTGAGGCGATGGTGAGCTGCTCCTGAAGGAATGCATCACCCAGGCCGCCGGCGTCCTTGAGCAGCTTTGCCAACGCACAGGCGGCTACCGTGGACCAGGCAACGCTGCGTGGAGGGAAGGTACACCGCCGCCGGCTCGCTCCTGGAGCTGCTCGGCGGCGCACACTGCCGATCTTGAAGGCGAAGCAGCGCGGTCACCACGCCTAGAGCCAGGAAGCAGCCAAGTCCAATCGCTGCTATCTTGCCAAATCTGGGCCCAGATGCCATCCGGATTCCTGGCTTACCAGTGCACGGACGTAACACACGGATGCCACACGTGTGCCCCTGGCGCTCTGGCGATTGATCATACCACCCTCTCGCCGACGTACTCGAACAGCAACTCATGAAGGAAGTATGCCACTGCTTGTGCTCGGTCAAGTTAACAACAACTCTGTTCTTAATTAAAAGAAAAAAAGCAGCACTGTTCTGAATATCCACCGGCCCTGCCTACTCACAGCAACTCACTGTCATCTGCGAGAGAACTTTGTTCGCGGCAACAACTGAAACCCATCGCCCCCCAGAGCAATCATAGTCGAATTGCAGTGTTGCCATGTGGACATGAAGGCAAAAGCATCCACAGAATCCCCAGAACAGCAGATGAGATGATTCAAATATTCAGCTATCAGGCATTCAGACATTATTTCGTGCTTGACCATCCCAAGAGAGACGATTGGAATATAGTAATCCCAAAGACGACAATGAGCATCAGGACCTGCAAAAGAATCACCTCGATGTATAGAATTCCAAATGGGCCTGGCCCGATGGACGGCACGAAGCACGATACTAAAAAGCACGGCACTAGCTCGACCCTAGACACGATCGATCGGGCCGCAGGCTGGCCCGGCACGATGTGTGTTAGTGCTTGGGCCGCCACTCTGGCCCATAGTGCCGGCCCGAAGCATGGCACGATAATGAGCCAGCCCGATAGCGGCCCGGGGCATTCAATGGCCCAGCAGCCCACCTCTTCTTCCCTCTTTCCGCCCTACATATAAATTCATCAAACTCTAATTTCTATCCTTTTTTCTCCCCACCCAGCCGCCTGTCCCTCTCCTCCCATCCTCCCCACGCACGCCGCCCACCTCTGGCCAGCGCACCCTGATCTAGCACCCGCGCCGGGCGCCGCCTCCCCTGAGCAACGACCGCGGCGACGGCCGCCGCCCCGCCCCAGCCACCGCCGCCTTCGGTCCGCGTGCCCCGAGCCTAGCGCCCCCATCGGCCACCGTTGCCTCCACCCACCGCGCGCCCCCGTCCGCCGCCTCCGGCCCGTCCTCACCACCGGCGTGGCGCCCGCCCCGGCCGCCGTCGCCTTCGGCCGGCGTGCGCCCCCGGCCTGGCGGCGCGCCGGCCGTCGACGACTCCCTGGTCTCCTCTGCTCACCCGAAATTTGAGGCCTGAGATGGCCAGATGGGCCGTCACAACCCGATGGGCCGCTAGAGCTCGATGGGCCAATCGGGCCGCTGTGTTGGCCCGGCCCTATAAAATGGCATTAGTGTCGGGCCTGGGCCGCTAGTTGGGCAAGATGGCCCGACAGGCCCAGCACTATCAAGCCCGATGGTTTGATAGTGCCGGGCCGCTTTGGGCCGGGCCACATCGGGGTAGGGTCGTGCCGCCCATTTGGAAATCTATACCTCGATGGAGCAGGATGGGTTGGGATTACCAGCCCCCTCCCATTTACTTCCGAATGTTTTGTGATAATGAACAAGCCGGCCTTGATCTAAACATAATCATCAGAACATCCTTTGTTGAGTGCACAAAAATGTTTACGGTGCAGATTATGAAGTTATGAAATTGTACGGGAAATGTTCCTATAGTAGCTACGAAATTGTTGCAAAAGTTTTTTTAAACGATCCAAGAGTTTTTAAATACAAAATAAATACAATAGACTCATCATCAGGATTAATCCATCCATCCATCCAATAAAGTACGGATTAAATTTTTGTTTGGCCACCCAAGAAAACATCCCCCGCCGAGTACCTAAACCGCTATGCACCTAGAAAAGTGTACCCAGAAATACAACTCCATCACAATCAATGACTCACAATCCTTAAATGATGTGCTCAACTCAATCCAACGGCCAATCTTCTTTGGATCATCCTGGCTTCAACGCATTCCCTCCTCCCCACCCCGCCCGCCCACCCACCCCCGAACACATTAGCCATCCCCAGTCCATCGGAGTTCGAATCCACGCGCCCTAGCCCACCAATGCCATCCTCCACACAGTTTTCTCTTTTTTCTCCACCTCTCTTTTTTCTCCCCGCCGCAACTGCTCGCCGGTGCGCCCGCGCCCTAGCCGCCGCTCGTCCACGCGCCTGAGCATGCGATGCTAGTTGCGCTTATTCTTCAATTCTTCAGAACGCTCTTGCTTGTGTTGATGAGTTTCACACCCTCACTCCTCACATTTGGTAATAATATGCAAAAGCAACCAGTTGATGTATTTTCAAAAGCTGACTGACCTGTGTGAATTCCTATTAGGATTGTTGTGTTACCAGACCTGCACATGATGTATTTCCCCAAGATTAGTACATGAACCTAAACTTTTGGTCCCAGGCTGACGTCAGTTGTCAGCACACAATATTTTAGATCGTATTTTTAGATCCATTCACGGGTTCCATTCATGAAAAGTAAAGATATGTAAGCTTTATAGGGGGGCCGTGATTTAACTTTTCTTCCTAAGAAAGAAATTCAAATGCCGTACTACAAAACTTTGATTTTCATGAGCTCTTGACATGAGCTTCCGTTATGGAAATTCATAATATATTAATATCTCATTTGACTAGTTGTTATGCACGTTAAATTTTTATCCATGGCGTTAGCACGAGCATACATACTAGTGCCAAGAAAAAGGGAAAGATACCAGGCCACAGCAAACAAAACAGGCCGGCTCTTTCCTACTACGGGGCTGCTTCTTTACTACTGGGACGGATACCAGCTCTTTCCCACTGCCCTATATATAGGCCGAGAGGATCTGCAAGTTGGTTCGTGTCCTTCCCAGTCCTTCGGAGCACATGGCGTCGGCGGCGATCCTCCGCTCCGCCGCCCGCTCATTCCGGCTCCGGCAGCCGCTGGATCAGCAGGGGTGCCTTCTCGCGCGGCGCTCCGTCGAGGGCCTGGGCCCGACCACTCGCCTCCTCAGCAGCTACGTCCCCACGGAGGTAATCAATCGATCCCTCCGCCCCCTATTCTCTTCCTCCGGGGGCTTGACTGGTTAGGGCATGCCATGTCGGGCGACCTGGACTTGACGCCACGAGATTGCTGGTTTGGGACAGGGAATCGCAAGCCCGCCCACGCGACTTGCTCGTCTGCGGAATTAGTCGGCCGTGTTGATCATGTTGGATTCCTCTAAACGTTGTTTTTTTTTGGGTTTTCGGTAGACTTCAAGAAGACTGAAATCCTTGATTTTGTCGGTCGGGTTGAGCCGTGCCTTAGCTTTTTGATGAGGTCTTGTAGACATCGAAGGAGGCGCAGGGGTTGGCCGCACTGTGTTTTTACAGGGTCAAGAACATGCCATTTTGGGGTCAGCGAAAGATTGTAAACCTTGCCTTTTGGAGTCTAGTTATTTCTCATTTTGTTACTTTTCACACGTTGCTGATGTGTATGTTTTCAAGATCAGGACGAATAACAAAGATAATAAGTACATCGTTATAAGGTTTTCAAGAGGCACAAGTGTGGAACCATAATGGGCAAGTGCTTCACCTTGATCAAATGGAAACTGAAGAAATATCTTATATCCTTTTCCTACTTACTGGTAAAATAAAGTGACTTTGTCACCTATTACCGTACGTTTCACTTGAATCAAACATCCAACGTCAGTACTAACTAACTAAAGGTCCAAATAATTCACAGGCGAGCCTCTTTACTCCACATGCGACCAAGAAAGTTATATATAACATTTGATATGGAATAGTACAGAATAGCTAATAACATTTTGATAAGGACTAATATAATAAAAAAATTCACCTATTCCTCCACTATAAGAGCAAGAAGAATTAGTGACTTAATTAAGCCCATCATCTCTTGCAGATTTTTTTAGGTGCTACTTTTCTAACTTTATGATTTTATTGGGTGAAAATCTAATTAAACTTTTACTGCACTTTACTTTTGTTGCTTGCAGACCAATATATATTATGGGAAAACAAAAAAAGCTAGTAGTACTTTATATCCCCAAAATACAAAATGAAACTTAGCTGCAAAATTTTACAGTTGATGACTTTGAAACCAAAAGCATGATCATCGAATGGTGGTGAATTTGGAACCAAAAACAAGTTGATGGAGTGGTGTGTTTGGAAGAGACAACAATAAAGATCTCAATTTCACTAGGAGAATCAAATTAAGAGGGAGTAACAAATGGATCGGTATTACATCAAATTAAGCTGCATACATAATGGGTGATGACCAGCCCTTTGGGAAATACTGAAACATGCATGGAAAGATGAAATGGAAACATACGGCGGCCACACCGTTTATTCAGAGAACAATAGGAAGAGAAAACAAGGTCTGAAAATTAATGTTGCACGCAGTTGTGCTGGGAATGGCCAGCCACACTAAAGAGCGAACTCGCCGTTCAGGATGAGGTTGTTCCCTGTCAGGCTCTTACCGTAGTCCGACGCGAGGTACACCGCCGTGTTGGCCACGTCGTCGTTGGCCGCCGTCCTGCTCATCATGTATTTCTTGATCATATGTTCAAGGTGGTCATCCTCGGCGTGGGGGAAGATCGACTTGAGCATGCGCTTGTGAACGTTGGCGTGCTGCGAGATAGCATTCACCCGCACGCCGTGCACCGCCAGCTCCGCCGCCTTGGCCCGGATCACGCCGATGGCCGCGGCCTGGGAGATGCTGTACGCCGACGGCACGACGTCGCCGAGCAAGCCCATGGTGCTGCTCCTCAGGAGGATGCAGCCTCCCTTCTGGTTCTGGCTCTTCATCACAGCGCTGGCGAGATTGATGCTGTCCAGGACCGACTGGAAGTTGGCCGCCATGGTGTTCTCGAAGGCTTTGCTGTCGCTCAACAAAGCGGAAATGTGGTTGAACTCGGTGTTGTTGTAGAAGATGTCAAGATGCCTGTGTTTGTCCTTGAGGTTTTCAATCTCATGCCTAAACTTCAGCCAGTCACTTGTGTCGCAGGGCATTGCTTCAGCCACTTGCATGTCATTAGGGTCCTTGTTCTTTTTGAGTTCGTCTGCGAAGCTTCTGCACTTGTCCAGCTCTTTATCTGCTAGGAAGACCGAGGCGCCGTTGTTGAAGAATTTTTGGGCAATCGCCTTGCCGACTGTGCTTGCGGCTCCCGTGATGACAGCCACCTTGTTAGCAAGCAGCAACCTGCATGCATGTTACATGGTGAGCAGATTAACATAGGCAACACGCCATGATTTTAAAGAGCGGGCTAAGGAGTTTAGTGGCAGGACTCAAAAAACATCTAATAGCGGGCTAAATGAAGCTATCGCGGTTAAATTACACATGAGTTCAAATAACGGAACCATGCCTCAAATAGCTGCTATAGCGAGTGTGACAGAACCACCTGAATTATCCCAGCTCAAGTGCGCTGGCCATCACCATAAATGCAACACCGACACAAACGCACTTCAAATGGAACAATTCTTGGTCTGTTGGGTAACGTCCCGATACAACCACCGGTTCTCGGATCGAACAAGCATACCCCGCACGAAGGCGAGTCCAGAGATATTACAACCATACATATTTTACAACACAGCATAGTATTTATTACAACAAGTTTCAAAGTGCTTATTACAGATCCAAACTTAGTAAAACCTTAAACAAGCCATAAGTTTAAGTTCAGAGTTGGAAAGCAAAGAAAGAAAACACGACGGCTACAACACGTCGCAAAAGTATACCAAGCTAGCCCAAGTAAGGTATCACTCATCGGGGTCATTGCCGGTCGAAGACGGATCCCATTCTACGGACCAGCCAGGAGGCAAAGAGCAGGGCCAAGACAGACTAGCGATCTGGCCCTCAAAACTCATACCTGAAAAAAGTTTCAACAGCATGGCTGAGTATTCTAATACTCAGCAAGACTTAATCGTCAACGGGTATACTTAGCCCACCTAGCTAGACTATGCAGGGTTTTGTAAGGCTCTGGTTTCCTTTTTGCTGAAAAGCAATAAAGAGTAGGTCCTTACTTCACATTTTAGCTTTCCATATTCTAGTTGATTAACCATTCTATGTAAGCAACTAATCCTATTCAACCATGGTAGAACTTTAGTCAAACATCAAGATTGATCATAATAATGTTGCTCTTATTACTCTGTGTGGCAAAGGGATCAAGCAGTCCCAAACCGTGAGAAGCGGACGATTCGAATCGAATTTTGTTAACCTGGCCAGGCAGACCTAACACATACGTTTGGAACACCGTCGGGTCGTTCCCAAACAACCGTTTACCTTCCTTTCCGGCTTGTGGATATGGTCACTCTCCCCGACTATAGGGCACCAACCTCGTCCCTGCACCCGTGGTATTGCGCAACATAAACATAAATAAAACCTATCTCTAAGAGAGAGTGAAAGATATATCCACTCCCCGGTCCAATCGGCTACTAGGCTTACCGCGTACCATATTTACGGCATGTGGCTAGTACGTTCAAAAACTTAACCACCGCTACCACACACCGCGACCTTAGCAGAATTCATCAACACAGACGGGGTCTCACCCAAGGTCATGATATCGAACACGACCCCGTCCGTCGTCCTTATATTGATAGCAGAAAGTAAACAAGCAATTCCTATAGAGCTCGCGAGTGACAGGCAATCACTCGACTTTTACCGGTCCTATAAGCTTAGCAATTATTCGAACTCAGGTCTAGTGTTCAGTACATAGGTTCCTAGGATCATGCATCTAGGGTTTCAATTCAAATCCTAAGAACTTTAAATGCACAAGTAAGTAATAACGATAAATTGTAATAATTTGAAATACTGGGTTATGTCCGGGGCTTGCCTTCTCGGTAGTCGCTAGCTAAAACAGTCGTGGGCTCTTCCGAACTTTGGTCTGGGTCTTCAGTTAGTACAGTGGCGCTCAGCTGGGCCTCTTGATCACCTTCTTCGGACTCCGGGATCAGCTCGTACGTCCCGTCCGATAAAACAGTCGTATCTATATGTGATGCAAGAAACGGTATTATAAACACACGCTTCACAATAAAGTTGCAATTTAAAAGATAACAAACATAACTAAGTATATAAGTATATGGGCAATCGTTTATAGAGTAGTTATTTAACATTGCCGACTACACAAAACAATATGATTAACCTCACAAGACAACTTGATTAAACTTACAAAGTAAGTGTTAGTTAGTTTATATAGCATATAAATCATGGTTTGCAAAGAATTGAGTAACTCAGTATACAAACAGTATCTAACTTCAGTAAAATTATTTCAAATAGAAAATACAGAGAGCAATCTACCCTGTAAAATTCATTCTATTTCATACCACCAATTAATCAGAATAAAACAGTTATTCAGACTACACCTAGAGAAAGATCAAATTCTACAGAACACACTACAGTACTTATGAATCTAAAAAAATTTCAGAACAGGACTCACATGATTATGAACACCTCATAAATTTTTCAGAATTTATGTAGGCATAAAACTGAAGTTATAATTTTGACAAAATTAAACCATATATGATAAAACTAATTAGTACAGGAAGTTATATAGTGTTTATGGATCCTAAATTTTAAATACATGAACATATGACCAAAATAGAGTTCTAAAAAAATTCTCAGAATTTTCTAAGCAAGGAAACTACTTATCACAATTAAAGCCTACTTAACAAGCATTAAATCAAAGAAATAGTTAAACATATCGAAAATTTTCCAAACTTGGTAAACAGCAAGGTTTTAGTAACATGTGATCATGAAAAAAGTTTCACACACAAAACTTGATTATTTCTAATAGTACAAATAAATTAGCAAAACTAGTATATTTAAGAATCTTAAAACTTTGACCTAGCTAATGATGTCAAAAAAGTATCAAATTTTTACCAGATGCTAACAACACTGCAACACACATCCTAGCCAAAAACCACATACAGTTACTGAGTAGAACTCATGGAACAAATAAAGTCTATTTATTCTATTCTTTTTGTTGGATTAAAATACAGACTAAAACTGAAGATGTGCATGTAACAAACTTTGTAGATCTTGTAACAAGGATTCCAAAACATTTGGATTTGCATTTTTCTGATTTTTCTACGAATTTGTAAGCATTTTCAAATTTCACTGATTTGAATTCTAGAAACAAAAGGAAAAGAGCTGGAAATTAGCAAATAGGCACTTAGAACTTTTTGAATCCTAGCAGATATGCCCCTGGCTCGTCGGAGAAGAAGACCGGGAGGGGATTCGGTCGTGTTCCGGCCAGGGGACTCACTGGCGGCGAACTAGAGGTGGCTAGGGAGCTTGAGGAGGTCAGGGCGCATCGATTCGTGGGTTTGGTGAGGTCCGGGACGGTTGATTGGGGTATTCCCCACAGCGAGGTGCGGCGGCGGCTCGAACTGCTCGCCGGCGACCGTGCTGCAACGGCGGATTGGGGGTGTGGAGGGGCCTGGGTGCTGCGTGAGGCTAGGGCGGAGCTCAAGGTGGGGTCGGAGCGGGCGGAGGAGATCTGGAGGGGCGGTCCCGCGGCGAGCTCGCCGGAGTTGCGGAGGAGGGCGGTGGTGCTCTGGGGGGTTCTGGGCAGGGAACGGGCGAAAGAGCAAGGGAAAAGGATGCGGGGCTCCTCCCGGTGCTGGGACGCACGCGAGTTGGGGTGCTGGGGCTCTGCGCTGCGCTGGCCACGGCGGCGGTGAGGTGGCGGCCGCAGAGCTCGCTGGGGCGACGTGGCGAGGGGAGGAGAGGTACAGCGCGCGGGGAAGTGGGTCCAGAGGCTGCGGAGGTGCCACGTGAGGCGGCGGGCGAAGCAAGAGGTGGCCTGCGGCCTCCCTTGGAGGCGGGCGGCGGCGCTCAGCGCCGGCGGCGCTGAAGCAGAGAGGTGGAAGAAAGAGTTTGGACCTCTTTGCAAAATCCAAAAATTTCAGGGGTCCCACTGTAAACCAAAAATAACTTCTAAACTAGGGCTCAAATGAAAAAGTACCCAACATGAAAGTTGTTCAACTTTTCAAGATCTACAACTTTGATGTTGTGCAAAAATTGATTTGAACACAGGTTAAAGAGTTATTTGGAAAACAAAGGAAGGATTTTGAATTTAATGGACTTTTGTCTTTTCCATTGCAAATTCACCTCAAATTCAGACTTAAGAGTAAAATTTTCTGCCATGTAATGATTAAACTGAAATTTTCAAATAAACCCTCCACAAAAGCAATATTTGCTCTCCCTATTCAAATAATCTATAGAAAAGATCTTACATTAAATCATAATTACACATTTGACCTTATAATTTTGCAATAAGGTCCTTGATCAAGTAAAATAAACACATGATGCATAAAATAAATGCAATTCTACTGTGCAGACACATAGGGTGTCACAACGAGAGATTTAAAACCTTGATTTTGACCAACTATTTTCTGTTACGGTTCAAAGTCAAATATTCAGTTCAAAATGTGGTTCAAACTAACAAATTAGAAATAGATTGTCCAAAATGGAATTTATACTCCAAAAAGTGTATACTAATTAATAAGGTAATTGAAGTCTCAAGCATACTGTGGTGGGGCCATGGAAAACAGTTTTCAACTCCAGAGATGATGACGATGGTCCAGCTCAGGCCCCTCCCCCCTGCTGCACTCACAACAAATACCAAGTAACCAGCGTAGCTTACATTCACAAATGGAAACCATTTCGATCAGTTACTACTAGGAAAAAGGTACTCCTAGTGGAGCCAGACCTGACCTGAGAAAGCTAGCTAGCGCTGCTGCTGGATGCTGCTCTGAAAAGCTGAGTTGGTGTTTCTCGCAACTGATCGTCGTGATCTTAAATAGAAGTTTCCACACCCTCTGCATCGCAGGAAAGGAATCCAATGAACGAGCAAAAACGTGTCATTTTTTTTCTTTCTATTCTGACATTATTGGATCTGCATGCATGAGTAGTTCTCAACTGATAACTTGAGTCGTGGAGCCAACTCTCGCTCATTTCTTATATTCGGACTTTGGGAAAGTCTTTCCGTATATACTTACTGGCCTATCTTGTTAAGTCTTCGTTTGTACGATCTGGATCAAACCACACGTAAGGTCTGCATTTTAGCTTAATTAGCTTTGCGGAATCTCTGACTTGGAGCAGGAGTATATATAGTGCTCATGGTGGATTGGATCTACAATGCTAGTTGATGATCCCAAGTCTGAAAACCCAATATATATCGTTTGCAGCAAGGAACCTGTGCGTGGGTTCCGTCTGGTCATTGTAGCACCCGTGGCTACTGGAGATCCAGTAACGTGAGAATCAACAAGCAATTCACAGATTTGGTAGGGTTCGAGGCCGGGCGAGGACCCTGGCCATCGAGGAGCAGAGCTCTATTTCTGTTTTCAGAATTACAATAATGTTTCAGGTGTTCACCGCACCTCACAAATA
This sequence comes from Panicum virgatum, assembly GCF_016808335.1. NCBI lineage: Eukaryota > Viridiplantae > Streptophyta > Magnoliopsida > Poales > Poaceae > Panicum > Panicum virgatum. The sequence continues at coordinate 53,271,543 of NC_053150.1, forward strand.
TGCCTCAAGCATTACACTGCAAGCGGGACCCACTGGTCAGTCTAATCACCCGTACACGTATTCTCTACTTGACGTCTTCACCGTTGGCTTGACTATCCAGTCATGACATCTCCCCCTCCTCAAGAACTTGCTGGTCCTCCAGCAAGAGCTCCAGGAAATCGACTCTGTAGTACATACCAGTCTTCCCAGGTAGCCATAGTTGCAGGTAGTGTGCTCCACTTGATCAGCGCTTGAGGGATAGCCTTGCCTCCCTTCTTGGCCAGCCTGCGATCCAACACCGCCTCTGGACGAAGATTTTGGGCATCCAGGTCTGCAACTTTAGGTAATTCAGAAAACACAGGAGTATAGTTAGGCAAAAAAAAGGTTTCAGTTGAGAAACATGAAACACCGGATGTATCTGACTGTGGTCTAGTAGATCTAGGTGGTAAGCCACACGCCCAATGCGTTCTAGCACTGTGAATGGTCCAAAGTACTTAAAGGCTAACTTTGGGTATGGTCTGTTGACCAAGGAGGACTGAGCATAGGGTTGTAGCTTCAACAGAACTTGATCTCCTTCATGAAATTCTCTGTCCATCCTTTGCTTGTCAGCAGCTAGTTTCATTTTGTTTTGTGCTTTGGACAGATGTTCTTTCAGCCACATGTTCTGGTTCTTCAGTTCTTGAACTGTTTGTGCCACTGTACTGGATGTTGTTGTGGCTACTGCTGGTGTAGCACCAACGTTTGGATCATAGCCATAAAATGCATGGAATGGGGATCACCCTAAGGATGAGTGGAAGGAAGAATTGTACCAGAACTCAGCTTGTGCCAACAGGGACATCCATTTCTTGGGAGTGTCATATACCACACATCTTAAGTACATTTCAAGGCACTGATTAACCCTCTCAGTCTATCCATCTGTTTGTGGGTGGTAGGCAGAATTGAAAATGGGACATGTCCCCAATAGAGCAAACAGTTCTTTCCAAAATGCACTTGTGAAAATCTTATCTCTATCAAAAACTATGGTTTTTGGTAATCCATGCAATTTAACCACATTGTCAAACACTGTTCTGGCTATAGTAGGTGCTGTGAAAGGGTGCTTAATAGGAATAAAGTAAGCATACTTGGTAAATCGATCTACTATAACCATTATGACATCATACCCTTCAGATTTTGGCAATCCTTCTATGAAGTCCATGGATAAATCCTGCCAAGCTCCATCTGGAATTGGTAGTGGTTGCAGAGGCCTGCTGTGACACCCTAGGTGTCTGCAAATTAGTGATGCATACCTTTTATACATCATGTGCTTGTTTTGCTTGAAAAAGGACCTTTTTGTAATTATAAAAGGTTATATGTGTAATTATGATTTTATGCAAGGTCCTTTCTGCAGTTATATTTGAATTGGGTGTGCAATTATAGCTTTTGTGGAGGGTGCTTTTGCAAAATGTGGTGTAATCATTACATGGCAGAAAACTTTTCAAATCAGCCCAAGTTTGGAGTGAAATTTCATTGAAAGACAAATTCCTTTGAATTCAAATTCCTTTCTTTGTTTTCAAAATTAGCTCTCTATCCTTTGGTCAAATAAATTTTTGCACAACATCAAAGTTGTAGATCTTGAAAAGTTGAACAACTTTCATGTTGAACACTTTTTCATTTGAGCTTTAGTTTAAAAGTTATTGCTTGTTTACAGTTTGGTCCCTGAAATTTTCAGAAATTGCAAACCAGCCCTTTTTCTCCTTCCTCCAGCCCTCTCCTCTGTTTTTCTCTGCCGCCGCCGCAGAGCCTGTCGCCGGCGCCGTGGAGAACCCGCCCGGCCGCCCTTCGCTCCGCACTGGCGCCCACGCGTCGCCCCAGAGCTTCCCCACCACCCTTGGCTTCGCGCTATGCCTCCCCCTGCCGTGCCACGCGCCCCCGCCGAGCTCAGAGCTGCCCCGCGGCCGCCACCGCGATGCCGCTGTGGAGCGCCCCCTGCAGAGCCCGCCGCCCACGCCTAGCGCGCGCACGGGCACTACAAAAGCCTCAGAAACTGAATTCCCTCACTCTTTTGCTCTCTCCTCGCCCCCACGCTCTAGAACAGCGCCGCCGCCCGCTTGAACGTCGGCAAGCTCACCCTCGCCGCGGAGCCGCCTCACCGCCGCTCCTCCGCCCGCTCTGACCCCCTAGCAAGCACCACCTCGCCCTCGCGCAACTCCCAGACCATCTCCCCTCGCCCGAACCCCACCGGAGCCACCCCGCCGCCGTGCTCCGAGCTCCACCGGCCGCCGCTCGCCATGGACCGACCTCTTTCCGCCCTCATTTCGCGACCCAAGCGCATCCCGAGAACCGCCTCGACTTCCTCTCCGTTTTCCCCAACCCACCCCTCGCCGCCGGTGAGCCCCTCGCCGGGATTTGGCCGGTCAACCGCCGCCCCCTCTCTCTGACCCGGCCCAGGGACCTCGGGGTGGAAGAAACAAAACTCCAGGGTGTTATTTGAATAGGCCTAGACTCATGTGAATAGTGCACTAAGGACTTGTTTGTAATAGTTTGCTGTGATTTTTGAAATTCAATATCAATTCGTGGAAAATTCGTAAAATAGCAAATCTGGATGTTTTGGAATCCTCTTGAAGAGCTATATACAGTAGAACCATAATATGTTAGGCTTTTGTTGCTAATTTTTTCTGTAGAATTCGATTTGTGTTACTAGTGCTTAGTTATTAGTTGATTTTATCTTTTTCTTAACTACTCCCTCCTTCCCCATTTATAAGGCATGGTGGAACATGACACGGTCTTCTAAACAACACTTTGACCATTTATTTATCATATATTATATCACTTTTGATTATAAACTTATAATTATTGTAAACTATATTTGATTATGAATCCAATCATATGAAATTTGCATTATAAAAATAAAAATTTAATAGTCAAATTATTGGTCAAAGATGAGAAGGTTTGAATCTTGATATATGTGTATGCCTTATAAACGGGGAAGGAGGGAGTACTGTTTGAAAGCTTGTCTTGCTCTAAAACTTTTATGGTAGTTTGTTCTTATAACACTAGTTTTGCTATAAAATTTTTATGATCAGTTCTCTGGTGTAGCTATTTATTTGATTTAATCCTTGTTTAGTAGACTTTATCTATGGTAAATAGTTTGTGTTCGTAATAAATCATGAAATTATTTCTGCATGTTCTTCTTGAGTAGTTTAGCTTGTCCAGGAAGTTTGAGCCTCAGTTCATGGCTAGAACAGGAGCTAAAAATGAATCTTTCTAATCTGTTGTCTGTTTTGTTTATTTTCTCAGAATTAATTTTGTGTAGATAAAATCATGAAAATTCACAGTAGCTAGTTCATTTCTGTGTAGATCTCCTGTTAAATTTTGAGCTTCTACTTTGTTCTAGTTTGACCTGTATAATTCAAGTTTGTTCTATGTGCTGTCTGAATGATTGATTTGTTCTGATTAAATGGTTAGATGTTATGGTATGAGTTTTACAGGGTAGGTTACTTTGTTCATGTTCTGTTTAGTGTAATTTTGGTAGAATTTATTACTATTTGTACTCTGAGTAGTTGATTTATTAGCAAACTATGTTTTGTTTGTTATAGAAAACCACCCCCACTTGTTTATGGAGTAGTTCACTTCATTTGTGCTGTTGATCATGATGCCTTGTGTAGTTAGCTTTGTTATTTAACTACTCTATAAATGATTGCCCATGTGTGTTTATAATGTCGTTCTTGCATTACATATAGACACGACTGCCTTATCGGACGGGACGTACGAGCTGATCCCGGAGTCTGACGGAGGTGATCTCGAAGCTCAAGCGAACACCGCCGTACTAACTGAAGCCCCGAACCAAAGTTCGGAAGAGCCTAGAGCTGAAATAGTTAGCGACTACCGAGAAGGCAAGCCCGGACATGACCTATATGTCAAAATTATTACCATTTACTGTTATTACTTGCTTATGCATTTACGGTTCTTAGGATTTGAATTGAAACCCTAGATGCATGATCCTAGGAACCTATGTACTGAAAACTAGACTTGAGTTCGACTACTTGCTAAGCTTATAGGACCGGTAAAAGTCGAGTGATTGCTTGTCACTCGCGAGCTTTATAGGAATTACTTGTTTACTTTCTATTATCAATATAAGGACGACGGGCGGGGTCGTGTTCGATATCATGACCTTTGGTGAGACCCCGTCTGTATTGATGAACTTGCTAAGGTCGCGGTGTGTGGTAGCGGTGGTTAAGTTTTTGAAAGTACTAGCCACATGCCGTAAATATGGTACGCGGCAAGCCTAGTAGCCGATTGGACCGGGGAGTGGATATACCTGACACTCTCTCTTAGGGATAGGTTTTATTTTTATATTGCGCAACACTGCGACTTCAAGGGACAAGGGTGGACCTCGTAGAAGGGTGGACCTTGGAGCCCTGTAGTCGGGGAGAGTGTTCCTATCCACAAGCCGGAAAGAAAGGTCAACGGTTGTTTGGGAACGATCCGACGGTGTTCCAGACGTGTGTGTTAGGTTTGCCTGGCCAGGTTGAATTTCGATTCAGAATCATCCGCCTCTCACGATGATATGAGACTGCTTGATCTCTTTGCCACACAGAGTAATAAGAGCAACATTACTATGATTAATCTTGATGTTTGCTTAAAGTTCTACCATGATTGTTTAGTAGTTGCTTACATAGAATGGTTAATCAACTAGAATCTGGAAAGCTAAAAGTTGAAAGTAAGGACCTACTCTTTATTGCTTTTCAGCAAAAAGAAACCAGAGCCTCACAAACCCTGCATAGTCTAGCTACAGTGGGTTTGGTATACCCGTTGACGGTTAATTCTTGCTGAGTATTAGAATACTCAGCCTTGCTGTTGAACTTTCTTTCAGGTATGAGTTTTGAGGATCAGATCGCTAGCTTGACCTACCCTTGCTCATTGCCTCCTGGTTGGTCCGTAGAGTTGGATATGTCTGCGACCGGCAATGACTATGATGAGTGATACCATGCTTGGGCTAGCTTGGTGTCCTTTCGCGACGTGTTGTAGCCGTCGTGTTTTATCTTCCGCTGTTTTAAACTCTGAACTTATGTTATGGCTTGTATAACTGCTTTACTAAGGATGGTCTTGTAATAATGCTTTAGAACTGGTATGTAATAACTTTTATGCCTGTGATGTAAAAATTGTGGTTGTAATATCTCTGGACTCGCCTTCGTGCGGGGTATGCTTGTTCGATCCGAGAACCGGTGGTTGTATCGGGACGTTACCCGACAGACCAAGGATTGTTCCGTTTGAAGTGCGTTTGAGCTGGTGTTGCCTTTATGGCGCTGGCATGCGCACTTGAGCCGGAATAATTCAGGTGGTTCTGCCACACCTGCAGGATGGGTGTTCATGTGTTTAGCCTGTTGGCAGATTTGGCACTGCTTCACAAAGTCTTCCACTGCTGATTTGAGACCTTTCTAATGAAATAGTCTGTGTATTCTTTGATATGTGGCCTGAACCCCGGAATGACCTCCTATGGCACTGGAATGTAAAGCAGTGATGAGTTTGGTCTGTAGTGCAGAATTTTGGGCTACCCAAATCTTGTTCTTGAATTTAATTAGGCCCTTATCGAGACTGTAGCCATGTTCATCAGGACTGTGAAGAGCTAGCTAGGCCAACAACTGCTGTGCTCAGGGATCAGTGGTGTAGGAATTGATTAACTCTTGGATCCACATTGGTTGAACAGAAGACACTGCTTGGATTGCCAACAAATGACCTACCCTTGACAAAGCATCAGCTGCCACATTTTCCTTGCCTTGTCTGTAGACTACCGGAAATTGGAGTCCCATTAGTCTATGCATTGCCCTTCTTTGCATGTTAGAGTGTAGATTTTGCTCTGTGAGATAAGTCAGACTTTTGTGGTCTGTCCTGATCACAAACTGCTGATGCTGTAAGTATTGTCTCCATTTGTCCACTGCCATGATTAGAGCCAAAAATTCTTTCTCATAGATGGAAAGATGCTTGTGATGTTGAGCCAATGCCTTGCTCAGATAAGCTATAGGTTGACCCTTTTGCATGAGTACCGCTCCAATACCAATGTCTGAAGCATCTGTTTCTACTACAAATTGCTCCTTGAAGTCAGGCAAGGTCAGCACAGGAGTATGGGCCATGGCATGTTTGAGCTGGTCAAAAGCTTGTTGTGCTGTCTCAGACCAGATAAACTATTTCTTTTGCAATAGCTGAGTAAGTGGTTGAGCTAATAATCCATAGTGGGGAACAAATTTCCCATAATACCCAGTCAAACCTAGAAATCCTCTTAAGGCTGTGACTGTAGTAGGAGTTGGCCATTTGAGCATTGCTTCTATCTTAGTGGGGTCAGTGGCTACCCCCTAATCCGACATAATGTGGCCCAAGTATTCTAGTGTATTCTGAGCAAAGGAACACTTACTAGGCTTCATGTACAAGTGATGTTCTCTGAGCTTGTCCAATACCAAGGCAAGATGATGAAGATGTGTTTGCAGGTCAGGACTGTAGATCAAAATGTCATCCAGAAATACCATGACAAATTTTCTCAAGAAGGGAGCCAAAACTTCATTCATAATGCATTGGAAAGTGGCTGGTGCATTTGCTAATCCGAAAGGCATGACTCTGAATTGATAGTGCCCTTGATGTGTTTTGAATGCTGTTTTAAATTCATCTTCTGGTTTCATCCTCACTTGATTGTAGCCTGACCTCATGTCTAGTTTAATGAAAAATTTGGTGCCAGCTAACTCATCCAAGATCTCATCAATCAAAGGCATAGGGAATCTGTTCTTGACTGTGATGTCATTCAGCTTCCTGTAATCTACAAAAAAATCTCCAAGAGCCATCTTTCTTGAGAACTAGTAGTACAGGGCTGGCAAAGGGACTACAACTATGAGTTATTAACCCTGCAGTCAACAACTGTTTGACCTGCTTCTCAATTTCATCCTTATGGTGTGGAGAGTATTTGTATGGCCTGGAATTTACAGGAACTGACCCAAGAATGAGGGGAATTTGATGGTCATAGAATCTGTGGGGAGGCAGATGTTGTGGTTCTGTGAACACATCATGATATTTGTGGAGCAATTGTTGTATTTCTACAGTATGGTTTGCAGGTTCTTCTTGAGGCAAACTCTCCACCACTGCTATGGCCCAAATATCATTGCCCTGAACCCACTTGTTCACTTGAGTGACAGACACCTCTGGTATGGTGAAGATATTGGGTTGTATTCCTTGCAAGATCACCTGTTGGCCTTTGTGATGAAACTCTAGAGTCTTGTCAGTGCAGTTACACTGCATAGGACTGTTAACTTTCAACCAGTCATATCCAAGGATGGCATCATATGCTGGCATGTCAAGCACTTTCATGTCAGTGCACACAGTATAACCCTCACACCACCATGGTAACTGAGAGACCCACTGATCTGTCACCAAGATGTTACCATTTGCCAATCTAACTTGCTGTGGGGACATAGGTATTGTTGGTATTTGTAGATTCTGCACTAATGACTTGCTGATGAAGCTGTGAGAGCTACCACTATCTACTAAGATCAACATGACTTTGTTTTGCAGAAGTGCTCTCACTACTAATGCCTCTCCTTGTGCTGTTCCAGCTAGAGCATTGAGAGATAGTTGGCAGAAGTCAGAAGATAGGTTGTCCTCTATATCTAATTGTTGAAGCACCTCATCTGTCAACACTGCATCCAACCCATTTAGTGCCAATGCATTCAACTGCTGTTGTGGCCTTTTTTGTGCAGGTTTTCAGATGGTTAGCATCAAATGGCTCTCTACAGTAGAAGTAGAGCCCATTGGCTTTTAAGTAGTCCCTGGTTTGTCTTTCTTTCCACAAAGGACTGAGTTGCCCATTGCCTTTGGAATCATTCTTGAGAGCAGGAGCAGTTGCTTTATAGCTGGTACTAGGTTTGGTCCATTTGGTTTTTCCTTTCTCTATCACCTGCTGTTGGATTCTAGCTAACAGCATAGCTCTTTTCAATGTATCAGGTATTTGAGATTGCACCACATTCCCTATCTCTGGCTTCAAACCCCTTAAAAATTGTGTGACAAAGAACAACTCTCCCAACTCACTGTTGTGCATAGTCAGTTGATACTGGAGGTCTTCAAAGGTGGAAATATACTGATCCAGTGTGGACAGTTGTTGGAGCTCCAAAAGTTGGGTTAATGATTCCCTATAATCATTAGTGCCAAATTTCTGTTCCACTGCAGCAATGAAAGTTGCCCAATCCTCTAAACCATGCTTCAGCCTATACACCTTCAGCCACTTAGCTGCCTTGTCATCCATATGCATAGATGCAATTGTAGGCCACATAGTCTCTGGTAAGTTAAAGATTTTGAAGTAGTCCTCACACTTATCCTTCCAAATGTATGTATTGTCACCAACAAATGTAGGAAACTGCATCTTCGGCACAAAAGTTTTAGAGCGCCCTTGCTCCATGTGACCTCCTCTATCTCTGTGGGGAACTCGGTGTGGTGGCATTCCTACACGTCCTGAGCCTCCACCTGCGGCAGTATACTGACGGCGTTGTTGGAATCCAATGTCTTCATTACTGTCACTGGATTGTGGGCTTGGTGGTCGTTCCTGACGATTTCTCATCTGATTGAGGGTTAGCTGGGCAACCGCATTGCCAGTGGCTTCCATTTGCTTGGCCAAAGTTTGTTGATCGAGCAGCATCTGTTCTAGCAATTTTGTTGACACATCAAACTTGGCCTCTATCTTCTCCTGATGAATTTCAACAGCACCAACCTTGGCAAACAACAGATCTAGACTTTCCATAACACTATCCCAATTCTCATCTTCTACTCGTGAGCGCTCCTCCATTTGGGTGAGGAGAATCTGGGTCCGTGCGGAGGGCTTAGGTGGCGCCGTGTTGACTACACCGGAAGTAAAGCAACGGCGACTCGATTTGATGTTACCTCAAGAGGCCCGAGAAGCGTCGCTAAACCGACAGAATGCCGTAGTCTGACACCGGAGCCGATGAACTCGTGCCGAGTTGTTCGACACTACGCTCGTGACGCAGATCTTGTAGTACCCAACTGTCGCCGGGATCCCAAGATCGAGGAATCCGATCCGGCAACTAACCTAAGCTGCGCGGCGAAAAAATTTGTGGGCGGCGGCGCCGGAACGGCTAACCGGCGAGTGGCAGTGGACGCCAACGACTGGAGGTCGCAGGCGGGGCGTGGACGCCGGAATTCCGATCGGAATCCGGCGGAGCAGGTCGGCTCGCCGTGGATGCGAATCCGGCCAACAGCGGGATTGTGGCGACGAAGCGGGTGGCGGCGCAACGAGAATCGCTGAATCTGATACCACTTGTAGCACCCGTGGCTACTGGAGATCCAGTAACGTGAGAATCAACAAGCAATTCACATATTTGGTAGGGTTCGAGGCCGGGGGAGGACCCTGGCCATCGAGGAGCAGAGCTCTATTTCTGTTTTCAGAATTACAATAATGTTTCAGGTGTTCACCGCACCTCACAAATATGCCTCAAGCATTACACTGCAAGCGGGACCCACTGGTCAGTCTAATCACCCGTACACGTATTCTCTACTTGACGTCTTCACCGTTGGCTTGACTGTCCAGTCATGACAGTCATACGATTTGCAATACATAAACATGGAAGTTTATTAGCAAGCCACGATTCAAGTCAACCGAACTAAGCCTTCATGTAGTACCGCTGCCAGCTGATGTAACGAACAATGACTAATGATGACCTCATCAGCTGCATCTCGATCTGGATCTGGATCAAATTAATCACCCTATATATATTCATGTTGATGTTGCCTTATAATATCAGACGACGGCACGCGGGACTCTCAGTTCTCGTGGTAATGTAGCAACTACGGAGATTAACTTTCTCTGACAATCTTTTATGCTGTTTTAGGATCTGATGTGCTTCTTTTTTTCATGTTTTCATTTCACCAAAGATACCATCCTGTGCATACAATATGTTTGTTTCAGTTTTCGTCTAAGGTTTAATCTTAGACTGAAGGTGTAGCGTGAGTTTAAAGCAGTCTGCGTACTACATTACTGTCCTTTTGGCTACAGACTCTCAACTGTGAGAGATCGAGGCCGGTTTCTCCTCAATCTAAAAATCTGCATGATATATTTATAATATATTTTTAAAAATAATTTATGATGTCCACTATCTCCCTACAAAGTTTGAACTTAACACTCCACTTGTACATGGATAAATAAAAAGGACAAATCTTGTTAGGGAACATTATAGATTTCCAAATGGGCCGCCCGGCCCTAGCCCGATGTGGCTCGACCCAAACTGGCTCGGCACTATCAGACCAGCGGACCTGATAGTGCCGAGCTCATCGGGCCATCGGGCCGAACTGGCAGCCCAAGCCCGACACTAAGGCCTTTTTATACAGCCGGGCCGGCACGGCAGCCCGACTTGCCCATCGGGCTCTAGCGGCCCATCCCAGGCCTCAAGCGATGGCCAGGGCAGGCGCTACGCCGGGGCGAGGATGGGCCGAAGGCGGCGGCTGCCGGGGCGGGCAGCGGCCGGGGCAGGCGCCAGTCAGGGTGCGCACCGCGTGGGGGCTGGAGGCGGTGGCGGCCAAGGGGGCGTGCAGAAGCAGGAGGCGGTGGCGGCCGAGGGGGGCGCCCAGAAGCAGGAAGCAGCATGGCTGGGGTGGGCGACGGCCGTCATCTCGTGTGCTGCCCGAGAGAGGCGATGGCCGGCGCGAGCGCTGGACCAGGGCGCACGCTAGCCAGAGGCTGGCGTCATGCATGTGGAGGATTGGAGGAGAGGGAGGGGCGGCTGGGGTGGGGAGAAAGAAGAGAGGGTAGGAATTAGGGCTTGGTGATTTTATATGTGGAATGGGAAGAGGGAAGGGGAGGTGGACTACTGGGCCATTTAATGCCACGGGCCGCTATCAGGCCGACCCATTATCGTGTCATGCTTCAGGCTGGCAGTATGGGCTGAGGTGGTGGCCCAGGCACTAACACCCATCGCGCCGAGCCAGCCCGCGTCTCGATCGATCGTGCCTGGGTCGGGTTAGTGCCGTGCTTTTTAGGGCCGGGCCTCGGGCCGCCCATCGTCCTCGGCCCATTTGAAAATCTATAGGGAACATATCAGGAGCAAACCAATCTCTTCATGCAAACAGTACAAGCTTTAATCTGGGCCGCCGGATCAACATCCAAGGGGGTGAATTGGACTAATTGGCATAGTTGTGGGGTAATTTGAACCAAAAAATAGTTTAGGGAGTATTCAGACTTTTTCTATACTTGAGGCATGAGGGGAGTAATTTGGGCTATTTTCTTTCCAATAAGGGAGGCTCTAACACTTTAGACTCAGGATGCAAGTGTGTTGGTTTTGGGTCAACCAGTGCCCAACCCACTCAAACCGATGGAAATTATTAGCTTATTGGGTTGACCCAAAAAATAAACACTGGGTTACCCAAAACCCATTGGGTTACCCAAGAATTATATTAATAAACTTATTTTCTTGTTGTCAATTACTTTTAGCTTCAGTCACACAATAAGCTGGCAACGACTTTGCTGCCTCAATCAAAAATATACCTGCGGACAAGCTGGCAACATGAACAGATCTGAGAGAAAGTTAGAAGGGATCTAGAATCACCCGCGGACGACGACTAGGGACCTCACAGCAGCCTGGATCGAGGAAGGATGTTCTTGGGCTGGGAGAAGAGCGGACGCTTGCATCGGCAAGCCGGCACTGAGGTGGCTGCCGCCATCCTCCACCACGGCTGTGGGCGTGGGTGCAGCCATCGTGGTCTGGGACGCGTGGTCTGGGACGGCGAGGAGGGGCCGGACTTGGCATCCCCGGCCGCCGCGCTCGTGGCCGACCTGTCGGCGGCCGCTGCGCCCCTGGCTGACTTGCTCACGGCCACCGCCAGTGAGCTCACAGGCGCGGCCGTCGTACTCTGGAACGGCGAGGAGGGGTCGGACCTGGCGTCCCCGGCCGCCGCGCTCTGAGCCAATCTGCACGCCGCCGCTGCCGTCGCATCCAGGTGCATTTGGTTTCAATCTCATCATGGATTACCCAATAGACCCAATGAGTTTGGCACCACTGGACACTAAATTTATTTGGACCGGCCCAATGCGTATTTACACCAATCTTTAAATTTTGGGGAATGGGTCATTGGGTCAATCCAAAGAAACCTGCATCCTGACCTTAGACAATTATAAAGGTGACACAGTCATACTAAGATCCATCCCAGTTTTTTGCATAGCTAGGCTGCACACAACCTATAAACTTTAAGAAAAAAGAAAAAAGACATGACAAAATATATATGCATGCCACAACAATTACAACGCCCAACTTAATCTTAAGTACCCTACACTACCATACCAACAACTAGAATGCAAGAAAGGATTCCCAAAGGCAATGCCTCCAATATTTTAAATGTATGCAATTCAAAAGTTCATGTTGCATACAATCAAAATATTTTATTTTGAGAGGAACAATCAAAATATTTAAACAGCACACAATCCAAATATGTAGCCGAAGGAAAGGCCCAAGATACTTGGGCCTCTACAAGCCCACAAGGCCGAGGCCCGCTGGGCTGGCTGATGTCATCTTCGCCTTCTCCCCTCCATCGATTCATCTCCACTCCACTTCTCTCCCATGGCGTCGGCGGCGATTCTCCGCTCCGCCGCCCGCTCGCTGCGCCTCCTGCAGCCCCTGGAGCAGTCGGGGTGCCTGCTGGGACGGCGCGCCATCGTTGGGGACCTGAGCCCCAGCACGCGCCTGCTCAGCAGCTCCGTGCCCACCGAGGTATTCAGTCCCCCCTCCTGGTGTTCGCTCTGGGGTCTCCACTGGTTAGGGCATGCATGTCAAGGTGGGCGAACTGGCGAGCTGTGACCCATGGGTTCCTCGATTCGGGCCAGGAATAGTAGGTCTACTCGTGCGACCTGTTGATCCACGTTACCTGCAGCCTTATCTTCAGAAAGTTTATTAATGTTATTAGCCTTTGGGCTTTACTGGACTTCGATTCCACTGAAATTGTCAATGTTCAGGTCCGCGGCTCCTTGTTGTCTTGCTCTTCTGCAGCTAGGGCACATGGTGTTAGGTTTGGGTTAGGATTAGGTTTGCACGGGGTCGGAAGGGGTGGCCAGAGGTGGCTGCTGCGCCTTTTATTTTACAGAGTATATCCTATCTTCGCCTGTGATTGATTGTAAACTAGAGACAGACGTTGTAAAACTCTTGTCTTGTTTAAACATACGTGTATGCAATGACTTAGGTGAAAAATTGATTATAAGTTGTTGATTGTTGATGATAAAAATGATTACAAGTGCAAGTGCTAGATGGGTGTAAAAGGAAAAGGTGTGCCTGGAGTTGCCTGAATAATCTGAGCATTTGAAACTGGGGGACTCAGTATGCACATCAAAATGTGGGCATCGTTATACTCTGAAATTTTGACGCGGCTCTATTTTTTCATACTTCTGCAATTTTGACACAAATATATTCTTCATACTTGTGCAGCAGTTCAAGGAGCACCATCGAACAGAAAAGTCTCACCAACAAGAAGACAGAAGACATTTACCAACGAATATCAACAAAGTTCGATAAAATTTCAGCTGGCTTGGACGAACAATCTCGTTTGCTTAAACAAATCGAGGTTCAGATGGAAGAAAATAATAAGTAAGGAAGCACTTATTTGGTCGGTATATATATATATATATATATATATATATATATATATATATATATATATATATTCAAACTGTTTACCTCTGGTTGCCCTAACTAAATTTCTTTCTTTAACCTCCAGGCGTCGCGGAGCGATAGACCTTACACCATGGGTTGTGTCTATACCTGTCTCGTTCCTTCTGGTTGCCCTTTATAATTATGTACAGAGCTGACTGATTCGAGAGCAGGAAAATTGGGAGGTGCAATTTAACTTGTGTGAACTCTCAGTTTCTTTTGGAAGTGGAGTGATGTAGTGCCTTAGATGTTCTATGGTATTGAAAGGTTTAATTTAATAAAGTGATTTGTGATCAATGCTTTTTGGCTGTTCCTTTGGTTGCTTATTGTTCTGCACTGAACTGAATGTAAGATCAGGTTGAAGGGAGGGCTTTGTGTGGATTTATGTGAGCTGTACACATTAACGCCAATGCATTTTGTTAGTAAGGTGTTAATAAATAGTGATACCATCTTCCACCCAGAATTTTTGCTGGGTTTACGGTGATGTCCATATATTATTGTTTTTTATTTACACTCCTTGTTGACTTGCATTTGGGAGACTTCTTTTCAGTGGACAAATAAACACGTAATATTATGTGTTTGCAAGAATCTGTACTCTTAGAATGATCAGATGCACTCGAGGGGCTGTGGCTGGATGCCTTCTGAACGCAGCTGGTTGTCTGCCTCCTCTACTGATCCATGAATGTTAAGCCCCCAGGAGGCAACACCCACCCCCACCAGCTAAGGTAAGGGATGACCCAATCACATGTTTAACTTCTGGTTGCATGTCTTTCCCCATTGGTGACTGAAATCTAGATCAGGGTCAACGATTTGCTAGAATGACACAACTGAAACCTGTAAGATGTTCCATCAATATTTTATCTGGTTATATTTTTATTACATGTCTCTTCCTGTTGTTGAGAAAAGTGAGCTGAACGGGATCAGTTTGGGCTGCTGGTTAACTCTTTTTTCATGATGAATGGTAGGTACTCTGCCTTTGCATTATAGATAGAAAACAGAGTACAATACGGTCAAAAGACCAAAATTGAATGAAAAACGAAGAAACAATCATCAACAATTTGTGTACAAAGAGGCCATGGCTGCAAACTTCAGTAGATCCGGCAACAAGGGTCATGTACATCTAGCTACAAATTGCCCTCTTCATTATAGCTTGCTAGTTATCTTACCATGTGTATTAGCAGATGTAGCATACATGAGTTAATGTCTCAATGAGCTAACTTGAGCATCACATTTAGCATGTTAAAAGATCTTCTCACTGCCTAAATAACTTTGTGTCTTTGCAGGATATCAGTGATCTTCTTAAGCTGCTGAATGAAGTGGAATTAACCAGTGGACGAGAGGAGGCTGAAACAGGCCTTTCATGAAGTCCAATAATGTTGCTTAATGTTCGTCATCAATGTGTGAGTATGGAACTAACAATGCGAAAACATTTGCTCTCCTTGTTAGCTCTAATGAAGTTAATTAGTTTGCTTATGGTTTTATGCTCAATTTCTCAAACATGTATGCTTAGTTCCAATTTCCATATGCTGTATTTTTTTTCTTTCAGAGCGCTGCTCACATTGGAAATTACCTCGAATATCAAAACTTTCAGTATGATCAGTGGAGATACATACTGAAGGTTCTGTACAAGAAAGTTGGGCTTTTCAAAGAGGCGATGGACCTGCAAATCAAAGAGGTCTGTGTTTTTTAATATGTCTTCTGAATTTGTCTTTTGAACTTTTGATGCTTTGATTGCAAACTTTAAGTTAGATCTGGAGCCTGAGTACGTAAATGGTTCAGACTAGAGTTGCTGCATGGCTCCAATTAGAACTGGATGAAGAAACTCGTGGCTCTGAAATGGAGGGAGTACCCATTTACATGATGTATTCCTCGTTTTATGTAAGTACGTATATGATGATTAGTAGAACCTTAATTAATATCTAGATTGCAAACTTAGCGTTTCTCCCCTGACAGTTGTATGCATACCCATCTCAATTAATGGAGATTGTTTTAGTTGTTTATTAAGTCAAACTTATCTGTCTGTGACCGATTTTATAGAAAATTGTGCAACACCTACACGAATTAAATCATTTTTGTCAATTAAATCCACTACTGAATGTGTATTATTAGTGGGTTTAGTTGGTATTACAAATGTTAATATATTTGGTAAAAATTAAAGAAGTTTGGCTCAAATAGAACTAAAATGACCTGTATTTTGGAACAAAGAGTAGCAGCGCTACTAAATTTGAAAAGACATAAACACATGCGTTTGGGTAAGCCTTAATATGTACCTACATACATGCACAACAATCTGCACTAACGGTTGTACATCAGAATTCTAATAAAACCAAACTCCACATGTGTTGCAGATCATACGGCCGGCAGCAACCGTACTAGAACGGATCTCCAAGAACTTCGACAAATTAGACCAAATCTATGATAAACAGCTTATTAGTTTAAAGCGACTCGAAGATGTGATGCGAGAGAATATCAAGCGTGACAGGTAACTTATCAACACACACATCCTAATAATTCCCTTTTTAGTGCATCATACTGATTACGCATGTTTGATTTGTTTGCAGGCGTAGAAAAGTGTTAGTGCGTGGTATTGTCTTCATCGGCATTGCCGTTTTCGTGAAAAAACAATTCTTTGGTGCGAGTCAAAGAGGACAAGGCGATAAGCAAGAGCACTTAGACCCTTAAGAGGGCATGCCTATATGTAGAGACCTTAATTATTGTAACAAAAGCTTATGCTTGCGTTTGATTATACATGCATGTGATATTTGCCCGGGTTTATATAGCTGTCTATAGATGCGCTATATATGGCTATAGCTGCTAGGAAGGCAGTCGCTATGGTATTTAGCCCGCTAAAACTGGCTATAGCCTGCTAACTGCCAGCTACAGCCTGCTAAATGCCGTAACGGTAGCCCTACCGCTAAACACCTTAGCTGGTGATTTAAAACCTTGCATATTTGTAAATGAAAGAATAAAGGGTGAAATAGACCATTAACATTTAATGAGGCAACTAATGTGGTTTAGAATCAACAATGTCGTTATTAAAATATAAGATTTTTTCTGAATTTAGAGTAAAATTCATTAACATCTGCAAACACAAAAAAGAACATGCAACGTCAAAACATATTTCATGGTGGATTTAACAATGAAGCTAGTCTGGTGCTACTAATTTATTTTTTCTACAAATTTGGTGTCTAGTTTTTTTTAAAAAAAAAAAACTAGACGCCAAATTTGGCTGCAAGATGTAAGTTCTGTAGCCTTGTATTTTTGTTATTCTCTTTTACATTGTTATAAACATCGGCTGATCAAACTATGCTTAAAACAGAGGCGTTCTAACCATTCTCGAGGCGAACCAAGCGGTCGATTTCTCATTTGTTCGTGGCACTTTAGATGCAGGCACTGTGCCAAAGTATTGTTCAGTTCCCGCAACGCATCCTCTGCATAAGTATCAAGTTCAAGGGACATTGGCGCTTTCAGGGATCCTAGCAGATTCAGGTCGTCAGACATCATGGATCGCTTTCAGGAACATTGGCGTTTCTCCTCTGCCTCGAGCACAGGGGCAGCTGAAATGTACAGACGTTCGTCTTCCACCTATCGCAACCGTGCCCATTGGCTGGCTGGAGCTGGACAGCGCTGTGGATCGCTGCCGTGGCCGTTGTTTCCAGTCTCGCCGGCACGTACGCTGGAGTACCTCGAGCCGAGCAGTGTCCGCCACCGCGAACAAGCGCCCACGGGACCGGCTCCATTGCCGCTGACGTCGACGCGCGGCGCCAAGAGCAAGCAGTTCCTTGCCCGCCGCCGCCGGCGTGCAGCAGCGACACCGGGCCGTCGGAGCCTGCCTCGTCAGCAGGCACGCCGCGTCGTTGCCCTGGGTTCCGCGTTTGCCTCATGCTGCCGGTGTAATAGGGATCGATGGACGGCGGCGGTGAGAGGGGACATGGCGGCGCTCCGACTAAACGACATACGGAGGATGGAGGCATTTCATTTACCGTCCACCCTTGGTCCTTTCAGCCGTCGGATCGGACGCCTGCGGCCCAGATTTATAGGATCGCGGTTTGACTTGGTCGTTTTCCTGCCTCGCTCGACGGCATGCACGGACCGCGTGATGGAGCGAGCATGGCGCGGCGGCGGGGCGAGCGGCGACGGCGCTCCGGATGTCGCCGCGCCGGCACTATTTCCGTCAGCTTCTGGGCTCCGGCGTCCGCCGTATCGTTCTCGTCCTGTTGATGTCGCCGAGGAAGTCGAGCAGAGCCGGGTGCTCGGAGCCCGGCGCGTGGCCGCATGCCCCGACGCCGGCGGCGGCACTGGTCGCGAGAAATAGAGGCAATCACTCCGCTGCGTCATCCAAAATCAGCTAGCTTTCTCTTGCAGGTAGCAGCCAGCGGCTACCCCAGGGCATTCTAGCAGGGGCTCCGCAGCGCGCGGAATGGCATCCGTGAGCCGGCACCTCGAGCACGGCCTTGTCCGCCGAGGGCGTCGGCGATGCTCGTCGAAGCCTCACCGGCGGCCTCAAGCCGGCGATCGGTGACGATGGCGTCAGCTAGCGTGTTCGGTGTTCTACGGCGGCGTGCGGGAGGCGGGTGAGCGAGCGGGCCGGCCGGCAGAGAAGGAGAAGCGGCAGCGCACGGTGCGCACCTGGGACGGGGGTGGACGGTATTTCATTTACCGTCCACCCTTGGGTCCCCGACAGCCGTCAGATCGCGCACGTATGGCCCAGATTTTGAAGGATTGCACTTAGACTTGGTCGTTCTCCTGCCTGGGCTCCCTCGACGGCATGCATCGCATCCATGGAGGCATGGAGCGAGCATGGCGCGGCGGCGGCGATGGCGCTGCTGGATGTCGCCGCGCCGGCGGTCTCTCTGCCGGCTTCTGGGCTCCGGCGGCGACCGTACCATTCTCCGCCGCGAGGAAGTCGAACAGCATGTTGGCCTGCTCGTCGATCGACTTCCGGCAACAAGGCTGCAGCAGCGTCCGAGGCGAGGCTCCGCGCGCTCGCTCCACGGTGAAGTGCTTACAGTGATCGGATGTCAGGCTACTCAAGGCGCACCAAGCGGTCGATTTCACATTTGTTCATGGTACTTTTGAGGCAGGCACTTTGCTAAAGTATTATTCAGTTCCCTCGACGCATCCTCTGCATAAGTGTTGATTCAAGAAACATCGGCGCTTTCAGGGAACCCAGATTCAGGCCGTCAGACATCATGTGGATCCGGTAGTAACTATCAGTTTTCAGTTGCCACGTATTGATTCGTCTCACCTTTGCCTCGAGCACAGGTACAGTACAGACGTTCATCTTCCACCTGTCGCAACCATGCCAATTGGCTGGAGCTGGGCAGCGCCGTAGATCCCCGTGACCTCTGTTTCCAGTCTCGCCGGCACGCATACGGTGGAGTACCTCGAGCCGAGCAGTGTCCGACTGTCCGCCACCGCGAACGAGCACCCACAGGACCTGCTCCACTGCCGATGATGTCGACGCCCGGGCGCGCGGCGCCAAAAGGGGCGAGAAGGTCCTTGCCCGCCGGCGGCGCGCGGCGGCGACGCCGAGGGCGTCAGGGCCGCTCGTCGGTGGTCGGTCGTCGGAGCCTCACCAGCAGCCACGCCGCGTCGTCGGCGTCCCTCTTGCCCCTGGGTTCCGCGTTTGCCTTGTGCAGTCGTGCTGCCGGCGTACTAGGGATCCATGGGCCGCGGCGGTGAGCGGGGACATGGCGGCTCTCCGGCGACGCGACGCACGGAGGACGGGAGAAGAGGACGCACTAGTGCCAGGGGTGGACGGTATTTCATTTACCGTCCACCCCTTGGTCGCTGACAGCCGTCAGATCTCGCGCGTGCGGCCCAGATATCAACGGATTGCACTTTGACATGGTCGTTTTCCTCCTGCCTGGCTCGGCGGCATGCACCGCGTGATGCAGCGAGCATGGCGCCGCGGCGGAGTGAGCGGCGACGGCGCTGCTGGATGTCTCCGGCATTCTCTCCGCCGGATGCTGGGCTCCGCCGTCGGCCATATCGTTCTCCGCCGGATGCTGGGCTCCGCCGTCGGCCGTATGGTGCTCGGAGCCCGGCGCGTGGCCGCATGCCTCGACGCCGGCGGCGGCACTGGTCGCGAGGAATAGAGAAAATCTCTCCGCTGCAGCATCCAAAATCAGCAATCTTTCTCTTGCAGGCTGCAGTCAGTGGCTACCCAGCGCATTCTAGCAGGAGCTCCGGAGCGCACGGAATGGCATCCGCGAGCCGGCGCCTCGAGCACAGCCTTGTCCGCCGAGAGCATCAACGATGCTCGTCGAAGCCTCGCCGGCGGACCGAATTCTACGATCGGTGACGAAGGTGTCTGCTAGGGTGGTCGGTGTTCTACAGCGGCGCGGGAGGCGGGTGAGCGAGCGGGCCGGCCGGCAGGGAAGGAGAAGCGGCAGCGCGCACTTGGGACGGGGGGTGGACGCCAGGTCGTGGAGGCGGTTCCTCCTGACGAGCGAGCATTCGCGCGTGCCGATCTGGAGAAGCAAGCACGTACTCTGCACTGCCTTGGATCTCCTGGTCTTCAGTTGCTGCCTTCTTCTGAGGATTTCATCACGCTGATGTCATAGTGTCTGCCTATGCGGCAGCTGGCCGGCAATTGCAAATTGCAATGGCATGAAGACCTCCTCAATCGTCGGAATTTGTTGGTCATCAGGCTTTAAGCAATGACTGGTGATAATGATACTCTTTGTACCCAATTATTTGTGCGTGCCCACTGCATGCCTATGCAGCTTCCCGGCGTAGATCCTCATGGAAAGCTCCGCAATTGAGGACCTGCAAACCTTGTGGGGGCGGAGGAGTTCCGAGGACGCCTGCTGCAGATGCAGGAGCAGCAGGTACAAGCAGGACAACGTGCCTTCCTGGCACTCGACGAGGTAAGAAATGTCCTTGATAGGCGGACGCGTTCGTTGCAGTACCTTGTACAAGAGAAGATCAAGTATGAAAGGTATGATTATGATGAGTACTGCTAGCTGGTAACAGATCGATCAAGCAAATCATATACATGTATATACGCCCCGGCAGCCGCACGCCCAGGGCCGCTAGGGTCCGCGCTAAGGCTATCCGCACTCGTGGTACTCCAAATCCACTCTTTAAATAGAATATTCCATCCCGTTCATCGAAATTCTCTACTCTATATTCAGTTTCTCCGCACCAATCCATTCTCTATATCTACTCTCTATACCAACTATTGGCTGCGGGACCCACATATCATAATTTTTTTTATCTTTTTACCCCTCCTCCCCCCCTCTCTCTCTCCAACGCTCCCGCCCCCATCGCCGGCGCCCCTCCTCCCCTTCCGGGGCACCGGCGCTCGGTCTGCTCCATCTCCCACACCGCCCTCTTCTCCTCCTCGCCCATCCCCCCGCGCGCGCCGGCCACCGGAGCCGGAGCTCCCTCACGCCCCGGAGCAAGGAGGTGCGCACCGGCCGCTAGTCCCTGCACTCCTGCCGGACGCCGGGGCGGAGCTGGAGCTCGCGTCGACCGCGATGCTGGAGCTCCAGCTCACCGCGAGCGCGGGCCTCGGTGGCGAGGCAGGGCAGCGCGGCCGCGGCAGGCGCGAGGCGGCGGCGCGCGCACGGCGGCGGGCCCGCGGGGAGGCGGCTGTGAGGCAGGGCAGCGCGGCCGCGGCGAGCGCAAGGCGGCAGCGCGCGCATGGCGGGCGGTGGTCATGGCGGCCTCTCCTCCCTTTCTTCTTCCTCTCCCTCTCCGGTGGCTGCAGGGCCACAACACGGCGCGCCGGCCTAGGCCTCGAGCTCCGCCGGCCCCTGCACCTCGAGGCCATGGTGAGGCGCCGCGGCGTTCGCCCCCCTCCCTCCCTCTCCGGCGGTGCAGGGGGCGGGGGGAGGAGCAAGGGCGCACGCGGCGGGCCGGCGGCCGAGGCCTGCTGGAGCTCCGCCGCTGCCGTGGGGGCGCGTGGCCCGGCTCGGCTCCGGCCCCGCGCGCGCGGCCCTCCAATCGCGCGGGCCACGGCCACGGCCCCAGCGAGCGGGCGGGCAGGAGGCACAGGCAAGCACACCGCGGCCCCGCCACCTCCCTCCTCCCTCGCGGGGCGGCGCCCCCTCGTCCTCCCCCCTCCTCTCTCTCCCCCTCCCCTGCGGCGCGGCGCGGCGGGCAGGCGGATGGGGCGACGCGGGCGGGCAGGGGGTGTAGGCAAGCACACCGCGGCCCCGCCTCCTCCCTCCTCCCTCGCGGGGTGGCGCCCCCTCGTCCTCCCCCTCCTCTCTCCCCCTTCCCTGCGGCGCGGCGCGGCGGGCAGGCGGACGGGCGGCGCGGGCGGGCAGGGGGCGCAGGCGAGCACGCCGCGAGCGCCGCCACGGCCCCGCCTCCTCCCTCCTCCCTCGCGGGGCGGCAAGCGCCGCCGCAGCCTTGGGTGGGCGAGCGCTGCCGTGGCCCGCTCGCGGGGGAGCTCCGCGCCGCCGCGTCTGTTGGTATTTCTTAAGTCAATACCAGATTTGCGATGACCTTGGTAACAACCTCAGAATTGCATGTTGGCGGTCCTTAGTGCAATCACTAGAAATGAGGGCGCCGAACCCATCCTAGCAACTGCACCCAAAGGGTGCCACTCTCGTGGTATAATCAATACGATTATAGATGGATCCGCAAGCGCATGGATATACCGTTGTAGTATTTCACCCGGAGAGTAAGGGTATCGTCATTTATTTGTGTCCCAAAGGACGGCCGTGGCAAAGGTATTGTACTTAACATTAACCATGACATTGTGCCTCAAGCAATAGGCAACACTCTAATAGGGGTAAATCCAGATAAAGAATAAGCAAGGGTAATGCGACACAACACACAACCACACTCCAAGAGGAAGGAATAAAAGAGTGAAACGACAAAAGAAAGAGCTACTCTATCCTATGTTAAGTCAGCTGGAGCTTAGGCTAGGTTAGGTGTCCTAGTGCTTCTATCCAAAGCTGGGCTCATGTTAGGACATGGTTAGGACTGCAGGTACCAGGAAAATGGGATAGCGGGGAGAAGATCCCGTACTGGAGAACGTCCAGTTCCGTTACCTCTTTGCATGAACTCCTACACCGAACCCGAACATCGGGGAGTACGCTAAATGCAACACAGCTGTTACGCCGGACCGACAGGGCTGTCACCACCTGCCGTCTACCCCAGTCACACCGTGGAGCATGTCATATCCGAAGGATCCCACATACCCGAGCACCACGCTCGTGTATAAAGTCACTACTCTAGTGTCCCCGTGTCTCCCACCCTTCGGATGGACAAGTAAAACACTAGAGCTAGCCCGAAAGCACAACGAACCTCTATCCGTACCCGGATCATCTGGCCTAACCAAGACTTTAGCATAACTCATGAACGAACTAAGCATGGATTGATAAACTATCAAGATAGTAAAGCAACCATGACATATCTCTATATTATGAATAGAAGTCTGACAATTCGGATACAAAGCCATACCGGGAGCCGAGGATTGCTCAACGACCCCGAGGACGACTTGCTTGCTAAACAAGAACTAGCCTAGCTCCACTACCTAGCTAAGAGAGCAAGAGAGAGGAGAGCCTTCTTGGAATGATAGAATGAGAGTGTGTGTTGAGGGGGGTGGAGGAGAGGCACGGCGGAGGCGGACCCCACGCCATGGTGGCATGTAGCGCACGTCCGCTAGCTTCTCTGGAAATTGCGGACGAAGGGCGCTGCGGTACAATAGCGTAGCTTTTACAGAGCCCCGCTGCAGGCTTTTTTCTTCTCTAAGCGGTACTGGATGCTGCGTTGCGTTTTTTTTACAAAGGCCGCTGCGGACAGCCTAAGGCTCGGCCGGCCGCCGCGTGCCTAGGGCCGTCGGCTTCCGCGCTATGGCCCGGCCGGCCGCCGTGTGCCCAGGGCTGCCGGCCTCCGCGCTGAGGCCCCGGCTGGCCGCCGCGTGCCCAGGGCCGCCGGCCTCCACGCCGAGGCCCCAGCCGGCCGCCGCGCGCCGAGGCCCCGTCGGCCGCCGCAAGCTGCACCGAGGCCGAGCCTGCCACCGCGAGCCGAGGCGCCTGGAGAGGAGGAGGAGAAGGAAGGGAAGGGAAAGAGAGGTTGCTGCCAAGAGAGAGAGAGAGGATAGGAAGGATAGAAATAAATAGAAAATTTGTGGTTGCCTGCGCCCATGCTGCTGCCTCGATTTTTACTCGCCCACTGTGTTCAAATTTTATAGGGGCGGTTGAGGGGCTGACCCGCCCCTACAAATAGTATTTTTAGGGGTGGATCACCCCCTCACCCGCTCCTAAAAATGGGTCCATTTATAGGGACGGGTGATGGGGTGATCAGCCCCTGAAAATACATTTTTAGAGGCGGGTCAGTTGCTACAGTAGCTATGCTCCATTTATAGCAACGAGTTAAATTTTGACCCGCTCCTAGAAAAAAAGCAGGCATTGCTACAAATTATTTTTTAGTAGTGGTTGGCCTAGCCATTTACGTGAAGCAATGTTTCTTTGATGGGAGTGCAGAGGCCAATGAAATGGCAGCACAATGCAAGGGGGAGATATATAACAAGAATCTAAACCGAGCTCTTATCTAGAGTTCTATATATACCACATTGTTGTAGAACATCTAGCTAGTTGTGTACCATGCTATCAATACGGCCACGTGTAACTCGTCAGATGAATTGTTGACCTTACTTGACTTGTCTAACAATACTTGGAAGTGTAAACTAGTAAACTACTCTCTCCATTCCAAATTATAGTTTGTTTGACTTTTTTGACCTTAAATTTGACCATTCGTCTTATTCAAAAATTTAAGCAAAAAATATCACTTCTTTTATTGTAGCTTGCTTTATCAATACAAGGTCTTCAAGAATGACTTAAATTTGACTATGTTTACACACATTTTTTGAATAAGACGAGTGGTCAAACTTTGGGTCAAAAAGTCAAACGAACTATAATTTGAAACAGAGTTAGTAGTAAATAGTCGAAAAAGTTGCCACAGAGGGCTGTCCCTCGCCAGCAACTAGTTCGCTTGACGGTGCTCACATGGAGGCGGCGTCAATGCTGTGAGCACGCGTACGGCGCGCGCGTAGTGAACTCGCCCGGCCCGCCGGCTGTCTGCCAGGCAACCGCGCAGGCAAGGCAGCAACGGAGGCGCCGCCCAGGACTCGGGGTGAGGGCCAGAGGGCTGGACGGTATTTCATTTACCATTCGCCCCCTTGGTCCGTAACAGCCGTCAGATCGGCCATACCACTACTGGAAAACGGGCCTTCAGCACCGGTTGAAGAAGCCCTTAGGTGCCGGTTTTCGAACCGGCACCCGCAAACCGAGACCCTTGGCTCGGGTCTAGAATACCGGGTAAACAAGCCGGTGCCTTTGGCACTAATAGGTACCGGTTGGAAAAACCAACCAGTGCCTTTGAGGCTACCACGCTGACGCAAGCGTGCAGCCTCTTTGATACCTGTTGGTATTTCCAACCGCTACCAAAGAGTCTTGCCCGTTTATCCCAAATTTCTTTTTTATTTATTTTGTTTATTCTTTGAGAATTGCTATGCGTACTTGATAGAGCTATATAGTACTATACGTATACGTCCATCGATCGTGTTAGAGTTCAAAGAAATTAACTAAAAGTCAAAGTCAAGCATTTAGTTAAGTTAGCTAGTAATTACAATATATATACAAATATACAAACAACACGACATCGTGTTTAAAAATATTTACTAATATACAAGTCATGTTTCAAGAGGACCCTCTGTTGATGTGTCCGTCATGGAAGAACTCGCCTCTAGGATCCAGGATCTCCTTCACAATGAATCCTGCGAGCTGCTCGCACACGGCATTAATCCGATCAACAGGGAAAGATTCCATGTAAATTTGCGACATCTATCATTTTTGAAAAGATGGATATAAATTAATTCACCACGTTAGTATAATTAATTGAACGGAGTTGAGAACGGTATGGACATACTCTGGCATCCTCCGAAGTTTCTTTCCCGCATTCTACTAGACCATGTATGTAGTTGCATACATAGTACCCACACCAATCTGTTCCTTGTTGTTGTCTCGCACACTGTAAAAGGAATAAATCAGTTATTCTATATTTGTGTACGCCTATGCAGAACAATTGATATTACTTAGAGAATTGGGCGCGACCCAACATACCGGAAAATCCATTCTAACATCCAATTGCGTCTTCCCTGCACCGACTCCTTTGTTCTTCTTTACAAATTGTTTCCACACCCTGTGCAGGAAATTTACTTGGATGTTGAATAATTGATGTAAAATTGAAAATGATTTGATATGTGCACATTGTACTTACCTGTTCAATGGGTCTAAGAAGTGTTGGATTGCAGACCGTGGGCACCTCATGGAGTCGAACACTATAAGATTGCCGCTCTCCAAACAAAGTATGAGCAAAACCCAATGATAACTGCAGATATATACACAAACATATTAGACTTAGCATTTATTTAGAAATATAAAAGAGGTTTTACTCGACCAAGACTTACCCATAGTTGTAGGGTATCATTATATAAGATTTGTAATGTTGGCGCATCAGGGCATCGTACATGTTTTGACACGTCTCCTTGTAGTTGTCGTTAAGAGTTTTCTGGTTGATTATCAACGGCATCATGGAGCCCACCTGATGATGCCATCCTTCTTTCCAGCATCTTTGAACCTCCATAGTGAATGATAAAATACAAATTATGAAGTGCACATAGTTATTTACGTTTATGACAATCTAATTTTTTTTGATACTTACAGAACCCAAATGGTGATGATAAAGATGTCTAGGGCTTGTCGATGATATATGGCATGTAGATCTTCGAAGTAGACCCAGAAGTCGTCCTCCCCACGATAGAAATCATGGTCGCGATACTTAACTCCAAACATATCCATTTTTCGTTGGACATGCGCATGTACCATCTGTGTAAATTGAACATCTGTGTGCCTAGTTTGATCTCGTCCTCCTCAGGGGCAAGAGGTTTCCCAAGCTTGAATGGATGAGCAACAACTTCAACAATTGGGATATCTGCTGTCCCTGCTGCCTGATCAAGCGTGAATCCTGTTTCACGAAAAAATTCCGCCTCTGCTTCATTTTGTTGCCTCCCCACCACGAGGGGCTCGAGTTGCTTCTGTACTGAGCCATGCTGAGGAACAGTCTTTCCACATTTCTTATTTTTTCTCTGCTCCTGTGCCTTTATCAGCGTGCGATCAAAGTCTGAGGGTAGTTGTTTCGGTCCTGGTGGGTTGTTCAAGCATGAGTAGACCTTGACTACTATTTCTCGATCTACCGGTACCCTCTTCTCTTGGACTTTAGGTTTGAAATGTTCTTTCACCTCGCGATCCACTTCCTCGTCAAGTTCCTCTTGGGTCAGCTCATAAGCTAATTTCTTCTTAGGGCCTATCTTCTTTTCAACCCTTTTTTGCTTCTTGTTTGTAAGTCCAGGCAGTGGGAGGGATGCTGTCTTTTTCTTTCCTTTTCCTTCCGGTGCCGGAGGAGTTGGAGTACTACCGGCCCTCTGCTCAGGTGAGGGAGTTGGATCGCGATGAACATTACTATAGTCGAGCGGAGATGGTGCTGAGGGAGGCGGATCCACGGGAGCCTTGTTGTTCGCAGTCAGTTTGATGTCGGCCTTGCGCGATAGAACAATCCCGTGTAGTGCATCTCCCAACATCTTCTCTCCATCACCTCCAACAAAATCGAGCTCGAGATTCTCATTAATATGGGTTGGTTCAACTATCTGCTCGACTGTGACAAAGGCGTAGCCAGGAGGTATCGTCATTCCATTAATTGTACTAGCAGGATTCACGGGTAGGACAGACCCGTGTGCTACCTGAACAGATATATTCTTTACTCGCACATGGAGCTCGCATGTAGTTGGAATGGTGATATCATCGACCGGGTACCTCTGCTGCTCTGGTGCTAGTACCTCAGCTTGTACATCGATCGGAGCCGTCGATGCACAACTGCTACGTCGCTGATCGGCCGGGCTTATCACAACATCCGGCGCCTGCGGGGCACCGGTGGTCCTTTGGCTCAGAGCCTGCTGCACTGCCGTATTGGCCCTTGTGTCCATCTGAGATTCTAGTGAAGCAACTTTTTTATTCATCTCTTCTTGTATAGCACGGATTTTCTCGTCCTATTCAGCCTTGCTCCTTTGATGAGTCTTATATGAGCTATCTCCATCCCAAGCAACTTTCCATGGGACCACGCCGATGCCGCGGACTCGTCCAGGGTGTTCAGGATTCTTTAATGCCCTGGTCAGCTCATCGTTCTCCCTTTGAGGCTGGAATGTTCCTTGTTTTGCCTCATCTTTTGCTGTGACCAGATCACAGGCCACTTCTTCCATGTTCCCAGGCACGACCAAAGTTCCATCCGTTGGGTTGAGTGTCACACCGTTAGCAAATAACCACCACTTCGATCTATCCGGCCATTCCCATGTCGCCGGCCGGATGCCTCTATCAATAAGGTCTTCCTCTGTCTTCTGCCATTTCTTTACTGCCTTCTTGTACCCACCTGCCCCAAGGTGGTGGCTGTACTTTTTGTTTCCCGCATTCCTTTTGGCCTGTTCAGATTTTTCTTGTGCTTCCTCAGATAGCTTGTACTGTTTGAAGTCCTCCCAGTAAGGCTTAACTTGAGGAAAATCATTCCAGTCCGGTTCCTTATCCTTCTTGATGTAATTAGGAGAACAACTTTTTCTTGAATGTTGCAAATGCAAGGGCCATCTTCTTCAAGGCACACTGCTTCACAAGTTCTTCATTGACTCCTTCCGGAAATGTGAACATATCCTTCAGTTCTGTCCACATCATTTCCTTCTGGTGTGGAGGCACAGCGTGTTGTTGTTCTTCTGGATTGCTCGATTTCCAGAGTCTTAAGGTGATCGGAATTTTCGTCCGAACAACAACCCCACATTGTGCGACAAACTTGGTGCTAGCAGCCTCTGGAGCACATGGACAGCCCTCTGCATCCACTTCTGTGACAACCTGTCTTCCCTCAAGTTTTTTGGTCGGACAACGTCTCCCTTTCGACTTTGATTCAGAGCATGACTAAATGTAATAAAAGATATATTAATAAATGCCATGATACTGGAACATAAAGAGCGCGACTTCGACGCATAATTAAGATACGTACTGGAACGGGCTGTAGAGCGGGCGTCGAGTTGAAGTCATCATCCCCGTCACTGCCATCTCCGTACATATTCAGGAACGAATCGGCTGTGCGGGTCTCTTCGGCACCGAATTGTTCAGTAGCATTGACCCTTGTATCTTCGTTTATAGCATCCATCATATACTTTGCGGCGGTCTCCTCATCATAGGGATCCATTGTTAGCTGAAACCCTATGTGTCAATTAGTGTTAGTGTTAGTGGTATTGTTAGAGTGTGTGTGAGAGAGAGACAGAGAGAGTGTGAGTGTGTTAGTAACGCGTTAGGGGGCCGCGCTCTAAATTTAAAGCGTCGAGGTACCGGTTGTGTGTGTGTGTGTGTGTGAGTAAAAGTGTTAGTGTGTTAGTGTGTGTGTGAGTGTGTGTGTAACATGTACATTTAAAATTTTATGAAATTTAATAATACAAAGTATTTCAACATAATACATGTACATGTAATTCTTGAGAAAAATTATAATAAACTTACAAAATGATAAGAAATACTACTTGGGAATTTATACATGTACATAAATGGTAAATGATAAGAAATTATACTACTTTCCCACAAAATGATAAGAAATACTACTTTGTAATTTATACATGTACATAAATGATAAGAAATACTACTTAGGAATAATTAACTCAACTAGAAAAAACAAACTAAATATAAAGTTTAAATATCAAAATTGGTAATTTATATTAAATTTTCTAAACCCTAGAGATGAGAATTTATATTCTTGGTAATGTATTCCATAATTGCAATCTAAAAGTTATTGGGCAATTACATAAAAAAATCTAAAATTGTTAACTAAATTTTTAAACTAAATGTTAAATTATCTAAATATCTAATTCTCATGAGAAAAAATCGAAATTTGTAAACTAAATTACTAAACTAAATGCTAAATTACCTAAAAATCTAATTCACATGAGAAAAAAACTAAATTTGTAAACTAAATGGTAAATTACTCAAAAAATTAAAGAAAAAAATCATCTCGGCGCCGCCGGGCAGAGCAGGGCCAATGCAAGGCCGGCCGGAGGGCAGAGCAGGGGGCGGTGCTGGCATGCGGCGACGTACTGCGAGGAATGTGGAGCGTGGGCGATGTACGGTGCGGCCTGGAGATGAAGCGGCGGCGGCGGCGACGACGTGGGGCGCTGGAGTCGGCGTGGGGATGGAGGCGCTGGAGTCGGCGGCGGCCGGGGGCGCTGGAGTCGGCGTGGGGACGATCACGGCATGCTGGCGTCGGCGTGGGACGTCGGCGTGGCGCACCGGGGGCCGCAGTCGACAACGACGACGGAGGGGGCGGCGTGGCCACGGAGGAGGGAGCGCGGCCACGAAGGAGACCGGCGGCGCGGGCCTCGTGAAGGAGTCGGCAGCGGCGCGCAGCGGGGCGGGTGCAGGCCGGGGCGGCGGACGATCTGAGAGGCGGTGAAGAGGCGCCGGCAATCGCGAGGAGGGGAGGAAGTGGAGGAAGAAGAACAGGGGTTCTAGATATATAGGAAGGGCCTAAGGTACCGGGTGAAAAAACAAAACTAGTACCTAATGCCAGCCAAAGGTACCGGTTCCTGATCCACCCAGTACCCTTGGCCAGCCAAAGGTACCGGGTCACAACCCACCTGGTGCCTTAGGTCCCCAATGGGCGGGAAATGAAAAGCCCCTAAGGTACCGGGTGGCTTAGGAAAACCAGTACCTAATGCTTTTTAAACTTTGCTTTTGTTGCTTTGTTTTCCCTCTTTGAACTGAATTCCTCATTAGCTCAGTAGTAACGCGCGGTTATTTGGGCGCCGCGGCCACGGTTCGACTCCCGCGCGACGTCCCACTTTTTTTTAAACCAAATTACCTTAAGGCACCGGGTGGACTTTCCAACCGGTACCAAAGATTATCTTTTGATACCGGTTGGATAATTCACCCGGTACCTTAATCTTGTATTTTTTTTCCTATAAATCTGTTAATTGGCAGATAATTCATAATAAACCTGGTAATTGCATAATAAATCTGATATTTGCCTAGAAACTCAGTTAATTGCATAATAATTAAAATAATTGACTAATAAATCTGATTAATGCCTAATAAATTTGTTAGTTGCTCAATAAATCTAGTAACTGCATAATAAATCATTTAATTGGCTAATGAATCTGATAAATGCCTAATAAATCATTTACTTGTCCAATAATTATATTACTTCTCTAATTAATCATTTAATCGCCTAATAAATTAGTTACTTGAATAATAAATTTTATAATTGCCTGGTAAATCATTAAATCGTATAATAAATTAGATAATTCATAACAAATCTGAGAATTGCATAATAAATCTGAGAATTGCATAATAAATCTGATAATGTTCATGTAAACTATTACAAGAGATAATCATTCTAATAATGGAATATTAACGATGGTTCGCTTTACAATCGTCCGTTCATTGTGATCATGACGTGTGCGGGGAGCCTCCTTTTGGGCTAAAAGAATACTTGTGTCAACCTCCTCTGCGAACGGAGTCATGTCTTCGACCTTGTTGTATTCTTCTTCATATGTGACATCGTCGACTCCCACAATTTTTCTTTTGCCTGCCAGAACTATGTGGCGCTTTGGCTCATCTCCCGCACCTGCAAAACTTGATTTACTTCTAAACTTGTCCTTTTTTGGTTTGCTAGACATGTCTTGCACATAAAAACTTGGGTGACATCGTTAGCTAGGACGAATGGTTCGTCTCGATAGCCAAGCACTTTGAGGTCTACTGTTGTCATTCCGTACTCGTCGATATCAAGACTCTGGAAATAGAGGGATCTTCAGCGGCCCATAGTCGAGTTCCCAGATCTCCTCAATGTAACCAAAATATGAGTTTGTTTGTCTACTAGAGTCTGTGGCATCTATATGGACACCACTATTTTGATTGGTGCTCTTGTTATCTTGGGATCTTGTGTAAAATGTGTATCCATTAATTTCATATCCTTGGTACATCAAGATTGAATTTGCCGGACCCCTGGCCAGCCAAGCTAGCTGCTCATGAATTTCATCATTGGCCATGACTTCCTTCTGCAACCAGGTGGCGAATGTATCGTTATGATGGTTTTTAATCGATATCTCAGACTTCAAAGGGTACATGCTTCGGACCATTTGCATGTGCTCCTCCATGTATAGAGCCACCAAGGTTGATTGTTGCAGAACTGTGAGATGTGTTTTGCTCAACGTGGCATGATCGGTGGCATTTACTGATTTTCTTTCAAGTGTGCCCTTTTCAATCAGTCGACCCTCATGCCGTGATACTGGAACCCCAATTGGGCAGAGTTCATCCACATAGTCAACACAAAACTCAATGACCTCCTCTGTGACATAACCCTTCGCAATGCTTCCTTCGGGACGAGCCCGATTACGAACGTATTTCTTTAGGACTGCAAAATATCGTTCAAAAGGGAACATATTATGAAGGAAAACAGGACCGGGAATACCAATCTCCTTGACCAGGTGAACTAGAAGATGTGTCATAATATTAAAGAATGATGGAGGAAATATCATCTCAAGACTAACTAAACTTTGGACAACATCCTCTTGTAGCCTGATTAGACTCGATGGATCTATTGCCTTCTGAGAAATTGTGTTGAGAAACGCGCAAAGCTTTATGATTGTTGCTCGAACATTAGCTGGTAGAATACCTCTTAGTGCAACTGAAATTAATTGTGTCATCAACACGTGACAGTCATGGGACTTTACGTGAGCGAATTTCTTCTCCTTTAGGTTTAGTAGCCTCTTTATGTTCGAAGAGTAGCCTGATGGAACCTTGATATTGTTCAAACAATCGAACATACTTTGCTTCTCTTCCTTGCTAAGAGTGTAGCACGCAGGACCTAGGTAATGACGTCCTTTATCCCTTTTTTCTAGATGTAGGGCGGCCCGTTGTTTCAATCGTTGAAGATCTTGCCGAGCTTCGAGTGTATCCTTAGGCTTACCGTAGACACCAAGGAAGCCTAAAAGATTCACACAAAGATTCTTTGTTAGGTGCATCACATCAATTGCGTGGCGGACTTCTAAGACTTTCCAATAAGGTAAATCCCAAAAAAATACTCTTCTTTTTCCACATAGGTGCGCGTCCGTCATCACTCTGCACTAATCTGCTGCCAGGTCCTTTTTCGAATACTACTTTTACATCTTTAACCATTTCAAATACTATTTTCAAACAATGGTGCCTAGGTTTCATACGATGATCTGCCTTTCCACCGTAGTGATCATGCCTCCTACTTAATGGGTGCTTCATCGGAAGAAGTCGACGATGACCCATATACACTATCTTCCTACAGTGCTTCAGATACATGCTGTCGGTTTCTTCTAAACAATGGGTGCATGCCCTATAACCCTTATTAGACTGTCCAGACAGGTTGCTTAGTGCGGGCCAATCGTTGGTTGTTACGAAAAGCAATGCACGTAGGTTAAAATGTACCTCTGCGTGCACATCCCACATAGCAACCCCCTCCTCTTTCCACAACAATAGAAGATCGTCAACCAGTGGTTTTAGATACACATCAATATCATTACCAGGTTGCTTGGGGCCGGGAATAAGCACCGGCATCATAATGAACTTCCGCTTCATACACAACTAAGGAGGAAGGTTGTATATACAGTGTGTCACAGGCCAGGTACTATGGCCACCGCTCTGCTCACCGAAAGGATTCATGCCATCCGTACTTAAGCCAAATCTTATATTCCTCGCATCATTTGCAAATGTTTGGAATATTCTGTCCACCTTTCTCCACTGCGACCCATCAGCGGGGTGTCTCAACATATTGTCTTGCTTACGTTCTTCTTTGTGTCATCGCATCAATTTTGCATTCATTTTATTCATGAACAAACATTTCAGACGTGGTATTAGAACATCACCTTTACAGGCATCCTCTTCTTGATACGTATCCTGTCAATGTCGCCTAGATCATCTCGAGGAATCTTATACCGACATGCATTACATACAGGGCACGAATCCAAATTTTCATATTCACCACGATATAAGATGCAGTCATTAGGACAAGCATTTATCTTCTATGCTTCTAATCCTAAAGGACAAATAACCTTTTTTGCCTCGTATGTTGTTTCGGGCAAGGTGTTACCCTCAGGGAGTAAATTTTTTAAAAGTTTCTGCAACTCCTCGAATCCCTTGTCAGACAAACCATTTGATGCCTTCCATTGCAACAATTCCAGTATGGTACCCAACTTTTTGTGGCCTTGTTTGCAATCTGGGTACAACAATGTTCTGTAGTCCTCCAACATACGCTTCAGATCTCTCGATTCCTTTTCTGTTTCGCAAACTTCCTCAACTTCACGTAGCATCTGACCCAGATCATCTTCTACAACATGTCCTTCAGTATCTTCTTCAGGCTCACCCATTGCAGTGTCATCAAAAAAGGCACCGTAATTAGCTGCAAAGTCAGGAATCCTGTCCTCTTCTTCTTCATTATTTTCCAGCATAATTCCTCTTTCTCCATGCTTGGTCCAAACATAGTAGTTCGGCATGAAACCACTATTGAACAAGTGATTGTGGATGGTTCTTGATGATGAGTAATCCCTCTCATTCTTACAGAATTTGCATGGGCAACGAACGAAACCGCCATACTTGTGTTTCTTGGCCGTTTCTATGAATTCATGCACGCCATCCATGAACTCCTTTGAACGCCGATTGGCCATGTACATCCATTACCGACTCATCTGGGTTCACAATTCATTTATATACATCATAGATTGTCATAATAATTCATTCATAATATTAGATTTATTACTCAATTATTATAAATAGATTTATTGAGCAATTAACAAATTTATTAGGCATTATTTAGATTTATTATTGAATTAACTAATTTATTAGGCAATTAACTGATTTATTAGTCAACTATTTGAGTTATTAGACAATTATTTTAATTATTAGGCAATTAACTAATTTCTAGGCAAATATCAGATTTATTATTCAATTATCAGATTTATAATGAATTATCAGCCAATTAATAGATTTATAAGAGAACAAGAAATATTATTACAACATGTACATATAAAAAATAACACATCTATAAAATAATAGCAAACTAATTAAATTGCTAACAACATCTAAATAAATATTATTATCACATGTACATCAATTAATATAACAATAATTATATACTAAATGAAAGAATAATTAATACAACTATATACTAAATAACTACATCTAAATAGAACAATAAACTAATTGCAAGGATAATTAATATAGCAACTATAAATTAAATAACTACATCTAACAATTAATTTTTAAATCATGAGGAAAAAAATACTAACCTTTTTAAAAAATTATAAAATTCATCTCCCCTCCCCTCACTTGACTGCCATGAACAGTGAGTTCACAGCAGCTTGGAGGGGGCTATTTATAGGCACCGGCCAAAGGCACCGGTTGGTGCTAATGACCCGGTGCCAAATCTAGCTCAAGGGCACCGGGTCATATTACCAACCGGTGCCTAACGATGGAGCATTCTCCGGCACCGGTTCGTGGCATCACCCGGCGCCTTTACCTGCACAATAGACACCGAGTGATGCCAAGAACCGGTGCCTTTGACGACGTCGTCATTTGGTACCGGTTAGGGGCACCACCCGGTGCCTATGCTCTTGTATTGGCACCGGGTCGTGCCATGACCCGATACCAATATCCCTCCCTTGCACCCAGTCCAGGCCAAAGGTACCAGCTGCTGTTGTATAGTACCTGGACCTTTGGCCCGTTTTCCAGTAGTGTACGTACGGCCTGGATTCGATCGGGAGCAATATAATAGCCAGCTGACTTGGTCGTAGTGGCGGGCCTACATTCGAGCAAGGGTATTCAAGTGAATACCCATTGTTTTTGGCAAAACATTATATATATGAATAAAAAATAAGAATATTACACAATATAACGAGTTTATAAACTTCTAGGTTCTGCTTGGTGCTGAGAATCATAGTAGATTATGTCTCACCCCTCCCCACGCAACGGCACATTAGCCCATTAGCACTCAGGTAACCAATTAGCCAGCCTGACTGACAAGACAAGCCAAGCCCCCAGTGCTCTTTCGATTCCCCAATACCTAGCCGCAAGACCGCATCCGATCCCTAGCTCCTCGAATCGGCGATCCTAGCAGCACGGATGCGATCAATGAGGCCAGACGAAGGTAGGGACTCGTCGGCCGCTAGGACGAACAATGGTAGGGGCTCCCTGGCCGACCAGATGATCGGCGGCACGGGCGTGGTAGCTGAGCGGGCCATGGGATGCGGGCAGCGGCCAGGCCAGCACCGCAGCCAAGCAGGAGCGCGGGGCTTGGGCGTGCAAGGCGTGGAGCACGCGGCCAGGGTGCGGCATTGCCGCTTCGCCTAGCATAGTCGGGCCTCCACAGCTCCGCCGCTCCAGCAGTTGTGCAGCTGGAACTGAAATGGGCCACGGTACACTACCGGACTCAGGTACTTTGCCGAGTGTCACAGACACTCGGCAAAGGCAGAAAAACACTCGGCAAATTGTTGGCCGAGTGTAGCACTCGGCAAAGCGCACACGGCCTTTCTTCTACCGGCGAAGCCGGCTTTGCCGAGTGCCTTTTCTCGGGCACTCGGCAAACCTTTGCCGTGTGCCAAGTCGCACTCGGCAAAAAAAGTTGAAACGGGACGGACGGACGGACAGTTGAACTGGCGAACGGGACGGCGAACTGGCGAACGGGACGGGTCGAAAACTTTGCCGAGTGCCATATGCTCGGCACTCGGCAAAGATTCAAACTTCGCCGAGTGCCAACCTGGCCGCACTCGGCGAAGTTTGGGTTTTTGCCGAGTGTCAGGCGTCTGGCACTCGGCGAAGTTTGGGTCTTTGCCGAGTGCCAGTCTTCTGGCACTCGGCGAAGTTTGGGTCTTCGCCGAGTGCTAGTATTCTGGCACTCGGCGAAGTTTGAAACTTCGCCGAGTGCCAAGGTAATTACACTCGGCAAATACGTTTTCCAGGAAATCGAAAAATGATTGCTTTGCCGAGTGTCAGGGTAAAAACACTCAGGCAAATTGTTGCTGTTTTTTTATATGTTTTCTGTTTTTATGTATTAACCACATTCATCGTCACAAAAAAAACATATATACATTCCAGACAAGCGTTACATATATATGGCACATCCATCACATAATAACACAAATATCTCACGCTGTGTCGCATGAATATCACAAATAGCATAAGTCCAACATCGATGGTATAAGTGTAACGTTCAACAAGCAAAGTCCAACAACAACAAGCCCAGTCCAACAACAACAAGCCCGTAGAACAAATATCATAAACAACTCTAAATCAGCTAGGTGGCCACTACGACGCTGCACGTGCCGGTGAATGCTCGTCCGGAGGCTCATTTGACCCCCCAATCGATTGATTCTGCAAAAAAAATATATTTTAACTTTTGGCATGGTGATGCATAGAGCCACTATCTGAACAAGGTAAAATACAATAAAAATGCAGGCTGTATATATTGCATCAAACACAAGTATTATTTGCAATGCATCTGAACCAGTATTAGCTTGATAAAAGAAGGAAAAAATAAAAGGAGTACTGAGATTATACTACTTGTCCATCATGTACGATCGTTCTAAACTTCCACTAATTTTCCAAGTGTGGCTGAAAGATCAGTCCTGGTGCCTCCTAATCATACGTAATTAAATAGCAATATATAGTCACGAATTTACTGTCTAATTTGTGGGAAATTACATTGGCAGCCTAGCTAATCTCTAGTATATAGCACGAGAGATCTTGGGAAGGATCATGTAGCACACGTGTTCGATCAGCCAACCACTAAGTATCTCAACACTCCACTAAGTGAGTCTAGATGTTCTTTCAGATATAGCACATGATATATTGACATAAAGTATCTCAAAATTTGAATATATATGTGCAAGCAAAGTAAATCTATATATCATACTCACAGGAGTGCGTGTAGCGCCAGATGGAGGAAAGATAGACGGAATGCCTAGCGGTGGCAGCGGTGGTGGAGGCCAGGCCATCGTTGGCGGCGGTTGATAGTTGATTGTCGCGCCAAGGCCTTGGAGATATGAGAACATGGTCTGCATCTGTTGCTGCGCGGCCTGTCGCTCAGCAAGAAGCGCCTGCTCCATCCTCTGCCGCTCCTGCATCCGCTCTTCCTGCCACCTGCGCTCTTGCTCCTGCCTTAGCGTCCGCTCCTCCTCCAGCCTCGCCTCGATCTCCTCCCGCCTCTTCATCTCTTCGTCCATCCGGGCCTATAAGATTTCACCCAAATGTTACAATGCGAACAAAATATAACTAACAGCAACGAACGACAAATGGAGCAGAAATTACCTGGATTGCACGCACGCTGGCCACTGAAGTCTCAGGCCGTGGGCGTATTGGCGGAGTCGAGTCGGTGGTCCTTGCCCGAAGCTGAGAGAGAGTCGGCGTACTGGCTGTGTCGACAAGGCTGTTGGCGATCCAGTAACGGCCGTGCTTCTTCCCTCCTCCTGCCCTCATGATGGCTTCTCCAGAAAGGGGCTGGGTGGCCGGATCCCATGTGTCCCCATGGAGTGCCTTTCCCATCTCCGTGTACTCAGTGATGCGCGTGTGGACGCTCGGGTTGCTGTACGCCTCGGGTGGATCCGCCGGGTTGTAGGAGACGTCGGACGTCGCCCTGCCCTTGTGCGCCATACAGTATGCCTGGAAGTCATTGCATTCCTGGTCTTCATGTGACCCCGACTGCAAGCAAAGCGAAAGAATACAATGATTAGTGAGAATGCAGAATTTAGAGTTCGAAAGTACCAAAAAGTGTAATGACTTACCCAAGCATCCCTGTACTCGGGAAGGCCTCGGCTGCCTTGATGGTGTGGCGCACCTTGCATCAACAAGCGGCGCTCCCGGCATAAGTTGTGCCGCTGAATCCACTCCTCGCTAAGCCACATGTCCACCATCATTTCCCAGCACGCGCCCTTGCCAGCACACCAGTTCGGAGGCACCTACATGTAATGGAAGCAAAGTGGATGACATTTCCGAAAATGAAATTCAAAAGAAATGAGTAGTGATTTCGTCATTTACCCTCAAGTATTGTTCCCGCGTGAGAAACATATTTCTTGCTACGTCCTTGCCGACCTTCCTTTTTTCCACATCGGCGCAGTAGGTAATTACGGCCTGAACACGCGCCTCGTAGTGCATGTCCTTCACTAGTTTGCGACATGCTGTGTCAGCCACCTGAGCCGCTATGGCCTCATATCCTGGCTCGCACCTGAAGAAATCCTGCATAGACTCGATAATTGCAGTCAATATTCAAAGAGTTTCAAATATATGGTAACTATTCACCAATATAGTGCGACGACTTACCCAAAATTCTCCCACCACCCGTCTCGCCTTGTTGCCGAAGGAC
Organism: Panicum virgatum; assembly: GCF_016808335.1. Taxonomy (NCBI): domain Eukaryota; kingdom Viridiplantae; phylum Streptophyta; class Magnoliopsida; order Poales; family Poaceae; genus Panicum; species Panicum virgatum. Next base: position 53,310,605 of record NC_053150.1, read on the forward strand.
CTCCCTTCCCGATCTTCTGCATCTGGGACGGCGATGTAGTGGTCCCACGTGTATGCCGGCTCCAGGTTCCCGGCATGCATCACCAGCCCAGGGAAGAGCTCCCTGCATAGGGTTCCCAGGATGCCGTTGGGCTTCCTTTTGTGGGCACCCGCCTGCACGAGCATCCAATACCTGTAAAAGTGTATAACATAAAGTATTAGTATCTTGTCATTTTGAACATATGAATTGAAAAATAAATGCCATTGTGTATAACATAAAGTATTACCTGTCTGGTACCGGTCGAATGATCGGGCGTCTCGCAAGAGGTATCGGCCGCTGCGGCAGTTGCGACGGTCCTCGCAACCACACCGCCCTCGTATCTCCTGCTGCCTCCTCCTCCTCCTCCTGGTCCTCCTCCTCCTGGTCCTCCTCCTCCTGTCTCGGCTCCTCCTACTCCCGCACCTCCTCCTCCTCCTCCTCCTCCGCCGCCGCCGCCGCCGCCGTCAAATCTGGAGGTGTCCTCTCCCTCCTGCTTCTTCTCGTCCTCCCCTGGTATCCACCACCTGTCTTACCTCCTCTCGTTCTCCCTGGCCCTCGTCCCCAACGCCTCCTGGACCCCTCTGAGACATTGGACCCCCCTGCTACACTGGACCCCTCAGGAGCCTCTTGCTCTCCACCACTACTCCTGTACAAGGCGCTCAGGAAACCAATCTTGCCCCCGCCTGGCATTTCGAATCAATAACCTGCAATCAATAATTGTAAATGAATCAGCAAAAATGAACAATATGTACTTAACAAATTATGCAAAATAAACAATAAATATATCTACAAATATGCAAAATCAGTTCATAGAATTAAACAATTCGTTTCATAGCAAATTAAGCAAAATAAAATAATATATATACATAGAATTAAATAATTCAGTTCATACATGTACTAGAAATAGTCATCATAATCGGGATTAGCTGGATCATAATCCTCATCATCACTATTTGGCTCCTCGACGTAATCAGCATAATTCGAAGGAGGAATGTCATCTTCACTGTCTCTGCCCAAACGCAGCCGCTCGAGTAATTCTAAATCATGAGCATTTTCAACCTCGTCTCCAGCTTCCTCGTCAGCAATCCTTTGATTGTCCACTTCCATTCCCATCACGTCACTTAAGTCTATCTCGAAACTCCCTTCTAGTCCTTCTTCTTGAAAGAACTCTCTGCCATTGTTGTAGTCTTCATTGTTTGGGACAGGAAGTTTGCCGTGTGGCGATACCTTATACACAACATCCCAACCCTGAAGACGTTTGTCGGTTTGGCACGGATATGAGAGATAATAAACTTGTGTGGCCTGTTGAGCCACAATGTAGACATCGTCGCCTGGTAACTTTGAATCCTGACGAATTTCGACTAGGCCAACATTTGGGGTCCGCCTGGTTAATGTAGGATCAAACCAATGGCATTTGAAAATAACGGGAGTCAGTGGTACGGAACCTCGAAACTTGAGTTCGTATATTTCTTCAAGTCTTCCATAATACTCGACCCCATCTTGGCCTAGCGTAAATACTCCAGTATTAGTGGTTTTTCGATTGGGCCGACTTTGCTCGTATCCTGTTGTGTGAAAGCGATATCCATTCACGTCATAAACGTTAAATGACCTAACCCTATAGCTAAATCCATCAGCCACTTGTCTCAACTCGGCACTCATGGACGAATCGGTTTGCCCCTGAAAGCGAAAGGGACAAAGTTCGTCATATGCACTTGAACCTATAGCTATAGCAAAGATCATGTGAACCGGAGTTTACCTTTTGTTGCAACCAATAAATGAAATCGGGCTGAGAATTTCCGGCGCCATTTTTTAGAAGAGACTCTGATTCGTTCTGGGTCGGAGACCTTGAGCGACGCCAGAATAGACGAACAAATTGCCTGTGTGAAATATGATCAAGGGGTTGGATGCTGCTTAGTGCAAACGCAAGAAGATGTTAAATGAGATGCTAAATCGTGGAACATCATGAACACGTTAAATGAGAACTTACCCTATGTACGGCTCCACCTCAGAAAGGTTGGTCAACAAATAAAGCATGATACGACGCCACTCTTCATGGTTCAGGGTCTTGTACCTCGCATCACTTGCACTTCCAAGTTGCCCTCGGAAAATACTGAGACTCGATTCATTATCGCCAGCATTGTAACGAGGAGGTGGATTATGCACGCTGGGAAGCTTCTCACCATAGTATTTAGTCGTGAAGTTTGACACCTCCTCCAAAATGTATGCCTCAGCAATCGAAGCCTCAATTTTGCATTTATTCTTACATTTCGTTCGAAGAACCTTCTGGCATCTTTCAACTGGATAGCACCAACGGAACTGCACAGGCCCTCCCATTCTTGCCTCATAAGGTAGATGCAGAAGCAAATGTTGCATTGGATTGAAGAAGGCTGGTGGAAAGATCTTCTCCAACTTACAGAGCAACACGGGAGCCATTTTTTCCATGTCCGCAATAACAGCCCGAGATAACTCCTTAGCACAAATCTGACGGAAAAAATTGCTCAACTCTGCTAGCACGAGCCATACATTATCAGGTAAGTAGCCTCGAACCATCACCGGAAGAAGCCGCTCAATCCATATATGGTAGTCATGACTCTTTAGGATTATAAAGTACATATACCATTGTAAGAATACGATTTATGAAGTACATATACCAAATCTGATGCAGCCCCAGGTGAGGAAGCAGTGACCAAATAGGATTATAGGACTCATAAATCACAAGACACAGCACTTGCAAACAGAAATGGTTAACTGATTAGTTAAAGTGTATCTCAGCATTCAATCCATTTTGACCACCAGCGATCAAGTGCATGTCAGCATGTAATTCTTTCACCACCATTTGTGTTCGATCAAGCAGTTAATTTGTATTTTGTAAATATATGATACCGAATAACTGCCACATCATTCTTCTTTACATCCCTACATTACATTCCCCCATTTTATCTAACATATATACCTGCCTAGGTAAGCACATGGTCACATGGAAAAGGAGCAGTAATTGATTAACATGTCATCTGGATAAACTTATTAACATGTTTACGAACACATCATGACCACTTTGATCATTTTAATAACATTCTCTATGCGATCGCTCCCATAAACAATTTGGAACCATAGAAAGATAGACCAATACCGAGCCTGCACAAACATCTAAGAACTTAGAAAGCACAAGAATTTTAGAACACACTGATAACACAACAGAGCTCGACCCTTGGGTGGATTGTCGTTGCCCAAAAAAAGGATCAAGTGTGACATAAAACCCGCAGCCCAGCCTGTATAAATGCATCATGACGGCAATGCTAAAAAAGATCCATGGAAGAAGGAACAGACAAATTAGGAATTAGGACACATAAATCACAGGAATTGCAAACACAAATAATTGAACCACATCTTCAATAACAAAGCATTGGTCTCCCATTTCCATTCCAAATGTCCCCAGCCATCAGGTGCACATCAAACACATGATTCCATCACTGCATAGTGCATACTGGTTCGTTGCTACTACTACTGCGGCTACTACTACTAGTACCATATCAAGCCAGAATTTGCATCTGCATTGCAGATATACGCCACAACTACTGATACCTTGCTACATCGTACTGATACTGAAGGATGATCATACCAACAAACGTGCGTGACGGAGCAAATTAAACGCAGCAGTCTTTGAGGGCATCATTACCGAGTGCGCCGGTGCGTGGAGGAGGCGGGGCGGTGCGCGGTGCGCCGGGGCGGCGGCGTGGAGGCGGCGGCGCGGCGGAGTGGACGTGGCGGCGCTCTGAGGGTAGGGCGCCAGGGAGGGGCGGCGCTCCGGGGACGGCGCGCCGGGCCGTGGAGGAGGCGGGGCGGGACGCGGCGCGCCGGGGCGGTGGCGTGGAGGCGGCGGCGCGGCGGAGTGGACGCGGCGGCCCTCCGAGGGCGGGGCGGCGCTCCGAGGACAGCGAGCCGGGGCGTGGAGGCGGCGGGGCAGGGCGCGGCGCGCCGGGGCGGGGCGTGGAGGCGGCGGAGTGGAGGCGGCGGCGTGAGTACGGGTGTGTGCGCGCGTGAGTAAGTGCGCGTGTGTGCGGGTCGGTCACTTAGCTGGGGGCGAGGGCAGAAACTTTGCCGAGTGCCAGATCACGGCACTCGGCAAAGACACGACCGCTTTGCCGAGTGTCCTGATCTGGCACTCGGCAAAGCCGCTACCTCTTTGCCGAGTGCCCTGATCTGGCACTCGGCAAAGCCGCTACCGCTTTGCCGAGTGCCATACTGGCAGCACTCGGCAAAGCCAGGATTTCATTTCAAAATCCTTCAATTCAAAATTTATTTAAACATATTTCTTTGATTATAATTTAACATTTCATTACTAAACTTATATTTCAGACAAATATATCATGCTTCAATGATAAAAATTATATTATTTCAATCACTTTTAGCTATATTTCAATTTGTATGAACTAATTCACTACATTTTTCAAAAAAATTGAAAAATACGAAAACATTTCGAAAAATAACCAAACTTTAACATAAACCAATTTATGAGGTCTATTGTGCATATAAAAAATTTAACATACTTTAGCCAAAAAAATTCCATTATTTCATGCAGTATAAGTTCAAATTCAATTTACATAGTACTAAAAAAACTTTAATATTATCAAATGGGCTCAAAAAATAATGAATATTTACCATAAACCTATCCATCATGACCATTGCCTACACAAAAAATTTTGAAGTCCAAACTCAATTGGATGGTCGTTGGACTCAAAAACTTAACTGACTCATTCAAATGTCTTTGGATCTTCTTCGGGATTCCTCATCCTGTAACCAACGTATGTGATAACTTTTTTGAAATCTTCTCAAATTTTTTCCACAGCCTCTACTTATGATATCATGCTTTCACTACAAAATTCATAATTTTCGGACGTCATTTGTGTTTTATAGAATTTAAAATCTATTCGGCCACAAATTCATTGCTATGTTTCCTGAATAAGATATTTGATTTTTTTCTTTAAATTCTTGTACAAACCCTCAAATTTGACTCAATAACATGAATATAATTTTTCCATTAATTATCAACACTTTTGACAACATTTGGCAGTTCAAATTTGAATTATACACAAAATATTCTTGTAATCAAATAAATAATCTAAATATAGTAAACATAAAGGATAATTTGCCAAATTTAAATATGATGTCTTTCACATAGTATGAGAACGGAGGAAAAAGTTTGGAGGTTGTTGGAGAAAGTTTTTGTATTTGTTTGCCGAGTGCCAAAGACGACACTCGGCAAAGTTTATTAAATGCCGAGTGCCTGTTCCATTACACTCGGCATTACAATATGTTTGCCGAGTGCCCCAATTTGGCACTCGGCGAAGCATAACGGTAACGGCCGTGGAAAAATGGGAATGTTCGTGGCAACAGCGTAACGGCCTTGGGGAGCTGGCGTGTGCGGTGCACGTGACAGAGTTTACCGAGTGTCGACTGTAGGGCACTCGGCAAAGATCTTTTTGCCGAGTGTCCCCATGTAGGCACTCGGCAAAGATCTTGTTGCCGAGTGTCCCCATGTAGGCACTCGGCAAACAAAAGCACGTAACGGTCGTCTGCGGTGGCATCTATTGTGGTCTGTCGTCTGCTGTGGTCTGTCGGTGCAGTGACGCTCTTTGCCGAGTGTTAACTGACTGGCACTCGGCAAAGTGTGTCTTTGCCGAGTGCCAGATGACTGGCACTCGGCAAAGAGATAGGCCGCCGAGTGTCATTTGTTCGCCGAGTGCATGTTTTTTGGCACTCGGTAAATAGTAGCTTTGCCGAGTGCTCGATATTATGCACTCGGCAAATATCCGGGCACTCGGCATATGTGGGTTTTCCGGTAGTGGTAGGGGCTCCCAAACTAAAGCAGTAGCTGGAACTGAAATGCCGATGCTTCTTGCCAATACCAAAACCTGGAGTGTGGATAGATTCCCAAGCACCCAGAGACTCCAGAGCAGTCTCGCCGCTGCGTCATCCAAGATCAGCTAGCTTTCTCTTGCAGGTTGCAGCCAGCGGCTACCCAAGCGCATTCTAGCAGAGGCTCCAGCACGCGGAATGGCATACGCGTGCCGGTGTAATCCGAGAAGGCGGGGGAGACACAGAACCGCTGAGATATAGGCAATGGGCAAGTTCATGGACAAACCTTCCTTCAGCAGGTTCAGAAATAGGCAGAGGGGCCCAAATTAATTTCAGTTCATGAACTGAAATTAAACCAGAGTTCCCCATTGTCTTTCTCCTACCGCACGCTTCATTCCCATGCGTTCTCATTTCTCAAGCATCGCATGCCCAAAGCTTCCTGCCATGAACAACATGAGATTCAACAACATGATGCTTACTGCATATCTATGGCACTGGAATATGAGCTTAGTAATTAAGCATTATATATCAGTTTCCACGTACTGTTGCGTCTCACTTCTGCGGTTCTGCCTCGCGCCCATTGGCTGGCTGGAGCTGGACAGCGCCACAGATCGCCGCCGTGGCTGCTGTTTCCAGTCTCGCTGGCACGTACGCCGGAGTACCTCGTGCCAAGCAGTGTCCGCCACCGCGAACGAGCGCCCACAGGACCGGCTCCACTGCCGCTGACGTCGACGCGCGGCGCCTCGAGCGAGCAAGGTCCTTGCCCGCCGCCGGCGCCGGCGCGCGGCAGCGACGCCGAGGGCATCGGGGCTGCTCGTCGGTCGTCGGAGCCTGACCATCAGCCACGCCGCGTCATCGTCGTCCCTCATTCCGGCGTACCAGGGGTCAATGGACCGCGGCGGTGAGCGGGGACATGGTGGCGCTCCGGCGACGCGACGCCCGGAGAACAGGAGGAGAGGGGGCACGCACCAAATGCCAGGGGTGGACGGTATTTCATTTACCGTCCACCCCTTGGTCCCTATCAACCGTCAGATCGGGAGCCTACGGTCCTGATTTTAACGGATTGCACTTTGACTTGTTCGTTTTCCTCCTGCCTCGCCCCACGGATCGCGGGACGGTGGAGCACGCGGCGGCGACGGCGCTGCTGGATATCGCCGCGCCGGTACTTTCTCTGCCGGCTTCTGGGCTCCGGCGGCCGTATCGTTCTCGGCCCGTTGATGTCGCCGAGGAAGTCGAGCAGCGCCGGGTGCTCTGAGCGCGGCGCGTGGCCGCATGCCGCAGCGGCCAGCGGGCGGATCGCGGACCTCGACGCCGCCGGCGGCGGCGGTGGCGCTGGTCTAAGACTAGAGGCAATATCTCCGCTGCATCATCCAAGATGAGCTAGCTTTCTGTTGCAGGTTGCAGCCAGCGGCTACCCAAAGCGCATTCTAGCAGGGGCTCTGGAATGGCATCCGCGAGCCGGCGCCTCGAGCGTCGGCGATGCTCGTCGAGGCCTCACCGGCGATCGGTGACGAAGGCGACAGCTAGCGTGGTCGTTGTTCTACGCCGGATTGAACAGGATGTCTGGTCGCCATTGATTCGCCAGGTCGTCGAGGCGGTTCCTCCTGACGAGCGAGCAGGTGCCTTCGATCTCCTGGTCTTCAGTTGCTGCCTTCTTCAGAGGATTTTATCACTGATAGATGCCATATTGTTGTCTGCCTATGTGGCAGCCGGCCCAGCAACTCACACTGACAGACCAAACTGCAGCTCAAGTAGTAAACATAGCACAACACATGGGGCATTAATTCTGACAAGGAGCAGCTCAAGTATCCACAGCACATATCATTCGTGGAGCAGATTCTAGGAGCCACAGCACAGCTCAAGATTTCCTCTGAATTTATAGAAAAATTCATTAACATCTGCAAACACAAAAAAAAAGAACATGCAACGTCAAAACATATTTCATTGTGGATTTAACAATGAAGCTAATCTGGTGCTATGAATTTTTTTTCTACAAATTTGGTGTCTAGTTTCTTTTTTTTAAAAAAAAAACTAGACACCTAATTTGGCTGCAAGATGTAAGTTCTGTAGCCTTGTATTTTTGTTATTCTTTTTACATTGTTATAAACATTAGCTGATCAAACTATTTTTAAAACAGAGGCGTTCTAACCATTCTAAGATTCTTTAGTATTCTTTCAAAAAAAAGATTCTTTAGTATTTGGTTTTTAGTAAGGCGAACTACTCTTATGCTGCAAATTTATAGTTTGATTGATGTATGCAATGATAACTCTTGTGACTTGAACTTGCTAATAGTGATTGGAGAGATAATTCTAGGTTGATATAGTATCCTGGTTAATTTGTGAACACTCCTTTGGAAGAGGTGATAGACCTTGTAGTAAACAAGTTGTGATCATCTAATTTCTGTTCTTTGTGAAAAAGTAATTGATCACTATACCGACATAGTATAGCAGTTCTAGTAGCAGTGATCTTTAAGCAGCTTGTTGACAAGTCATAGCCCCTGCTATTCTCGTTTAGACCTCTAGCTTGATTTCAAGTATTACATATTGTTTATTTCTTGATCAATCTGTTGTGCTCGAAGGCCTGAATCTTGCTGCTCGTGATGTTTCGCAGGCCCCCTCATCAAAAAGAATGTCACGCATGGTGTCAGTGAGACCAGGCTTCTCCTCACCAAAGAGAATGTGAAGAACTTTGTCAGCGCCTATTACAGAGCAGGCAAATCCAGTAGCAGCTAAGCCTCGTTGAACCTGAAGATTCCCATTAGTTGAAACTAATGTGATTACGACAAACTATTGGGTGTTATACGGTAGAGATGAATTTGACATCTCAGATGTTACTTGAGCAAATGGTTTCATCATATGGCATGCTGAATGTGGTTCTTAAACTGCCTTGAGTACCATGTTATTGCTGATTGCTTATGTTTGGTGCCGGTTTTTTCTGTCTTTGCCTTGAGAGGTCTGTGTTCCTATACAAGGCCAGCGTGCACATGAGGGTTCGGGCTGTGTGTCCTGAGCCCTGCTGCTGCTCTGCAGCTAGATTTGTGTTGCTTTAATTATTCTGTTTTGTGTTCTTGAGCCCATGTTCCCATTGTTTTTTTCCTTGAACCCTTTGTGCCATTGAATCTATACCTAGTTCTAAAGCAAGTAAGGTTTCCATCTCAATTTTTGGTTTGGTCCGTCTTGTGTCATTGACATGTGGGTCTTAGTTCATCCCATATACAAGTCGGACAAGTTCTCCGTCCACGACTCGATCACACAAATTCTTATACATTAAAAAAATTGACGGTCTGATGTAGATCTGGGTAAAATTTGTATTTATCCGTAGCAATACACGGGCACTATGCTAGTAGGAATAGTACATGTAAAGCAGTTGTTGTTTGGCATTGCGTTTTTGCCATCAAATAAATAGGAATACACAGGGTTATGATTTGCCAATTGAGTTTAGCGTTGCTTCATCTTCATACCACAGTTTTGCACCATGCTTGCTCAGAAAACTACCACACTGTAATTTGTATTGGTTTACTTGGCAAAATGAAGAGTTGAGGTAGGTTCTTTGCCCCAACTGATTTATTATAACAATAGCTAGTCAGGTTCTTTTTTTTTTTTGAGATCGATACTAGTCAGGTTCTTGACACCAGCCTTGCATGCATTTTTTATCATCCTGTGTCTTCAGAAGGATGATCTAGCATTCTATCCACCTCATCACTGCAGTTACCTTCTAGAACAATCTTCAGCATCCAGGTGACACTGCTTTGCATTGGTTTTCCTTTTTAGATTAAGGAAAATATCTGGTCTTGTACTTTGCATTTGTTTACTCAGAAAGATGCATAGTGTGTCCCAGATCATAGACCGATTCGGCACATGATCCTCGAGGCGAACCAAGCGGTCGATTTCTCATTTGTTCGTGGCACTTTAGATGCAGGCACTGTGCCAAAGTATTGTTCAGTTCCCGCAACTTTCGACGAAACTGCACCGTACAATTCTTCTGTCTTTGAGGTTGCAGGAGATGAGGAGCTCGGCACCCCCATCTTTGAAGATGAGGAGGAAGAAGCTACGGAGGGTGATGCTGAGGCTACCATGCGTGCTGTGGATCCAGCCGCCTCCGCCACGAGCTCGGACGATGATGACGGCCCCGACCCAACTACATCCACTTTCCGGGGGCCGATCGAGTAGGTGACTCAGCCTTCACCAGCTGCACCTGAGGAGACATCAGTTTTGGTTGAGGAGGAGGCGACTTCGACAAGGGAAGCACCGCGACACATTCAGCGTCGTCATCCACCTCAACAGATGCTAGGTGACCTCAACGAGCGAGTCACAAGGTCTAAGGTAACATGTATCGCTGGCTTTGCTCATTCGGCGTTTGTTGCTTCTTTTGAGCCCAAAGATGTTGGACACGCACTTTCTGACTCCAATTGGGTCAATGCCATGCATGAGGAACTCGAAATTTTTGAAAAGAATCAGGTTTGGGTTTTGGTTGAGCCTCCGCCTGCTTGTAACCCCATTAGAACCAAGTGGGTTTTCAAGAACAAGCAAGGTGAAGATGGGTTGGTAGTGCGGAACAAGGCTCGACTTGTAGCCCAGAGGTTTTGCCAAAAGGAAGGGATAGATTATGACGAAACTTTTGCCCCGGTAGCACGCTTAGAAGCGATTCGAATTTTTCTTGCATTTGCTGCTTCCAAGGGTTTTAAAGTTTTCTAAATGGATGTGAAATCTGCCTTCTTAAATGGTTTTATTGAAGAGGAAGTTTATGTGAAACAACCCCTGGTTTTGAAAATCCCAAGTTTCCAAACCGAGTTTACAAACTTCAGAAAGCTCTTTATGGTTTGAAACAGGCACCTAGAGCTTGGTACGATATGCTTAAAAATTTCTTGCTTGCTCAAGGTTTTAACATGGGATGTGTTGATAAAACATTGTTCCTCATGCGCTCTGGCTCTGACTTTTTGTTGGTTCAGATTTACGTGGATGATATCATTTTTGGTGTCTCTTCTCACGCTCTTGTTTCCAAGTTTTCTGAGCAGATGTCCAGGGAGTTCGAGATGAGCATGATGGGTGAGCTGTAGTTCTTCCTCGGGCTGCAGATCAAGCAAACTCCTTAGGGCACGTTCGTTCATCAAGCCAAGTACACCAAGGACTTGCTGCGGAAGTTCGACATGAGTGACTTGTCTCCTCATCCGACTCCGATCAGCACATCGACGACGATTGATGCTGACTTGGATGGCGAGGCGGTTGACCAGAAGGAGTACAGGAGCATGATTGGCTCCCTTCTGTACCTGACGGCGACCCGGCCGGACATTCAGTTCGGGGTCGGTCTCTATGCGTGGTATCAGGCTTCAACGCGCACCTCCCACAAGCAAGTGGTGAAACGCATCTTCAGGTACCTCAAGTTCACTCCTGAATTCGGTCTTTGGTATTCTGTGGATTCATCTCTTGTTTTGGTTGGATTTTCGGATGCTGATTTTGGCGGGTCTCGGCTGGATCGCAAGTCGACTTCTGGCACCTGTCACTTTCTCGGAACATCTTTGGTTTCGTGGTCCTCTCGCAAGCAAGCTAGTGTAGCGCTCTCTTCCACAGAAGCCAAATACGTTGCCACTGCTAGCTGCTGCTCTCAGATTCTTTGGATGAAACAAACTTTGCAGGATTATGGGTTGAGCTTTGGTAGGGTTTCCATCTTTGTAGACAATATGTCTTCCATTTGCATTGCAAAGAACCCAGTGCTCCACTCCAAAACCAAACACATAGACATCAGGTTCCACTTCATTTGAGATAATCATGAGAGAGGCCACATAGACATGATCCATGTACCAACCGAGAGGCAAACCGCAAATATCCTTACCAAACCACTTGAGCTTGAGACTTTTGCTCGCTTGCGAGGGGAGCTTGGGGTTTGTTACCCCTTTTAGGTGCTAGTTTTTCCTTGGTTAGCTTTGTAGGTTTTATTTTCGCTTCTCTTCGTTTTCTAGGTTTGGTAGTTGGTTTTTGCATATGCATTTGTATATTTCTGCATTTTACATTGCATCACTTGCACTAGCATTCTTGTATACATTGCTATGACCTCCTGGTGCTTGCTAGTGTGAGTTTATAAACGTGATCATGTTCAGCTTGCTCTTTTGTGTATATGACATCCTCTGAGTTAAGCTATTTTTATTTGAAAATTTGAAAACGTGGTCACCCTGTTTTGGCTACTAGCATGTTAGGGCGTGTTGATATGTTTTGCTATCTTATTCATGCTAGTATAGCTTCTTGATACTTAACTTGTTGCAATTCGTCCTGGTTCAGCAATTCATATTTGACATGATCTAAAATTGATAAAATTGCTTGAACTATGTTTGAAATGGAATGAAAAGATCCAGGTGGGATTGCTTGTCGCACTGATCGAACTTTCGGGACGGCTCACTTTGCACTTGTGAGAACCTGGGCAAGGCTGTGCATGACTGAAACGAGTGTCTTAAGTTTCTGATTGCCTTTGGCATAGGCTTGGCCTCGTTGCTAAGTAAAGCATGACAAGCTTTCAACCCCTGACATTAATAATTGCTTGATATAATTTGATTGCATAATGAATGTTTGCAACATGCCTTGGCTGTTTTTGGCTCACCTGTATGAGTTTGATTAGCACTGATTTACATTCCCTACTTGTTAGTGCTAGATCATGGGTGATGCTTTTATTTCTGCTAAACTGAACTTGCTAAGCTCTGGACATGTTTTGATATACCCTGTTGAGCTAGATGCAGGTCTTGTTTATGGATGCACACATGCTTGTAACTAGATGTTGCTCATATCCTTTGTATCCCTGAATGCTTTCACTTACACCTCTTGCATTGCATTCATTGCATAGCATATTTTCAAGGGGAGTCTCAGTTTCAGGGGGAGTTTTGGGTCTGTTTAGCCTTGATGTGTGCATGTGCCAACAAGGGGGAGAAGTTTAGTGATCGAACAAGGGGGAGAATTGTTTGATTTTTGAGAGAACCAAAAACTTGTTGTGCACAGGGCTTTGAGAGTGCATACATGTGGTGAGAGTTGCACGTGTGAGGGGGAGATGCATTTCAAGGGGAGTTTCTGCTTTGTTTGGCTCCTGGTTTCCTCGTCACTTCTGCATGACTGAGTCGAGCACTGCCTCTGTCTTTGAGGAGTCATGCTTGTGTTTGATCGATTGCGTCGAGCCGTTGCCCTTGTCTTAGAGGATCGATCTTTGCTTGGTTAAGTGACTTGTTCTTGCTTTCTTCGAGTTTTCTGTCACTTGCTCAAGTTCTCTCTTTCTTCTTTGTTCTTCTCTATTTTTGTTTCTCTCTTGGTTCGTTTGTGGTGTGTTGACAATGCACTCATCAAGGGGGAGATTGAGGAATGTTGAGTACCTTCTCCTGGCTGTGATGAGTGAATTTTCAACCGTGCGGTGTGATCGTGTGCTTGGTCTTTGGTTGCAGGTACACGGGCGTCGAGTGTCGACGGAGAGCTGCCGTGGAGGTGCTGTGGCCGATAGACCGTGCGGTGGATGGTGGTGAAGGGCAGCCGGGACCGGAGCTCGGGCCGGGCGGCAGCTGTGGCGTCCACTCCTGGATCGAGGGCGCAAGCACCGGTGGATGGCGGGTTTCTTGGTTTGCGCCACAAAACCAAGCTGGCGGACGGCGGTTGAAGACGCCAAGTCGTGGAGGCACGAGCGTCGGTCTCGGGACTGGCGGAGGAACGGGCGTCGACGGTGTCTAGGGCCTCACGGCGGGCGAGGAGGTGACGGGCGTCGAGCGGCGTCTAGGGCCGTCAGAAGGCCGAGGCGGGAACGGCGTCCAGGGCTACGGCGTGGAGGCGGGAATCTTCCCGCACGTGGATTTTTGGCGGTTTTCTCAAAACCGGCCACCTACCCGGGTTTCGCGGACCCTCCAAAACCGCGGACCAGATCTTCATTCCCACGGCGGAATCGCGGAGAAGACTTCGACTCGAAGAAAGAACCTTGGCCGTCGAATGAGTCCTTGTATCTTTTCCGGTTTTGCCCCTACGGCCTTTCTAGTCTAGTTTTATTAAGTAGGGATAGTTTAGTCTTTAGCCAGGGAGGTTAGGAGATTAAAAGGGAGAGGAGGGCAGCAGCACTGCATGCGCTTTTCTTTTCTGGAGACTGCTCCTCCTGTGCGCTGGCTCCTTCTTCCTCTGTTCTTCCTCCCTCTCTTCTCTAGGGCAGGATTTGAACCATGGATTTTTGAGACTTTGTACTGAGATTGAATTGGAAAGGAGGCCCTTCCCTCCTTGTGCCCTCCGGTGTTTTGAATTCGATTCAATTTCGTACGTCTTTTGCCTTCCATGAGCCAAGTTTTGATTTTCACGTGGTTGTTTTTGGTGCTTATGATCGTGGGTTGTTATTGGTGATTTGGTGACTCCGTGTTGTGATTCTAATCCATCTATCCTTGAGCTAAAATCCCCGGGATCACGAGTCCTCTCGAATCCAAGATTTTCACGTTCTTGAGAAAACCCCTTTCTTGCTCGGGAATTCCTCGATTCCTCCCAAATCATGGAGTGATTCGTCGATTCCTTCCGTGGACATGTTCACTAGGTCTTAGTGATCGTGCCTGCGAATTTTGGTAGACTTTGGACCACGATTGATCATCCAATCAACGAGTTCTCGAACCTATCTGCGAGCAGTTTTTCTCGGGCAGAGTTCTTCCTATCACCGGATGAACCGATGTTTTCGAAATTATCCACGTCGGATCAACCGGTGAGTAGGTTGCTCATTGGTTAGGGTTTTTGGGGTTTTCGCTTGGTTGCACCAGTGCATTAGCTCAACGTGCATCGGATCAACCGGTGATTCTTCACCAACGACCCCACGTGTGTACTTTTACTCGTTTAACCGACGTGTTGAGATTTCTCATTGTCGGTTCATCCGATGCTCTGCTGGGTTCGTTTTGTTGCCTCTCTGGACAACTGCACCGACGCTTGAGTTTGATTTTGTCGGATCATCCGGTGTAGCATCAACGGTTGAACCGACATTGTTCAAACCTATGCGTCGGATCAACCGGTGATTGCTTTTCTCTTGCTGCCAGCTCTGTCTCACCGGTTTAACCGACGCGTTCAAGTTCATATTCGTCGGATCAACCGGTGAGTTATACCGTGCGTTTTCTAACGCTGTTTCTGCGTGTCTGCTTCCGCGTTTTGTCTCGTTTGTTCATAGGGCTGTTTTGTGTTAGTGTAGCTCCTCTATAGCTACTCTGCACTTCACCTAAGACTCTAGGGTTGGGTGCGCACTTGGGATTTTAATCCGTACTCTCTTTGAAGAAAAATTTTGATCGGCACCCATTCACCCCCCCTCTGGTCGCTTTTCCGGTCCTTCAGATTTGAACGTGTTGATCGTGCAGAGATAGCAGAAGTTTCATGCTAGACAGAGCACAATTTCTTATTGATTACATCCGGTTGGGAGGAAAAAGGAAAAACAAAATTTATTGACACAAACTAATCTCCGTGTACAACACTCTTATCTGCCAAATAACAGTGGATCCATATTCGGTATTCAGGTACTGTTTTCAGCTCTAGAAGATCTGAGTCAGCGGTAATGTTTCTTGTCTACCATGCCATTCTAGTTCTGCGCACTGTATCAAACAGGCTGTCATTTAAGGACCAACGCCACTTCTCAGCTAATAGTCCTCATCTATTCTGTAGGTTGGTTTCTCCAAGCACTTGCTTCTAATCTCCTTGGTCTCACTCCGTCAAGACATTGATGTACTGATGGACTGATTATCTGAACAAACTGTCTCTGCATGATGATTACTGTTCATCCTTGTTATCAGTCACTTTTCCTTGAGGGAGAATAAGATTGTAAGGTCAGACTTCTAGCTGTGGTTCACATATTGCGTCTTTGTTTACTTGGCCCCATGATATTTCCACAGTAAAATATGATAGCATGTCCTCTTAGCTAGCTTGTGTAAATTCATTCATTACGGTTATTCATATCCTTGTTCAAGTATATTTTTTAAAATTTAGATTATAAACAAGTATGTTTATCTGCGAACCTCTATTACAAGATAACTATTTACTGAAACTTGTCTAATTTTAGATAATCCATTTGCAGCCTACAACCCATGTTATCTAGTCGTCCGACTAATCGCGATTAGTCGCGATTAGTCGGGCTTATCGGTCCGGTGACCCCGATAAGGGACACCGAGTAGGTCTGGGCGACTAGTTTTCTAGTCGTCCGACTAGTCGTCGACTAGTCGCGACTAGTCGTCGACTAGTCGCGATTAGTCGCACGATCAGGTTGGAAAACGATCAGACTTGAGATTGTTTTGTGGGCTGTTTGAGTTGTGGGCCTCGGCCGGTGATGGGCTGGCAAGGTGGCCTATTAGGTTTTTGGTATATAGAGGCTGAGAGACAGGAATATAGACTATGGGACAGGAATACAGAGTTCTGGACAGTTCACAAATCATCTCTCACAAATAAGTGAAAAATCGACCATTATTGTTGCCTTCATACTTGCTTTTTATTAAGTAATATGTATTGGAAGTTACGGCGTATTGCAATTTTCACGGGTAAGGAGTTCTCAATTGCCCCAAGTGTGCAGAAGGAGCATATTATATTATTATTAGAGTAAGGACTATGATAACTAGGTGTACAGCATTAGAAGTTGAAAAATACAATTTTCAAAACACTCCCTAAGATACGAGTGTTGGATCTCACTGGTTCAATTATACAAAGTATTCCTGATTGTATTGGAAGTTTGATCCACCTACGATCACTTGACCTTGATGGGACTGATATATCCTATCTTCCTGAATCCATTGGTTGTCTCATAAACCTTAAGATATCACTACAAAAAATCTGTTGATCCATGACGATTGAATTTCGTCACAGATCACTGAAAAACCGTCATAAAACAGTATCTATGACGATCTCAAATAACGTCATGTATTGAGCGTCATAGATCACACCTCGTGACGTTCCTTAAATTTTCGTCATAGATTGCTTGATCCATGACGTTTTAAAACCGTCATGGAATGTCCCCGGGCCCCCGAAGCCCAATCCAAGCCCGTTTTCTATGACGAAAATTAACGTCACGAACAGTATAATTTTCGTCACAGATTCAATTATCATGTCACACAATGATGACATGGAAGATGACGTGGCTGCTGACATGGCAATGACGTGGATAACAATGATGACGTGTAATTTGACATGATCGATGACGTAGCAGTGACGTGGAAAGTGGTGATGACATGGCACCACATGGATGCTGACATGGACAGTGATGTGGCAGCAGGCATGTGAGCCAATTTGGGCCTAATTTACAAAGCCCATTTGGGCCTCATTTACACAGCCCATATAAACTGCATGATCATTTCAGCCCAACCCAAAATATATCAAAAAGAAATTAACATCTCATCACATAAATAAATTTTGATCGAGCATTTAATCACATACAACATTAAATCACATAAAAAAATTTCATCCAGAATTTGCTATAAGCAGTATTTGAAAGCTAATATGCAATGGCAATATGTACATAACGTGCATCATTTCTCTTTTTCCTGTAGAGGCACTCAAACAAATTCGATGCATTTGTTCTTGATCTTTGTACTTCTCTCCCTGAAAATTGCAAGCATGCAAAAAACTTAATCTTTGTGAAAAGGAAAAATAGAGAAGCCAAGCAAAGTGACTCGGATACAAGAAATTAGTTTTTGCAAAACAAAAGGGTATTATAGTTTGTACATATTTATGCATTGACATTCACTCAATATGGAAGAATTGCTGATTTGTCATGCAAATAAACAACTTAACAGCTTCAGTACTAGTCATACAAATAAACAATCTAACATCTTCTGTACTCGATGACAAGCACGAGCAGCTACTCAAGATAAAAATAAAATTAAATGACCAGGCTTGCAAAAGATAAGTGCTTAGTTACTGAACACCAAATTTATAAAAATATGCATATTACTGGTGTAAAATTAGAGTGCAGTTTACATATAGCAAGGTTGCAGTAAAATTAGAGTGCCTGTTACCAAATAGCTGCAGTACAAAGGTAAATTTAGAATGTCCTACTCCATAACAAAGCTGCAGTACAACCTCCTAATGCTTGTTTAAAATGAAAGTAGAGGATCAAATTGTTTTATCAAATTGGCAACAGCATGAGTAGAGGATCCCTCACTACATCACAAACAAGATGAATTGGAACATGAATTGGCACAGCAAATTAGTAATATTGTAATTAACTGATCTGTACAAAGAGCAACACTATCCTATTTGCTATCACACTTCATTCGAATATCAAAGTAACTGTCTCCAACCTTACAACACCATAAGGTAAATTAAATTCAAAGTGAGGTGCAGCCTAAATGATGATTGCTCTATGTGTCAGAGAAACTATCACTGAACATGCATATGTTTGTCACAAATATGAAAGCTGTCAGGTAGGAAATACAATGAACCACATATAACGAAATAATGTTGCAGTGCACCTCACAATAGCTCCCATCCTCTTGCTAACGAAATACACCCCACTCCCCCAATTTATCTCCTGCTCGCAAAAAAATCCCAACCTCTTGCTCATGAAATCCCTCTCTAATCCCCGCAAATTCCACCACAGCTACGCATCCCTGGAGGCTGAGACGAAGAGACCAAGGGGAAACCCGAGTAACAGCCAAGGGGTGGTCGCTGACAAATTGGGGAGGAAGGAGCAGTCTACCTGTGGCTCACCGAAATGGCAGCGCCAGAGTAACGCTACAAAGGTGAATCCCTTGTTCTCATTGGTGTCCTTATCCTTGGTGAGCCTCACTTGTCATTCATTCGTTCATCACAAAGAGCTACGAGCATCAGATTCCAAGTCACGAGCTGAGAAGCAATGCAGAAATACCAGGCGAGAAAGAATCCACGGACCTCATAGATTTCACCCAATGGGTCGCGCAGCTCGCGGAGGGCCTCCTCGGTGATGTCCCTGGGCAGGCCGTCAATGGAGACCTCGGATCCGTGAGGCGGCGACGCGAGTAGATCCTCCCACTTCCTCTTCTCCTCCTCGTCCTTGGGCCAGTCCCCATTGGCCCCCTTGTCCACCTCGTCTCCATTGCTGCCTCCCACGGCCGGGTCGGCCGCCATCCCGTCGTCGTCCTGGCCGCGGCGGCAGTACCATCGTCGTCGTCCCCCTCCAGGTCCACCTGCTCCTCCAGCTCCTCTGACTGTTGCCGATCTGGCATCCTGAAACCACAACCCTAGGGGGCGCAGAGCATCAGAAAATCACCCGCAAAACCCAGAACAAAAAAAAAGATGAGATAACTCGCATCAAAACAACACGAATCGACGAGGCGGGTTACGGATCTACCGGCGGGGATCGAAAATCGTGGTTACCTTTCAAGTCAACTGCCGCGGCCGGCCGATGCCCAGAGGCGGCGCATCCCGCCGCGGCCTCGCGTCCGCATCCTCGAGACTGCCGTCGCAAGTGCCGCCACCACGGCCGCCTCCTGCCCGGATGCTGTGCCAGCCACGGATCTGGGACCGCGACGGCCAGACAGAGTCACACCACGGCCGGATCTTGCGCAAGCCGGGCGCAGGCCGCCGTAGTGGCGTCGGGACGGAGAAGACGAGGAGGGGGAGAGGGAGGTGAGGAGGTGTAGGATGGCGGCTGGTTAGGGAGCCACTGCACCCCGGGCCGCACTCCCTTGGCTGCGTTCTTCAGGCCCCATCACAGGGGAGGAGGCGGCATGAGGACCTGAGGGGGCGGCGTCTGTGGAGAGGGAGGGGAGTGGATCTGAGGAGGGGTGGCGGCCGGCGGGGACAAAGAAGAAGGCCGACTGCTAGGGTTTCCAATGTTTTATAGACAATGAGAAAGCGACTCATACCGTTGGATTAAGGATGAATGGACAGAAAAGCTTGGGCCGTGCATGCATTGCTAGATGGGCTGATTTAGATGTTTTCTCAGTCCAATATTATTTGATGTTTTGTTATATAACTAATTAGATCATCCTTGTGAAGCATCTTAAAAATATGTTTATGTTATGGGTGTAAATATATTTTTCACTTGTACAAAACAATATGTAAGTTGTTGTGGAAAATTCTCAACTTTTTTTTGGAACACATTGCTATTTTCCACCACTTAATTTAATTTCTGTGTGCTTATGGAACGAAATTCCAATTTGAAATACATGTGACACCAGAATGATTCACAAAATTGTATAAAATTCATATTTAACTGTATTCATGTATTGTAGCCCATTTCCTTTATAGATATTAAAAAATTTAACTTTCTTCTAATGACAACTCAAACTTATATCCCCAAAACACTATCCAATAATTGTAGTAATATTTAAATTTGCTCGGAAAATTCTAAATTTTGGCATGGAACTATTTTATGGATATAAAAGCTTAACAAAAAAGTTTCACACAATTTCATAATTTTTTGAGCACACATTATTCACAAAAAGGACACGTGTACACGATGTTTCATACACTTCAACTTAAACTTTGAAGTTTGCACATCATAGTTCATTTCCTTCCTCTGATACACTTCAATTTTGGATACTGCCTTATGTTGATCATAACATTGAAAAAATATGAAGTTACATTAGTAATTCTTATGCAAAAACATGCTTTTAATTCTCTATTTAGTTGGAATAAAACATTTCGTATGAAAACAATCAAGATATAACAATTAACATACAAACATAAGTCACTAAATAAAAGATCCTGATTTTAGAAAAATTCAAAAAAAAATAACCATCAAATTTGGAGTTCATACGAGGGAGAAATACCAATTATAAAGTTTAATTCCGGATTAAAAAGAAAAATATGATCCACACGACTGGTCTTCAATACAGGGCCCCATTATAGTATAGAGTATAAGAGACTTTATACACGGAAGCATCACAAGCGATGGCCCAACATAGTGGTATTGCTCCGCAGTCTTGTCACCGTGACCTGAGTTCGAATCTCGCTACACCCCATGCCTCTTTTTTGTCCGAATTAAAACACCAGACATTTTGTATATAAATTATATAATCAGATATCTTCATGAAAGAAGACGCAGTGTAGTGGTAAGGTGGTCTCGTTTAATTTTGGAGACCTGGGTTCGATTCCCTTCGTCCGTTAATTTTGCCCCCTTTTTTTCTTTTTTCTCAGCCATCCGTTTTTTCCCTGCCGCTGCGTGTAGTTGCCAACCATCATTGTGGCTGTGCCGTTTTTTCTCAGCCATCCGTTTTTTCTCAAGCTTCAACTAAGCTGTTGCTGTGTCGTAGGGGCAGGGCCCTCGATTCTGAATATCATGACCCAGGTTCGATTCCCATCTGCTGTTCCTGCGGCTATTTTTCCCCCCTCCGCTGGTCCTCCTGCTGCGGCCATTTTTCTTCACCTCTGCTGGTCCTTCTGCTGCGCCAAAAACAAGGTGGAGAGAGAGGAGGCCCGAAGCGCAAAAACGAGCTCGGCCCAGACACGTGAAAAAGAGCTAGGCCGTTGGTTTTTTTTTCCAAATTTTTTACTGCAGCCCAAGAAAATGTTGAGATGGGCTAGAATGATTTTTTTTCAAGATAAAAATAACGAGCGATTTTCTTATGCCACAGAAATTTTAATTTTAAAAATAAAAAACCTGGATTTAAGCTTGTACAAAATATTATGTTGCAAATTGGATGCATATGTGAAGTCCGTATCTTATGGTGATTCGTGGACTCATGTTAACTATATCCCATTTTTTTATCATCATTGTGGTTTGAGCGTGATATTAAATCCGTGACGATTTCTATTTTCATTCGTGGGCTCGCAAGTGGGCCCCACTCAGCAGACCACGTGTGCGCTGACTAGGCTGCCACGTAAGCATCAAATAAGAGAAGAAAAAACTTGAATTAAAAATGAAAATGTCAAAACATATAGTTAAAATAGCTATGACAATTTTTATGACATTAATGTTAAAGCGTCATGTTTTGTGGGCTAAATTATGACGAATTCAATAAAACGTCATATTTTGTGGGCTCAATTATGACGAATTCAATAAAACGTCATAAAGTTCTGGGCCTAGGATCCATACCTTCAAATTCGTCATAGATTGTGTGCAACTGTGACGCTCTATTAAAATGGCATAGAATTTTCGTCATAGATCACCACATTTCTTGTAGTGTATTAAACTTGCAGGCGTGCGGTTCTTTGCAAATTCTCCCTTTAGGAATCACTCGGTTATGCAACTTAAGGCGAGTAGGCCTTCATCAAACACCAATAAATAAAGTTCCTAAAGGTATAGGCACATTATATTTTCTCAATGATCTAGAAGGATTTCCAGCTATTGGTGTCTATGATAATAGTACTAGAATGCAAGATGGATGGAAGCTAGAAGAGTTGGTATACTTAGCCCATTATCTAGACATGCAAGGCTTTTGGCTGGTGGGTTTGTTTTGCCAAAAAGCATCTAAAATAGATCCTTAACTCCAAAATTTTAGCTCCAAGTTGTAGTTATAAAGTTGCTACACATCTATGATTTGCAGATCTATAACAATCAATGTGAAAACATAATTGATTAAATAACATCAACATGTATCATATCATTTCGTTTCATTTCCTTACTACGATGTGACTCGGAGATCAAGGTGCTCTTGTCCGAGAGCGACTGACGGCGAATCGATCCGATTTAACCTTGCAAGGTGGACCTAACCAACACGGCACGTATTTGCCCCGTCGGACAATACGAACCAACCATTCCCCTCCCCGCCTCGAACTACAGAACCGCCCCACCTGCATATAGTCAACCGAGCCCTACAAGAGACCACCAAAAGTAAACATATGCATCCCAATTCTTCGCGGCCACTCGACTGCCCTAAGGGGTGGGTAGAAGTTCTGTACTTTCGAAACAAGGCAGTACACGGCTTACCGGTTTCGACTACCTCCTACTCCCGGCATGCGGTTAGTACAGTTCAAACATGATCAGCAGGGCCAACAACGGTACGGTCCTCAATCGACTCGGACGGGGCTAAGACACCCAGGAACCCTGTCCTGCTGCCATTCCTATACATCATCATCATTCCCCGCCCGGTCTCATATTTCCATATCAATTTCAACAACTCAGGTACTGTATATAAGTATATAACCTATATCTCGCGAGTAACCAGAAATTACTCGACTTTTAAGTATCCTATATCTCGCGAGTGCAAAAAGTCACTCGTCTTCTATCGAGAAGTATTAAGCATAGCATTTCTATCGTCCTATACATTCTAGTATAATTCAGGGAAACCTAGGGATCATGCAACTAGGGTTCCAATCAACTCCTGAAACGTAATGCACAAGTAATAAACACATATATAGATGTCATAATTTCAAATAATAGGATGTGCATCGGGGCTTGCCTGATGTAACACTAAATCAGTGTTAGTTAGAGGATACTCTCTTGGTGAGCATCTGCCTTCGGTCATGCATATTGGGATCCATCCATCCATCTTCTAGATGTATCCACCATTCACCGTCTTGTGGTTCGGTTCCGTCAGCACGTGCCTCACATCCACGCGTTGTACATCTAGCGTACCTAAATGATATGCAATGATACGAGTGCATGAATATAAGAAAAACAACACTTGATGCAATGCAATGTGACTAATAGAAAAAATATGACTGGACAATTATTTACCGAGTAAACATAACAAACGAGCTCACAAGGCAAATGGGTTGGGGCTGCAATACAAGAATTCATTTAATTTATTTTAGCCTGAAGTGTTTCCTTCAAAAAGTATTACTAAACTTGCTTAGAACGACAAAGCAAATACACAGAGCAAGACGGGTAACTAGAGGTTTTTATTCAACTAAAAAGCACATAAGACCAAGTGACATGAAAGTAACCCACAATCTGATCTTAGGAATTAACTTCAATTATGCAAGATCAATATGAATTATTGAAATTAAACCCGCAGAAAAAGATTGCCTAGCAACAAGTATAACAGAAAAGCTATGGCTAACAACTAATCAAAAGAAGAAACATGACTTACTGCTTTAAACTTATAACCAAATTTTACCAACATGATATGCTACTGAGAAGGAGTGTAAAAATAATTAACCAACATTTATTGATAACATAAAGTATTTATTTTATCCTCAACAAGACAAACTGAACAAAAATAGATTTACAATGAACTAAGCATGCAAAGAATAAGCTACTGCATAAATTTCATAATTTTTGAACATCCAAAACTGCAGATATTAAATAGACAAGCGTAAACAAGCATTAACCATGATTAAATCAATACATCATGAAAACATTAAACAAACAGCATATTAAATATTTTCCTAAGTTCTACATGCCAAATCAAAGCTAATCCAACTGGTTTTACATTTTTACCATTTTTCTACTATTTACTATGCATTTTCAAAGCTTGCAACCACTTAAACTAACATTTAAACTAGAGCAAAAACTATTTAGAAACTGAAGATCAACCTGTAAGGAAAGTTGTATATCTTAGGACAAGGAATCGAACAAATTTTAGTTTGCATTTTTCTGATTTTTCTATGATTTACTATGATTTTTCAAAGTTTCAGCCAATTATTGCAAAACAACCCTTCGCAACACTATTCATATGAGTCACAGACTTCACAGAAAACACCCTGGAATTCTTTCTATTGCTTTCTGGGGTCCCTGGTCGTGAAAACAGGGGAGGGGTGAAAGGGGAACGGCGATTCCGGCCATGGGAGGGCTTGCTGGCGGCGAGGGAGGAGTGGAGGAGCATGAGGGAGGCTAGAGCTACCTGGTGGTGTGCTCGGTCGGGGTCAGAGGTGATCGGAGAGGCGCCGACGGCGGGAGCAGTGAGAGGCGGCGCTCGGCGCGGCGTGCAGCGGTGCTCTGGCGAGGGAGGGCGGCGGTGGGTAGGCCGGTGAGCATCAGCAAGTCGAGAGCAACCCATTCCGAGGGTCGGTTTGGGCGGAGGAGAACCGGGAAAGGGAGCTCGACGTGCGGGTGGTTTGGGCGGCGGTGGCGGGTTCTGTTCCGGTAAGCTGGTGGCCGGAGCGGCGGTCTGGCAATTCGGGGAGGTGCCATAGGAGGTGGGGAGTGCGCCTGGAGGGTTGGTGGAGGTCGGGGCGAGCTCATATGGCGGCTCGGCGTGGGGGTCGGGCGGCAACCATGGCTCTACTCTGCTCGTGGCCACGGCGGCCATGGCGCGACGCTGGGAGGCGGGGGCGAGCAATGGCACGGCCGGGCGGTGCTGGTGCGCGCGTAGCGGGCGAGCAGCAACAGCAGAAGAAAGAGGAGGCGGCACGGCATGGCGGGGACGCGCGTCGCGAGCGTGCGCCGTGGCCAATTTGGGCACGGCTTGGTCTCTGTGTGTGTGGATGCTTCCACAATTAGTGCTAATGATTATATCAATCTCTCAATTAATCCTAATTAAGGTAATTATTATGTGGGTTGTTACAACAGCTATGTCCGAACTTGAGCTGTGTGGAGAGGTTGGACAACTAGCACCGGCTATACTCTTATTACTATCCGCCATGGAGAGGGAGCCGCGAGAGGACTTGGACGCTTGCCGATCAACACGTGCCGGGGAGAGGACGACCGACGCGGGCTGTGGATTGGTCGCACGGGCATCGCGCCGCGCGTCGCCCTCTGCGTGTGGGCCTCCTGCTGCCGCACCGCTTTTGCTGCGCCATGGCCACTCCTGCCTCTTTTCACTCTCTGCATGTGGGGCTCCTTCCTGCCGCACTGCCTTCGCTGCGCCTCTTTTTCATTTCCTTTTCCTCTTGTGGAGGTGGTGTAGGGTTTGGGGAGGGCAAAATCTCGGCGCCGTAGGAGGAGGGCGGCGGCAGAGGAGTCCGCCAGTGGTGCGTCGGCACCGAGGCCGCCCGACGCCGCCGTGCTCCCGGCGCGGTACCGCTGGCCCGTAGCTCCTCTCCTGAACTGCCTTGGTTCTCTTCAGGCAATTGGTAAGTTCCAGATCCACTCGATTGTGCGGTTCCCTCGCATTTCCTGATTGATGCTTGTTCCTCGAGTCCTCCGTCGAGCGCTTGAGCCCGTTGTTGATCACTTTACCACCGCTCCCTCCTCCTACCGTTAACATCCAAATCAGACATGGCTGACTTCCATACTGCTCCCAAATCCTGCGCCTCCTTTGCCTGTTCCCGTGCACGGCACCGCTTGCTGTCCCCACGCCCTTTCCCGACGAATCCGCCGCCGCCGTTCTCTCCTATGGCCATCTCTCTGTTGTGGAGCTGCGCATCATTGTCTCCGTCGGCACCCTTCTATCCTCCGATTTATGCATCAACGCTGCCTAAGCTGGTGGTCGAGCGACGTTGGTCCGCCCGCCGGATAGATCTTTGGGACCCGTGCCGCTGTGCCGCTGTGTGGTGAGCACGCCATGTTGGGCGTGGCCGACGCCATCGTGGCCGCGGCATGGCGAATCAATGAGAGACCCAGCCAGGGTGAACAAAGCTGTTGACGGTGCCGATGGATCCACAAGGACCATGAGCAAAAGCAGCCATTCTCATTTCTTCTTGGTTCGGATGGTATGGAAATGCATCATGGCCTCCGACTGATTTTTTTTATATTTTCTCAGAACTCTTGACTCACTTAGATGAATTTCGGTTTAGTAGCCTTTAGTGTTGGTGATCCTTCACCTATTTTGATGGCATGCTTTCCTGCAATTCTAGAGGGAGATCACAAGACTGACTAAAGTGTATCCATGGAACTTTGATGTTTCTTATGTAGAACCTGCAGAATATTTGTTTTTTTTTTGCCCATGTTGGTTACTTGAGTCAGCGCCTAGGTTGCATAGTCCATCTGATTTTGTTCCTGCACATTGGTTCATGCTGTCAATTTCCCCCTTTGTACCATTCTAATTGTGTTTTACTGTAGAAGATTTATAAGTAACTAAACAAGAGGTGAATACTTGGGCTCTCAGGTTTCTGCATTATATTTACCTTTTTGGGACTTCATGAAACATAAGATAAGAGTCCTTTGTGTTAAATGCAACCAGCTCTTGAAATTTCCTTAAGTTAGCTGTTTAGTGAGTACAATACTAAATTGTTTTTCCCCTAAGGTGCATCTCCTTTTTTTTGCACGCATAAAGTCGTGTTACTAGATGATGAGGATGCATCAATGTCATGGATCATAGTTCATGTTATCTTTGTGGCTGGGTTTTAGAAAGGTTCATAATGCCACTATCTGAACAGATTTGGCGGCAAACGCGCAGATTCAGCTAACAATTTAATCAATTAATATGTTGCTATATGCCAATACTGATTTTCTCTACTTTTCCATCTATTTCAGCTTGCCTTTTGCTGCTGGGATGCAATATTTGGGCTAAGATGACGAAAGCAGAGATATTGCACATCCTTGCCTTTTCTCGGTTTTACAATACTTCATGGTGTTCATTAGTGACTGCATGAAACGATATGCAGTGGTTTTAAATTTGTAGTGTCAAGAAATTAGTGCCTTTTTTTCCATGCTTGCGGTAGTAGTGAAATCGGTGCCTTTTGTCACTGCTTACTTCAGTTATGAAATGACAGATAATATATGCAGATTCAGAGATTTTATCTGTTAACCTTTTCTGTTCTCCACTTGGTTTCATGCTAATTTTATAGACGATAAGATTGTTTTGACTTGTGCTTTTTAGTGTTTGTCGTGCTCTGTGTTTCTGTAGATGAGATATACTGTTGACATGCCATCATGTGTTTTTCCTGGGAGAAATAGTTCTAATACCACAATGGACAATGTTCCCCTGTTACACATTCAGCAAAAACTATTTACTGATTCAGCTTTACTGATTAGCTAGGCCAGGGATGTATATTGAATTGTCTCAACTATAGACAGCAGTCTCTAATAGTTCTTTGTGTGATCTATTTATTGAAGTTGTCTTTGCACATAAGTTCAGTATATTTTGGTTTGATAAATTTAATTGGTTTGCTATAGCATTTCCTCTACCATGACACTTCCTGACCAAAGAACGTGTGTAGCTTACCTTCCTGCAATTTCAATGCTTTGACATGTTTCAAGGTGGTGGCCCATTATAATCCATTTGTCCATTGCCTACATGCTGACTGACTACATCATGTACAACAAATATATATTTTTTTCTCATTTTTACCACTGGAAATTTCTATTTTCTTATTGTAGTGCAGCACTCACTATGATTACCTCAGCTTTGTGTTATGTTTCCACAGGTAACATGTGACCAATCAATGAGACCAAGATTGACATATTCTTCATCGCCAAGTTAGTTGATGGTTTGCACTAGCTGAAGTAGCCTTTTCTTTGTACAAAATTTGGTTAATTTATCCATCCTTTGTATGGCTACTATAATACCTGCTCGGTTGAGATCATTTTCACACTGATTTCACAGTGATCTGTATACAATAAGCATGTCCTAAGTTGCAAGAATCTTTCTGATATCCGTATATATCCTTTCTCATGCTTATATTTGCAGTCTTTCGTGCCTTCCATCAATATTAGTTTTTGATTCATTAGTAAGGAAAAGCTACCGGACGAGTTAACGCAGTTTGAATGAGTTACACGTCATATGCTGCCGTTCACAATACTGGCCACTAAAACAGCAAATCGGTGAAACAGACTTGGACCTGCGCCGTGACCATGAGCCCGTGACTTCAGAAGCGGGCGCGGCGAAGCGCGCCAATATTCCTAGTTTCTGACAGAGGATATGCAAGACATCTCCTCACGGTGGCTGCCTGGACTCCAAGAGCAGCACCAGCAGCTGCACGGAGAAGACATGGATGTTTACACTTGGTTATGATTGTACACTCGTGTGAATACACAAACGCAAGGTATGATCACTCGCTGGATATCTCTCCGCTGGTTTCGATTCGTGCTCTGTTTTCTTGTAATGACCCACTGACAAGCTATTTCCATTTGCTTTCAAAAAGGGTACTATATCTGTTGAAGACGATGGAAGTGCCTACTCGTGTCTATCTCGAGTTGGCCAAGGGTACTGTATCTCTTGATCAAGAACGGCAACATGAGCTGATGTTTCCTCTGCTTATGGTGTTTGGCTAGTGTGCATAGTCTGAATAAAATGTGCGCTACTTGAGTTTCTAGAATAACTCTATGGTGAGCTTGGACTTTCTGTAGTTTGTGAACATGTAGTGTGAAAAAACCACATCTGTTGTTGCATGCTTTCTGTTGCTATTATGGATATACATAACATCTCTGTGAAATAGAAGTTGTCATTACTTGTTCCTCTTCTCGTTCCGGTAATGCATCTTCTGTGAACCAACCAATGCAAGTATCTCAAGTGTGTTTCTGATCTGCTCCTTTTTCTTGCTCCTGCTTGTCAGTTTACCCGGTATCTTAAGTGTACATGTTGATAAAGTTACCCTGCAGTTGGTTTTGTCGGTGTTAGTTGCCGGTTGCTACATAGACATAGGTAGTCAGTGGCAGTGCAACATCAGTGACAAAAACAAAGAGAAGAATTCGTATTTGCAATAACTTGAGAGCGGCACGCGCGTCTGCTCATCAGGGTACACTTGTCTTCGTCAGCTCCTTGCACTGATATATGCATCTTCTCCAAATCACACCCGATCTCAGTTGCCGGTTGCAACATAGGCAGGCCACATCAGTGATGCATTGCCATGTCCAAAAACTCCGAATATATGTGCTCACGTTTGTAGCAAATGAAGGCTAGCAGGAAACAGGACAGAGGACAGTGCAGAGCTGTTGCTTCTTCAGAGTCGCACGCGCGTCTGCATTTCGAAAGGAAAGCATCGCCCAGGCCGCCGGCGCCCTCGAGCAGCAGCGAGGCAGGCAGGGAGCATGGTGGCCGTCGCGTCGAGCGACCTTGCCAACGCGCCCGCTACCGTGGACCACCAGGCATCCCCAGAGCTTGCCGGCGCCGCGGCGTTCGCGCCGCAGCGTTCAGGTGAGTTACACCGTCGCGGACGCTGCCGCCGGCTCAAGTTGTCGAGTTCCTGGGGCTGCTCGGGCGGCGCCTCGGCAGCGGACACGGCCGTGCTTGAAGAAGGCGGGGCTCCATGAGCGCCTGGCTCTGCTCCGGGCCACGCCTCGCTGAGCCGGCGCGTTCCCGCCGAGACCCCTGCTTGCCGGCGTGGCTGCCGTCGACATTTCACCCTCGAGCATCGGTTGCCGCACTGTCTTGCTGCCGTCGAGTTCCTGCAGTTGCTCGACCTCGTCCAACAGCACCACCGCTCACCACCACGGCTAGCAGCGGCGACCTCCGGCAGCGCGGTCACCTCGCCGCCGCACCATGCTTGCGCCATTCGGCTCCCGAACCAGAAAACACCAAGTCACATGGCTCTCAGGTCAAATCCTGACCGCCCGTGGCCGATCGCACGGCCGTCAAGGACCCAAGGGGTGGACGGTAAATGAAATACCGTCCACCCCCTGCGCTGCCGCACGGCCGGCATGGCCGCCGCGTTCTAGCCCAGCCCCCGTCTCGCAGCGACCAACGGATGCGCCGCAACAAGAGGTCCAGAGACGAGGCCGTCACGGTGGTTTTGGTCGCCGCCGAGCAGCCACGCAGGCGACAAAGGCAAAGCGAAGCAAACAGCAAAGAACCTTGTTCTTTGCTTCTCGCCGCCGGAGGCATGAGTAGGCGATTTCCTCTTACTTCTGCTTTCTTTTACTAAAGCTTATGCTTTGCAGACTTTGTTCTACTGAAACCTTATGCTCTGAACAGCTTTGCGTGTCATCCGGCGATTCTTTGCTCTGGCGAAACCTTATGCTCTGCAGATGCAAGATGGCCCTCCTCCGTTCTTTTCTTTTCCCCAACTGAAGGAAGCCAACCCGAACAGAGGAGCAGATAGTCACACGGTGAGGCAGGCCACGCAGTTCATGTGATTGGAGTGCTCCCTCGGATCATCGTGGCTGCACGAGAAGAGGTGCATGCCTTCGTCCAATTAGTTCGTTGGTTATTAGGTAGGATGCAGTTCATTCTGATGTGTCACACTTTGCTGCTCTGAATTTGCAGGTTGTCAGTGGGAATATTTTGGTGGTGATCAGGGCAAATTCTTTCTGATCTATTGGCGCTGACTGCTGCCTGAAGTAAATTTTACTCTGCATCCAAGCAACAACAAGATCTTTCTGTACATACATAAGGCTATCAAATTTACTTCCACCGTTGTAACAAGATCTACATTTCCTTCATTCCGTGTCTGCCTAATTGGTTAGTACAATATGTTCCATTCAGTTTAATTCATCACTATGACGTGTCAAGTAGTCTCACAAACTACATTGCATTGAATTTGCAGGCCTGTATCGCTCTCCATTGACATAATATTTACGAGGGATATCTGTGCAAAATCTGTCTCATTTACAGCCTCAGGTTGCTGCTTTATGTAATGCGCTGTCTTCTTCTCCAGCAAACCAAGAAGAAGGCAGGTCATCTGCAGAGTAGAGAAGAGGGTGCGTTTTGCTACTCTGGTATGAGCAGTTAAGCACATCACCTCTTATCTGGAGATATTTGATTTCTAGATTGAAGTACCCATCTTAGTTTTATCCATTTATTTCTTCAACTATTTTTTTTCAACTATAAAATTTCTTCAACTATTGGAGGTTTCATATTAGCTTTGCGTGATTTGTGGTTCTCCATTGGTGATTGGCTGATAACTTCTGGTATAGACATTATAAAATTTTCAAATCAGTTACGTTTCATCTGTCAAGCTTGGGCGCAGTCTGCTGGCATGGATGTTTGAAGTCTTCATGGGTTATCATCTGAGAAAACTCTTTCTACACATAAATAATTAATATTGAATCATGTTATATGTCATTCTCTTGTTACCAGGTAAGCTTCCAAGGCCAATCTTGTGTTTTCATTCCATAAGTTACTATAATTTGTGGCTTCTATACTAGCCTGTAGAAATCTATTAGTGTTACAGACTTACAGTTGAAATGGTGAATCAAAGATCAAACTATCATTGTGCTCAAGCAGATCAAAAATTGACTAAGAGGAGAATTTCTAGAGGTTTTATGTAAATGATGGAAAATATTTTCCCAATTGATAGCATCCAATCCAGTTGACATTCGCTTACAACATTTAGAAGAACAAACAAAAGGGACAACATGCTAACTCCAAGTTTATGCTTCAATACCTCACTATACTATTCATTTTGCTAAAACATCATCTGCCTAGTGTAGTAGTTTCTGAGCCATATGGAATAGCATTATGTATGATTTACTAAAGATACAAAGAAGAATTTAGTGATATACTGTAATACTATTCTACACCCTAGGTGTAGCAGTAATTCTACACCCTGTAGTCAAATTACTGAATAATCTGACCAGAAATTATTGAACCGAACTATGGAATTACTGAATGACGTTTAGTAATCGCTCGCGGTAGTCGCTACTTAAAATTTCTTCTGTAATTAATTAGTGTAGCTACACCTAGAGCGTAGAATAGCACGTGGATACACACACACACACACGCACGCACACACACACACACGCACACACAACTTACACTACAAATCGGTACTGCTATATGTTAATTTCTTTCAAAACACATTTCAATTTTGTGATCTCTGTCCAATTTTTTGGCCAAGTTAACACATTTGCACATTTATTGCCAGCCTGCAACTCCTCTGGTGAATCTCTCTCAGCACCTTTGTATAATGGCAACCATACTAGAATCTTTAGTTGGATCGTGCGCTATGAAGTTGCAAGATGTCATCTCAGAGGAGGCCATACTAATATTAGGTGTAAAAGAAGAGCTTACGGAACTGCAGTGTTTTGTCTATTGTGCCATGTTCCCTGAAGATGCAGTTATTAATCGTGATGATATTACCAGGATGTGGGTGGCTGAAGGCTTCATAGATGAGCAAGACGGCCAACTATTGGAAGATACAGCTGAAGAATGCTATTATGAGTTGATATATCGGAATCTCCTCCAACCAAATTATCTATTGGCTGATCTTAGTGAATGTAGAGTGCATGACCTATTGAGGCAGCTTCCTTGTCATTTATCTAGAGAAGAATGTTTTGTGGGTGACCCAGAATCAATAAGAGTTAATGTCATGAGTAAAACTAGACGTATTTCAGTTGTCACTTTGAAGGATAGGGTGGTGTTACCTAGAATGGATAAAGAGCAATATAAAGTGCGAACTTGGAGAACTTCTTGTGAAAAGTCATTGAGAGTTGATAATACAATATTTCAAAGACTTCATTACATTCGAGTTTTGGATCTAAGAGGTTCAGTTATACAAAGTATTCCAAACTGTGTTGGAAGACTGATCCATCTACGGTTACTTGATCTTAATGGAACTGACATATCTTGTCTTCCAGAGTCTATATGTTGCCTCATCAACCTTCAGATACTTAATTTGCAGTGGTGTGATTCTTTGCATAGTCTCCCTTTAGGAATAACTCAGGTTCCAAAAGGGATAGCTAAAACACCAATAAATCAGGTTCCAAAAGGGATAGCTAAATTGAAGTTTCTCAATGATCTAGAACAATATCCAGTTGGTGGTAGCAGTAATAATAGTGCTAGAATACAAGATGGATGGACCCTAGAAGAGCTGGGTCCACTTTTTCAGATGAGGAAGCTTGAAATGATTAAGTTGGAGAGACCATCTCCTTGTAGTGGAGATTCATTGTTACTAGACAAAAAGTTTCTCAAACAGCTAAGTTTCTGCTGTACGGAACGTACAGATGAACCATACAGTGAGGAGGATGTAATCAATATTGAGATGACTTTGGAGAAGCTAATCCCTGCGCAGAGCATTGAAGATATATATATTCTAAATTTCTTTGGTCGGCGGTTTCCCACCTGGCTTGATAGTGCTACACATTTTCCATCATTGAAGTACTTGCAACTCATACAGTGTAAATCATGTGTGCATCTTCCTCCAATTGGGCAGCTCCCCAACCTAAAATATCTGAGAATCAAGGGAGCCACTTCAGTCACCAAGATTGGACCCGAATTTGTTGGTTATGGGGTGGATAATCCCATATCTGCAGAGGCAGTAGCTTTCCCCAAGCTTGAAATATTGGTCATCGAAGATATGCCCAACTGGGAGGAGTGGACCTTTGTTGTTGAAGAAGAAGAAGCGACAGCAGCAGGTAAGGAAGGAGGAGAAGATGGAGCGGCTGCAAAGCAAAAGGGTGAAGCCCCACCTCCAAGGATGCAGCTGCTGCCTCATTTGAAGGTCTTGTCACTTGAGCGCTGCCCCAGGCTGAGAGCTCTCCCACCGCAGCTTGGACAGGAGATCACCTGTTGGATGAACACCGACGACCCCACACCGCCGGCGATCACCCGGACGCACACACACGAACTGGACACACGCGAGCTCTGTGGAATACAGCGAGAACACACGGTGTTTTGGTGCCGCTAATGCACAACGTTTTTTGACTCTATTGATCACAATATATACATGCACAAGTGACTCTCGGCCACGACCACGACGAGCGCCATGCGCGCCACTCCTTCCTATTTGATCGCGCCATCCCATGACCGAACGAGTGGAGCGCTAAGCTTCAGCTACGACTCAACGGAAAGAACGATGCCACACCGCGAACAAAGCGCAATTCAGGCGTACATGACGCATCCAAAGCGGATTCAGTTATTGACCAAAACTAACAGACGCTAGCTAACATTCCCTCTGACGAAACAAGCCGAAACGAACTGAATTTCCAACATTCTCCCCCAAAGTCTATTGTTTCAGCCCAGATTGATCACTCCAATCTTCTCCCGAAGCTCACAGAACCGTGAACGGCCAAGTGCCTTCGTCATCAGATCAGCGAGTTGCTCCTGTGAGCTCACAAACTCCAGCAAAATGCTCCCCTTGTCCACGCACTCACGAATAAAATGGAATTTAGTGTCAATATGCTTACTTCGATCATGCAGCACTGGGTTCTTGCTGAGAGCAATTGCAGACATGTTGTCCATCTTGAGTTGAGGCACTTGAGGATCATCTCCAATGACATCCTTCAGCAGCCTCGTGAGCCACACTACCTGGCAGGCTGCAGCAGCGCCGGCAATGTACTCAGCTTCGTAGGACGAGAGCGCCACCACCCTTTGCTTCTGTGACTGCCAAGCCACCGCCTTGTCCCCAAGGAAGAAGATGATTCCTGTGGTGCTCTTCCTGTCATCAGTGTCTCCCCCCAAATCGCTGTCACTATAGCCGATCAGGTTGTTGTCGCCGCCTGACAGCTTGGGGTAGATGATGCCGAACTCGATCGTTCCGGCAATGTACCGCAGCAAGTGCTTCACCGCTGCCATGTGCTCATGCCTGGGCTTCTCCATGAAACGACTCACAAATCCAACCGCGAACGAGATGTCGGGGCGAGTGTGAACCAGGTACCTGAGGCTGCCCACCAGACTGCGATACTCGGTGGCGTCTACCAACGCCGTCGTTCCATCCTTTGAGAGCTTCAGCCACGCCTCCATCGGAGTATGGCAGGGGTTGCACCCTCCCATGTTCGCCTTCTCCAGCAGCCTGCGCGCATACGCAGCCTGTCCGAGAGTGATGGCAGCCTTGGATTGGCTCACCTCGATGCCCAAGTAGTAGGACAGCAACCCAAGGTCGCTCATCCTGAATAGGCGCCGCATCTCCCTCTTGAAGGCCTCTACACCGCCCTCCTTGGCTCCAGTGATGATCAGATCATCAACATAGACGCCGACAATCACCCGTGACGGCCCCTTCCCACGGGTGTACATGCTGTGTTCACTCGTGCAACGCACAAAACCAAGTTCGTGCACGCTTGCATCTAGCTTCTAGTTCCACGCTCTAGGAGCCTGACGGAGTCCATAGAGCACCTTCTTCAGACGCAGTACCTTCTGCTCGTGCCCAGCCACTGTGAAGCCAGGCGGCTGTTGCACGTACACCTCCTCGGCGAGCTCCCCATTCAGGAACACTAACTTGACATCCATGTGATGCACAAGCCAGCTCTCCTGAGCAGCCACGGCGAGCAGCATCCTCACCGACTCCATTCTTGCCACCGGTGCAAACACCTCATCAAAGTCGATGCTGGAATTCTGGACGTACCCCTTTGCCACCAGGCGCGCTTTGTGCTTCACGATCGCGCCCTGCTCGTCGCGTTTGAGTTTGAACACCCACTTGAGCCCAATGGCGCGGTGAACAGGCGGCAGGTCGACGAGGCTCCAAGTGTCATTCTGCTCAATGGACGACAGCTCGTCGAGCATGGCCTTGCGCCACTCCTCCTCCCCCCGCGCCTTGTCGAATGAGGTGGGTTCACCATCCACAGCAAGGAGCAGCCCCGCGTCGAGCTCCCTGCCTGCCTCGCCAGGGACTGGGACGTCCCCAAGGATGTTGTCCAGTGCCCGAAATCGCAGTGGCGCGTCGTCCTCGTGATCTGCATCCAGCTCCAGGTCACCCGACGGTGGAGATAAGAACTCCACGTCCACCGGTGGTCCCGGCGCTAGGGTGCCCGCCGTCGTTGCCCCTCGAGACGGCGAGCTTGGAGGAGTGCCGAGACCTCCAGTCGGAGTATACGGCACCGCCCCAGATTGTGGTGGTGAGCCTCCGGGCGACGGCGACAAGCTTCCACCGCCCGGAATGAACGTGGTCAGGTACTCGACGGTGAACGGCTCCCCCGAGTCGTTGTTCGCCGTGGATGTCGATGCATCATCCCAGTTCCAGGCCCTCCCTTCATCAAACACCGCGTCACGGGAGATCAACACCCGCCCAGTGCTTGGATTAAGGAACCTGTACGCCTTTGATCCAGGCTCATATCCGATGAACACCATCGGCGTACTGCGATCTTCCAGCTTCTTCTGATGTCCCCCGGCAACCTTCACATGGGCAACGCAACCGAAAGTGCGAAAGAAATGCACAACCGGTTTAGAGCCATACCAGACCTCGTACGGAGTTCTTCCTTCCACGCTATGTGTCGGCGAGCGATTCAGTACGAATACGGCGGTGCTCACCGCCTCACCCCAGAGCCATCCAGGAACCTTCATCCCCTTCATCATGCTGCGAGCCATCCCGAGCACAGTCTAGTTGCGCCTCTCCACCACGCCGTTTTGCTAAGGCGTGTACGGCGCGGTGAGATGACGCTGGATCCCTTGATCGGCGCAGAACTCCATGAACGCCCGCGCCGTGAACTCTCCCCCATGATCGGTGCGCAGGGTGCAAAGCCTCTCGCCAGACTCGACCTCCAGGCATGCTTGGAGTTGCTTGATCGCGCCCGTGGCCTGATCCTTGGACGCCAACAGGATCAGCCACATGAAACGGCTCCTGTCGTCCACGACGAGCAGGAACAGCCGCTTCCCGCCGGGCGTCTCTGGTGTGATCGGTCCGCACAGGTCCGCATGTACCAATTCCAGGGACCGCGACGCGCGGAACTTGCTCGCCGTCGGGAACGGTTGTCGACGCTGCTTCCCGGTGAGGCAGCTCTCGCACACCTGCTCCACATGGTCGATGGCCGGCAGGCCACGGACCATATTATTCTTCGACATCAGCTGTAAGCCACGGAAACCAAGGTGCCCATACCTTGTGTGCCACTTCCAGGAGATGTCGTCCCCAAACGCCGTGTGCCAGAACGGCGTGCTGATGTTGAGGTCGAGAGTGTACAGGCTGCTGTCCGAGCGCTGCACCTTTGCTAGGAGACGCCGGCGTTGATCCCAGACTCGCAGGACCCCCTCCTCGATCAGGATCTTGTAGTGCTCCTCATCCAGCTGGTCAAGGCTGATAATGTTGGCCGTGAGCTTGGGGATGAGGTACACTCCAGGCAGCCTCTGATGCTCGCCGGTCTTGCAGGTGAAGAGGATCGTGCCGCGCCCCTCGATGCCGACCACCGAGCCGTCGCCGAACCTGACAGTGCCGTGCACGCTGGTGTCGAGGTCAGAGAAGGATGACCGCTCCCCGGTCATATGGTTCATGGTGCCCGTGTCGAGGATCCACCGCGTGAACCCATCGCGGTTCTTCTCACTGAGCTGGACAAAGAGTTTGTCCTCGCGGATGTGTACCTCCTTCGTACCTGCGGCCGTTGCAGCAGGAGACGCCAACGCCACGTGCGCCACCGGGTCGGAGAACACCCAGCGCACACGCGCCCCTCCTTCACCGATCTGGGCGTGGACCTGTTCTTCCGAGTCGACGGTGATGGAGGTGATCACCACCAGAAGCGCGCCCTCCTCTTCGACCTCGGCTGCATGAGCCTGCTCGTGGCGCTCAGTGGCCCTTGTTGCCGCAGTAACGACATTCGTCGCTCACGACGTCGCCATTGCATTCGCGCCTGGCGTCGCCACCAGGCTTCTTGGCGCCACCACCACACCCACCGCCGCGGCCACGCCCACAACTTCCACTGCGGCCTCCCCCAGACCCTCTTGAGCTAGAGTTGCCGGAGTTCGATGGGCCCCCGGAGAGCTGCAGCTTCTTGGAAACGCGCGCGACCAGCTCCTCCTCCATGAGGTTGAGCCGCGCGAGGTTGTTGCCGCCACCGCTGAGGTTGTGCCGCTCATCCGCCGCCTTCAGGCGCCCAACCAGCTCCTCCACGGACAGAGTCTCCAGATCGAGCAATGTCACGATAGACAATGCGATCTGGTGGAAACGTGGGGGAAGGGCATGCAGTAACTTACGCACAACCGTCGGCTCGGAGTTGTTGTCGCCGAGCATCCTCAGCTCCTGGACGAGGGTGCTGATGCGCACGGCGAACTCGTCCACGCTCTCGCCGTCCTTGAAGATGAGGGCGTCGAACTCCCTCCTCAGGGTCTGCGCCTTGGCCCTGCGGACGCGCTCAACGCTGAGATTCACCATCTTGATGTCGTCCCAGGCTGCCTTGGCGCTCTCCTTGTTCGCCATCACCACCACCATGTCGGCCGGGACCGACTTGCAGATGGCCTCCATGGCCATCATGTCCTCGTGTTCGGAGACGTCATCGTAGTTCACGGCCTCTCACAGGCCGCGCGGGCGGAGCATCACCTTCATCATCGCCGACCACTCGGCATAGTTGGTCTTCGTGAGCATCGGCCACCCCGCGTTGCCGATCTCCTTGACGACCTGCCGTTCGACGAGGACTCGCTCGCGACGCCTGGCACGGCGCGGTGGCAGCGAGGGCGACACACGGCGCCCGTCTCCCGACGGCGTCCGTGACGCCATGGCAACTCCCAGAACGCGATAACTGCTCTGATGCCAATTGTTGGATGAACACCGACGACCCCACGCCGCTGGCGATCACCAGACGCACACACGCGAACTGAACTGGACACACGCGAGCTCTGTGGAACACAGCGAGAACACACGGTGTTTTGGTGCCGCTAATGCGCAACGTTTTTTTACTCTATTGATCACAATATATACATGCACAAGTGACTCTCGGCCACGACCACGACGAGCGCCATGCGCGCCACTCCTTCCTATTTGATCGCGCCATCCCACGACTGAACGAGTGGAGCGCTAAGCTTCAGCTACGACTCAACGGAAAGAACGATGCCACACCGCGAACAAAGCACGATTCAGGCGTACACGACGCATCCAAAGCGGATTCAGTTATTGACCAAAACTAATAGACGCTAGCTAACATTCCCTCTGATGAAACAGGCTGAAACGAACTGAATTTCCAACATCACCAGCTTGAAGCAGCTCCAATTAAGAGATGTGGATAGCATTAAGGTGGTGGATAATCTCCCCTTCCTCTCTGAGCTGCTTTTAATTGCGAACTGTGAAGGCCTAGAGAGGGTCTCAAATATTCCCCAAGTGAGAGAATTGCGTGCACAGCTGTGTCCGAAGTCCGAACTTGAGCTGTGTGGAGAGGTTGGACAGCTTGCACCAGCTGTTTCTGAATGAGGATATGCAAGATATCTCCTCACGGTGGCTGTCTGGATCGGACTCCAAGATCGGCACCAGCAGCTGCACGGAGAAGACCTGGATGTCTGCTGGGCATGGTGACCTTGGCTGTGTGCTTTCTAATTCTGGTATGTATATTTATGTACCCTGTTTCAATATCAGTGACTTGTTTTCTTACCCCCCCCCCCCCTTGTAATTAGATGTTGACTAACCATGTACTTTAACTTCGCTTCATATATATAGGTTACTGAGCATGGAAGTGAACAAGTGCTTTGTGACATTATTACCTTGGCTTGGAGTCAAGGAGTGGAGATTTATCCATGAACCGTCACGTCTACACTACATGGACTCCTTTATCGAGCTACTCGGGAAAAGGTACAGAGCCGTTGTATTGTATGCAGGACAGGATTGTGGATAGAAGATGAACTGCAATCATAATACCTGATCGTCTGGATTCTTAGTTGCGGCGCATGTGGTGGGATCGCCTTGGCGCCTTGCTTTTAGTATGTGAGTGAACTTTGTAGTATGAAGAACTTCATCTCCTTATTCCGGATAACATGTTTCCTGCTGTGGTTATGATTCCAACTGAGATTGTGTATGTGCTCTTGCTCCAAACATTTTCTGTAAAACAGCTGTTGTGTTATGTATTCGTCGCGTACAATGCTCCTATTATTGGAAGAGAGGTGCATAATTCGTTGGCTACTTCATATATATGATCTCAGCTTTGTCAACGTTTAGAGGAAGAGTAATGCATGATCACACCGGCGTCCATTGTCTTGCTCTGCTTGCTCAGTTGCTGCCTGGTGAACGTATTCTTCTTTGGCAATGTTCTCTGCCTGGTTGAACCGATGAACAAGAGAGAGAATGCACCAGTGCAACCAGACGAAAAGCAGAAAACCCTAGTGTGCGAAAAACCTACTCACCGGTTGATCCGACGCACCATATCACAAGAGTCGGTTTAACCGGTGATAGGTAAAAACTCAGCCCGACGCAGAACCTCTGTTTTTGCTCTCGGTTCGATCCAAGACTTGACGATCGGAGGATCAAAACAAGTTCAAATCTCACCAAAATTTGCAGGCACGATCACAAAGACCTTGTGAACATACCCACCAAAGGAATCGACGAATCACTCCATGGTTTGGGAGGAATCGAGGAATTCCCGAGCAAGAACGGGGTTTTCTCAAGAACGCAAAAACTTCGATTCGAGGGGACTCGTGATTCCGGGGGTTTTAGCACTAGGCTAGATGGATTAGAATCATTTCAAGGAGTCACACAATCACCACAAACTCGTGCACAAAGAACCAACAAAGCGAAATCGAAATTCATCGCAAAGAAAGCACGAGACATATGAAATTGAAACGAAGTCAAAACCCCGGAGGGCACAAGGAGGGAAGGGCCTCCTTTCCCATTCAATCTCAGTACAAAGTCTAAAAAATTCATACTCCAAATCCTAATCCTAGAGAAGAAAAGGGAGGAGGAACTAGAGAGAGGGGGAGGAGCCGCCAGGGAGGAGTGCTGCTAGTGTTGGGCGCCTGGCTCAGGGAAAAGAGAGAGAGAGGAAGGAGTGGGGAGGGGATATTTAAGCCCAACAACTCCCAAACTAAAAGACTAAACTACCCCTAGACTTAACTAGACACTAGAAAGCCTGTAGGGGCAAAACCGGAAAAAGATACAAGGACTCATCCGACGGCCGAGGTTCTTTCTTCGAGTTGAAGTCTTCTCCGCGATGCCGCCGTAGGGATGGTCCGCGGTTTTGGAGGGTCCGCGAAACCCGGGTAGATGGCCGGTTTTGAGAAAACCGCCAAAACACCACGCACGGGAAGATTCCCGCCTCCACACCGTGGCCCTGGACGCCGTTCCCGCCTCAGCCTTCTGACGGCCCTAGACGCCGCCCGACGCCCGTCACCTCCTTGCCCGCAGCGAGGCCCTAGACGTCGTCGACGCCCGTTCCTCCGCCAGTCCCGAGACCGACGCCCGTGCCTCCACGACTTGGCGTCTTCAACCGCCGACTGCCAATTTGGTTTTGTGGCGCAAATCAAGAAACCCGCCATCCACCGGTGCATGCGCCCTCGATCCAGGAGTGGACGCCACAGCTGCCGCCCGGCCCGAGCTCCGGACCCGGCTGCCCTTCACCGCTGTCCACCGCACGGTCCATCGGCCACAGCACCTCCACGGCAGCTCTCCGTCGACACTCGACGCCCGTGTTCTTGCAACCAAAGAC
This sequence comes from Panicum virgatum, assembly GCF_016808335.1. NCBI lineage: Eukaryota > Viridiplantae > Streptophyta > Magnoliopsida > Poales > Poaceae > Panicum > Panicum virgatum. The sequence continues at coordinate 53,352,317 of NC_053150.1, forward strand.
CAAGCACACGATCACACCGCACGGTTAACAATTCACTCATCACAACCAGGAGATAGTACTCAACATTCCTCATTTGCTGAAGACGGATGTGAGGCGATGGTGAGCTGCACCTGAAGGAAAGCATCACCCAGGCCGCCGGCGTCCTCGAGCAGCTTTGCCAACGCACCGGCGGCTACCGTGGACCAGGCAACGCCGCGTGGAGGGAAGGTACACCGTCGGGGACACCGCCGCCGGCTGGTTCCTGGAGCTGCTCGGCGGCTCACATTGCCGCTCTTGAAGGCGAAGTAGCGCGGTCACCACGCCTAGAGCCAGGAAGCAGCCAAGTCCAATCGCTGCTATCTTGCCAAATCTGGGCCCAGATGCCATCCTCATTCCTGGCTTACCAGTTCACGGACGTAACACACGGATGCCACACGCGTGCCCCTGGCGCTCTGGCGATTGATCATACCACCCTCTCGCCGACGTACTCGAACAGCAACTCATGAGGGAAGTATGCCACTGCTTGTGCTCGGTCGTCAAGTTAACAACAACTCTGTTCTTAATTAAAAGAAAAAAAGCAGCACTGTTCTGAATATCCACCGGCCCTGCCCAACTCACTGTCATCTGCGAGAGAACTCTGTTTGCGGCAACAACTGAAACCCATCGCCCCCCAGAGCAATCATAGTCGAATTGCAGTGTTGCCACGTGGACATGAAGGCAAAAGCATCCACAGAATCCCCAGAACAGTAGATGAGACGATTCAAACATTCAGCTATCAGGCATTCAGACATTATTTCGTGCTTGACCATCCCAAGAGAGACGATTGGAATATAGTAATCCCAAAGACGACAATGAGCATCAGGATCTGTAAAAGAATCACCTCGATGGAGCAGGATGGGTTGGCCATTTAATTCCGAATTGTTAGAGTTTTGTGATAATGAACAAGCCGGCCTTGATCTAAACATAATCATCAGAACATCCTTTGTTGAGTGCACAAAAATGTTTACGGTGCAGATTGAAGTAATGAAGTTATGAAATTGTACGGGAAATGCTCCTATAGTAGCTACGAAATTGTTGCAAAAGTTTTTTTTTGAAACGATCCAAGAGTTTTTTAATATAAAATAAATACAATAGACTCATCATCATAAGGATTAATGTGAAGAAAAAGGGAAAGACACCCAGCCACAGCAAACAAAACAGGCCGGCTCTTTCCCACGACTGGGCTGCTTCTTTACTACTGGGACGGATACCGGCTCTTTCCCACTGCCCTATATATAGGCCGAGAGGATCTGCAAGTTGGTTCGTCTCCTTCCCAGTTCTCCAGAGCACATGGCGTCAGCGGCGATCCTCCGCTCGGCCGCCCGCTCGTTCCGGCTCCGGCGGCCGCTGGATCAGCAGGGGTGCCTTCTCGCGCGGCGCTCCGTGGAGGGCCTGAGCCCGACCACTCGCCTCCTCGGCAGCTCCGTCCCGACAGAGGTAATCAATCGATCCCTCCGCCCCCTATTCTCTTCCTCTGGGGGCTTGACTGGTTAGCGAATGCCATGTCGGGCGACCTGGACTTGACGCCACGAGATCGCTGGTTTGGGACTGGGAATCGCGAGTCCACTCGCGCGATTTGCTCGTCTACGGGATTAGTCGGCCGGGTTGATCGTGTTGGATTCCTCTGAACGTTGGTTTTTTTTTCGGGTTTTCGCTAGACTTCAAGCAGACTGAAATCCTTGATTTCGTCGGTCGGGTTGAGCCGTGCCTTAGCTTTTTGATGAGGTCTTGTAGACATCGAAGGGGGCGCGGGGGTTGGCCGCACTGTGTTTTTACGGGGTCTCTGTGCCTTGGCTTTTTTATGATGCTTTTTGATTTTGTGTCACTCTTGTCTTGTTGGAACAATAGGTGCTGATCTTATTATGCAGATTAAATGAATATGGGTGTATGAAGTCTTGAATCGGCACAGGTGTGGAACAAGAATGTGCGCTAGATGTTATAAAAGGGGAGAATGGACTGATGCTGACATATCTGAAAATAGTCAGACTTATAATAGAATATGACAACATTAACTAGAACAGTTTGTGTTCTGGAACTCATGGGGACTGAATATGCATAGCAAAATGTGCCTATCTCTGTACATTGAAACATATGTCAAATTGGGCGACCTGACCTGAATGCTATGGATTGCTGCATTGGGACCAAGAATTGTGAGTCTACTCATCGTATCTGATGATTCGCGAAATTAATCAGCCTTGTTAATCAAGTTGGACCTGCTAGCAATCGCTGAATTGTCCACCTGCTTTATTTTTCTTCAGAAAGTTTGTTCTTTTCTGGGGGTTCACTTATTCTTCAATTTGATTGATATTGGTTCATTTGGGCGCACCTCAGCTTCATGTCTTACCATTGGGCCACCACCTTCGCACCCTTGGTATCAGGGTTAGGGTCCATTGTAGATGGAGAAAGGAACTTTGTTTTATATAATCTCTATATTCCACCATCGGTCAATTGTAAACTAGATGCTTTTTTTTGGCTTGTTCAGCAATAAGTGATGATCTCGTTATGCAGATTGATCAGATTTTTTATAGCATAAACATAATAACTAGAAAATATTGTTTTCTGAAACTCAGGGGGAACAGAAGGATAAAGTCCACGAGAAGACAGGAGATATGTATCAAAGGTTGTCAATGAAGATCGACAGGCTTTCAGATATAATGGATGAGAACTCGAGGTTGCTTAAGCAAGTGGAGGCTCAGATGAAAGAAAACAAGTAAGCAAGCTATTGTTCTGTTTGACACATATATGCAAATTTTGTTATTGTTCTGGTCGCCCTAACGTAACTACCATTTCTTTGACATGCAGGCATGCTGGAGCGATAGATTTGACTCCGTGGCTTGTGTCCACTTTTGTTTTCTTCTCCCTAGTGTATCTCTTGATGAAGAACAACAGCATGACTGACTTCAAAAAAAGAACAACAACATGAGCTGACGTTTCCTCTGTCTATCGGAAGTCTTGTTTAATGTTTGTTTAAGCTTTTGGCTAGTGTGCATGTCTGAATACAATGTGTGCTACTTAAGTTTCTGGAATAATTGCATGCTTTCTTTTGCTATTATAGATATACATGAAAATTGAACTCTTATTTTGCAATTAGCAGTTTAGCACTAACATTGCAGGGTTAGTGCTAAACTGCTGAGGCCGCGCGACGCCTTGCAGGGTTGCCGGCCGCCGCATTCCTGCCCAGACCCCAACTTGCAGCAACCAAAGCATGCACCGCAACAAGGTCCCCAGACGCCGCTGCCACGGTGGCTTGGTCCCCGCCGAGCAGCCACGCAGACCACGCCGCGCTGCGCGCCTCAAGTCCTCATTCCAGTCGAGGGACGACCTTGCCGGCGTGGCTGCCGACGAGGCCTCGCCGGTCGCCATCATGATTCCTGGCTTACCTGTTCATGGATGTAACACGGATTCGGCACGCGTGCCCCATGCCCTCTGGCGATCGATCATAACACCCCCGACTCTATTTAAAGAAGAAGAAAAAAGGTACTAGCTCCGTTCTGAATATCTACCAGCCCTGCCTGTTCACAGCAACTCTCTGTCATCCGCGAGAGAACTCTGTTAGCGGCAGCAACTGGAACCCATCTCCCGCCAGTGCAATCATATACTCGAATTGCAGTGTTGCCACATGGGCATGAAGGCAAAAGCATCCACAGAATCCCCAGAACAGCAGATGAGACGATTCAGACATTCAACCATCAGGCATTCAGACATTTTGTTTTGTGCTTGACCATCTGAAGAGAGACGATTGGGATATAGTAATCCCAACGACGACAGTGAGCATCAGGACCTGCAAAAGAATCACCTCGATGGAGCAGGATGGGTTGGGAGTAATGTTCACGGTGCGCAAAAATAAAGATCACAACATCTTTTGTTGTTGTTGTTGTTGAGTGCACAAAAATGTTTACGGTGCGAATTGAAGTAATGAAATTATACAGGAAATGTTCCTATAGTAGCTACGAAATTTTTACAATTTGTTTTTATTTGAAACGATAGAAGATTTTTTTAATACAAAATAAGTACAACAGACTCATCATCAGGATTAATGCGAAGAAAAAGGGAAAGAAGATCAACCACAGCAAGCAAAACGGGACGGCTCTTTCCCACAACTGGGCTGCTCCTTTCAAAGAGAATTTGCGCATGGGACGTGGTGGTCAAGTCAGGGCTGCTGGCACAAATAAAAAGAACTTATGGTTCATGACGCCAGAGTTAATTAAAACAAGATAGGACATCGACGAAGATGATGGCAAAACAAGATTTGGGCCTTTTGGGGGCCTTCGACTCCGAAATTCATTATTGTTATTATGCCATTTTATATAACATAGGTGTCATGGACGAAGAGCATGCCATTTTGGGGTCAGCGAAAGATTGTAAACCTTGCGTTTTGGAGTCTAGTCATTTCTCATTTTGTTACTTTTCACACGTTGCTGATGTGTATGTTTTCAAGATCAGGACCAATAACAAAGATGTAAGTACATCATTATAAGGTTTTCAAGAGGCACAAGTGTGGAACCATAATGGGCAAGTGCTTCACCTTGATCAATTATTGGAAACTGAAGATCAAAAGCGCATGATCATCAAATGGTGGTGAATTTGGAACCAAAAACAAGTTGATGGAGTGGTGTATTTGGAAGAGACAACAATAAATATCCCAATTTCACTTGGAGAATCAAATTAAGAGGGAGTAACAAATGGATCGGTATTACATCAAATTAAGCTGCATACATAATGGGTGACCAGCCCATTGGGAAATACTGAAACATGGAAAGATGAAATGGAAACATACGGCGGCCACACCGTTTATTCTGAGAACAATAAGGAGCGAAAACAAGGTCTGAAAATTAATGTTGCACGCAGCTGTGCTGGCCACACTAAAGAGCGAACTCGCCGTTCAGGATGAGGTTGTTCCCTGTCAGGCTCTTACCGTACTCCGACGCAAGGTACACCGCCGCGTTGGCCACGTCGTCGTCGCCCGCCGTCCTGGTCATCATGTATTTCTTGATCATATGTTCAAGGTGGTCATCCTCGGCATGGGGGAAGATTGACTTGAGCACGCGCTTGTGAACGTTAGCGTGCTGCGAGATAGAATCCACCCGCACGCCGTACACCGCCAGCTCTGCCGCCTTGGCCCGGATCACGCCGATGGCTGCGGCCTGGGAGATGCTGTAGGCCGACGGCACGACGTCGCCGAGCAAGCCCATGGTGCTGCTCCTCAGGAGGATGCAGCCTCCCTTCTGGTTCTGGCTCTTCATCACAGCACTGGCGAGATTGATGCTGTCCAGGACGGACTGGAAGTTGGCCGCCATGGTGTTCTCGAAGGCTTTGCTGTCGCTCAACAAAGCAGACACGTGGTTGAACTCGATGTTGTTGTAGAAGATGTCGAGATGCCTGTGTTTATCCTTGAGGTTTTCGATCTCGTGCCCAAACTTCAGCCAGTCGCTTGTGTCGCAGGGCATTGCTTCAGTCACTTGCGTGTCATTAGGGTCCTTGTTCTTTTTGAGTTCGTCTGCGAAGCTTCTGCACTTGTCCAGCTCCTTGTCTGCGAGGAAGACCGAGGCGCCGCGCCGTTGTTGAAGAATTTTTGGGCAATCGCCTTGCCGACTGTGCTTGCTGCTCCCGTGATGACGGCCACCTTGTTAGCAAGCAGCAATCTGCATGTATACATGTTGAGTAACATAGGCAACGCGCAAAATGTCGAGTAAATTCCATTTTGATTTTTGACCAACTATTTGCTGCTACGGTTCAAAGTCAAATATTCAGTTCAAAATGTGGTTCAAACTAACAAATTAGAAATAGATTGTCCGAAATGGAATTTATACTCTAAAAGTGTATACTAATTAATAAGGTAATAACAAAATGGAATTTATACTCTAAAAGTGTATACTAATTAATAAGGTAATTGAAGTCTCAAGCATACTGTGGTGGGGCCATGGAAAACAGTTGTCAACTCCAGAGATGGGCCATGTTTGGTTCATAATGTGAAAAAAAATTCACAAAAAGACAATGCATGCATGGAGTACTAAACGAAGTTTATTTGCGAAACTTTTTCACGGATGACTGTAACTTTTCGAGACGAATCTAATGAGTCATGTTCCACCATGATTTGTTACAGTGATGCTACAGCAACCACACCTAATCATCCTCTAACCATGCGGTCAAAGGCCTTATTAGCTACAACACATGCTACAGTACCATAATTGTGGATGTTGTTTTGCAATTAGACTTTATTTAATACCTCTAATTAGTGGTCAAATGGGCGAAAAGTTTTCATGAAAACTTTTTCACCCCCTAACCAAACACGGACCAAACACGGCCATGATGACGATGGTCCAGCTCAGGCCCTCCCCCCTGCTGTACTCACAACAAATACCAAGTAACCAGCGTAGCTTACATTCACAAATGGAAACCATTTCGATCAGTTAGTACTAGGAAAAAGGTACTCCTAGAGGAGCCAGACCTGACCTGAGAAAACTGGCGCTGCTGCTGGATGCTGCTCTGAAAAGCTGAGTTGGGGTTTCTCGCAACTGATCGTCGCCGTCTTAAATAGAAGTTTCCACACCCTCTGCGTCGCAGGGATCCGATGAACGAGCACAAACGTGTCATTTTTTTATTTCTATTGTGACATTGGAATATTGGATCTGCATGCATCAGCAGTTTCTCAACTGATAGATAACTTGAGTCGTGTTGCCAACTCTCATTTCTTATATTCGGACTTTGGGCAAGTCTTTCCGTATATACTTACTGGCCTATCTTATTAAGTCTTCGTTTCTTGGTACGATCTGGATCAAACCGCATGTATAAAGGTCTGCATTTGAGCTTAATTAGCTTTGCGGAATCTCTGACTTGTAGCAGGAGTGACCATATAGTGCACATGGTGGATTGCAAGTACTGCTAGTTGATGATCCCAAGTCTGAAAACCCAATATGATTTGCAGCAAGGAACCAGTGCGTGGGTTTCGTCCGGTCATACGATTGCAATACATAAACATGGAACAGTTCATTATAGCATACCACGATTCAAGTCAACCGAACTAATAAGTCTTTCATGTATTGCCGCAGCAAGCTGATGTAACGAACAATGACTAATGATGACCTCATCAGCTGCATCTCGATCTGGATCTGGATCAAATTAATCACCCTATATATCTTCATGTTGCCTTATAATATCAGACGGCATGCGGGACTCTGTAACACCCAAAATTTTAAAACTGTGTTTGAATTCAAAATTTGAATTTATTCAAATGAATTTGTTCAAATAAGTTTGAGTTTAAAAAAAAGAGAAAGCTTTCCTCTCACTCCTTCCTTCCCAAACCAGCCCATTCCACCTATCTCTTCTCCCTCTCTCTTTCTCTTTTCACCGCGGCCCAAAACAACCCAGCCGGCCCAACCCAACCCACCATCTCCCTTCCCTTCTCTCGCTCTCACTTCCAGTCGGGACCCACTTGTCGGCGCTTCTTCTTCCTCCCATCGCCACCTTCCTTTTTTCCGGCGACGTGCTCCTTCCGCCGCGGACGCCCGCGCCCACGCCCGCGCCCCCAAGCTCCCACTATGTAAAAAATGACCTATAGTAACGTGCACAAAGGTGACATGTTATTGTACGTCACCTTTGTTATCTGGGTGACGCGCAAAGATGATGCACGTCACCTTTTACCTCTTGATGGCCTCTCTCAAACATAACATAGGTGATGTGCAACATCAAAACACGTCACCTTTGTTATAGCTGACGGGCCACATTTATGGCTCGTCACCTATAAGTTTGATATAGGTGACGGGCAACATTAAAGCACGTCACCTATAAGGTTAGTATATGTGACGGATTTTGATAAGTAAAAGGTGACGGGCAATATCAAAGCACGTCACCTTTGTGATGACATATGTGACGTGCAACATCAAGGCGCGTCACCTTTGTGACTTTTATTAATTTTTGAACATGCGATTTTTGAAAAATTCAAATTGTCTCAAATCAAAAATTGGTCTATACAAAAGTTGTAAGCCTCAACCAGATCTATAACTTTGTAGTTCAAATTTTTTTTCAATTGAGGTTGTTTTGGCACCCAAATATATGGTTTAAATTTTGAATTTCAAATTTTCAAAATTTTCAAATGACCTCATATGGGAAAAAAAGTATATACGAAAGTTGTAGCTCGCCACCAGATCTACAACTTTGTAGTTGAAAAGTTTTTCATTTGAGATCGTTACAGCTGTGAAACAGGTTATATAAGACATTAGAAAGTGATGATAAAAGGAAAATATCTCATTGTTGGTCACATGTGATGGTGTAGCCCAGTGGTAGGGGATGTCGGACCCAGGACAGCGGGACTACCCATGGGCACGGAATATTCTAGAGTAGGGAGTAGCACATGGATATGCCCTACCTCTTTTGTATCTACCCGAATAGGAGTAGAACTAGTCGACATACTCGGGAACTAGCCGAACTCCTCGGATTAGGATCCTAACAAAATTTGACTAGGACTTTCCATGTAACCCTATTCCCCCGGATCATATAAGGGCGAACAGGGACCCCCTCAAAAAGGAGGGACATCGAACAACACCTAAGGGAATACAAACCACCACACAGGACATAGGGTATTACGCTCCGGCGGTCTGAACCTGTCTAAATCCTTGTGTTCCTTGCACCATCGCGTTCTGATCTCGGCGAGTCCCTACTCATAACCACTCTCCTCGGGATACCCCTAGGAGAACCCGACGGTAAAACACCGACAGCTAGCGCTCACTGTGGGGCATCTCACCAATGATCATCAGAAGAACCCGATGGCTTCTCTCGACGACAATCTGGTGCTCGAAAAAGGCACCTCCTTCCGTGTCGGCTCCTGGATCTTCGTCGCCGACGGATCAGGTGGCTTCGAAGGCTGCTCAATCGACCAAGATCTTCCAGAAGTTTCAAAAGCTGCAAAATGCCACGAACTCAATGAATTCATCGATCAACTCGAAGAAATCGGATTCTCGGACCTCAATGACGAAACTCGGGTTCAACCCGAATTCGACGCAATCAGAACCAAAACACTCTCCGAGTTGGAAGAGGATTTGGAGAAACTACTGGAAGATTCCAAGCAAGAAGCTTCCATGGATGGAAAGACTCTACTTCCCAATTGCATCCGTGCCGCTGAACCAAGTCTTCGGAAGAAAAAAAATCAAAGACTATCTTTAAGAAAACTACCCGCAAAAAGAAGCCGTCAAAAGACACTTTTTCAAACATCGATAATATCGATGAAAAGATCGAGCACTGCCTTCAGTTAGCTGAAGACACGTTCAACATCAACACTTCTCGAGAAGAATTCTCCAACTAGTGGGCTCTCATCTCTGCAGAGCTGGAACAAGATCAATCTTTCATCAAATATCTCGAAGAATTGGATGAACTAATCTCTGAAGATTAACTAGCCGAATGGTCACACAACATCGACTTATTTATGGAAGGATTAACCAATCTCGACAAGCTTGAAGCTCTCTGGGAGCAATCCAAAGTGAAGAAACTGTGGGATGATTCACAAAACAAGTCATTGACTCAACTGGGTCAATATCTATCACAATCCCACCCCGCAAAAGACTATGTTTCAATCGAAGACTACATGAGTCGTTGGTGCAACGTCATCCAAACTCCAAATTCCCCTACTCCGCAAGAAGATCACCGCATGCCGCAGCTATTTCCTCCGGAAGAACGTGACACTTTGAACAAATACAATAAATTCATAAACGAATTTTCAGTCCGAATTGAAGGCGGATGGTCTCTAGCGGACACCCTACCATATGATGAAAACCTTCTTCCACATACTCTCAGACTCTCCCTCCGAGACAACCCAAACACAGAATCCCACCCGGATTCGGTTCAAGACATCAAAAGAAACCAACTCACGCTACAACCCGATTCGGAAAGGAAGACTGAATCCGACAAGGAGTCGACTTTTACAGTCACTACAAAAGAAGAACGGCACTCAAATCAAAGAGAGAAACAACAATTCTCAGAAGACGAAGAACTACCGTTCCAGCAGGGCCTTCCGCTCAAGGAAGACAACATCAATTCGAAAATTCACGGCCACAATCGTGAAATTTTTATGGCATTTCTTTCGGATGCTACAAACAGAAAAACTAATTCCACAGCACTGGAAGACTTGGACTATGATGAATTCCTCTCTGAACCGGAGATGAGTGAAGCACCAGCAACTAGCTACGGAATTCCTCCACCTCCACCAGGAGTCACAGTCACTGTCCACCTGGACAACAACCCGAAGATGGTTCTCAAGACAGAGCACCACCAACAACTGGGCGACTCGTTCGACTATTCCAACAGCAAATTACACAATGTTATCAACATTGGTCGCAACGCGAAAACAATCATCATTAATAACGGTGAAGATCATGACGAAGTTGAAGCCTACAGACCGACATCCAACTTCAAAATACCTGATAACTACGGGTACAACTCGCGAAAGCGGCGCCGCGACAAGGCAGCACCTCCTTCCCAACCAAAGTAGTCGACGATTGATTCTACTCACTAGACAATTTATTCAAAATGCTTCCTGCACCCCAAAGGAAAGCACTCGAGTTTCCAATGCATCATCCTTCGCAAAGCACTAGGAGCACCTCCATCTTCTGCCAACAAGGACAACAAAAAAGAGAGCCAACACGAGAAAAATCCTCTCTAACAACCAAATAAGAAGGAGTTAAATGTTCCATTTACTCAATAGAGTCATCTATAGGGCTTACCCCCGGTCTTACACACAATAAAGGCTAAGATGGGTTCGCCCGAGCTCTGACTCGAAGTCATCTATAGGGCTTACCCCCGGTCTTACACCCAATAAAGGCTAGGATGGGTTCGCCCAAGCTCTAACTCAGCTTCAAAACTACTCGCACTGGCAATTGAGTCATCTATAGGGCTCACCCCCTGTCTTATACCCAATAAAGGCTAGGATGGGTTCGCCCGAGCTCTGACTCAATTTACTACTCGTGTTGACAGAAGGCAAATACTCAAACGAGTCATCTATAGGGCTTACCCCCGGTCTTACACCCAATAAAAGCCAGGATGGGTTCGCCCGAGCTCTGACTCGGGTCATCTATAGGGCTTACCCCCGGTCTTACACCCAATAAAGGCTAGGATGGGTTCGCCCGAGCTCTGACTCAGTTCCCAAATTACTCGTGTTGGCAGAAGACAAAAACCCAAGTCGAATCCCCCAGGGCCAATCCCCAGTCTTACACTCAATAAAGGCTAAGATGGGTCTGCCCGAGCAAGATTCCAATATAAAGAAGAAATTGAATGCTTCAGAATTGGATGAAAGAGAAAATTTTGTTGACAAAGACCCTAGAGGCAAGTTTTCCACTTTCTTCAGGAGTCGTCACTCCATCAGTTACTATGAATACCAACCTTTCTTTGTTTACTCAAGTTAAAAGGCACGGCAAATCGAGTAACTGGGGCTAAGATACATGAGCCTTGCGGCCCTAGAGACAAGCTCTCTACCTTCTTCAGGAGTCGTAACTCCATCGGCTACCTTGAATACCAACCTTTCTTTGTTTACTCAAAGTCAAAGGCACGGCGAATCGAGTAGTCGGGGCTAAGAGACATGAGCCTTGCGGCCCTAGAGACAAGTTCTCTACCTTCTTCAGGAGTCGTAACTCCATCGGCTACCTCGAATACCAACCTTTCTTTGTTTACTCAAAGTCAAAGGCACGGCAAATCGAGTAGTCGGGGCTAAGGGACATGAGCCTTGCGGCCCTAGAGACAAGTTCTCTACACCCCCCAAGAGTCATAACTCCACCGACCTTCGACTACTTCTGTACTCGACCTTTGGAGGGACAAGTTCCCTATCTCCAAGAAGGACTTAGTCATCCATGAGGTGACAATTCATCGACTGCTATGCACTCAACTTCGAGAAGATACAAGACTTCTAATTCCTAAAAGGAATTCCTTGTCCACAAAATGACAACCCGTCGACTACCACAATACTCGACCTATGAAGAGACAAAATCTCCATCTATCAAGACGGAATTATCATTCACGAAGGCAAAGATTAGTCGACTACTACGATACTCGAACAATCTCTCCATTTCCTAAAAAGGAACTACTCGTCCATGAGATGACAAGCAAATCGACTACTACGGTACTCGAAGAAACAACTCAAGACAGCCAATGACAAGTTTCATCAAAAGGCTACCAGCCGATCGGCTGCCAACTAAAAGGAAAAAGTACTATACATTAGAATGTAAAAAGTACTCTAGTGGACACACATCCACACAAAAGCCAAAAGATTATTACAAACAACTGTTCAAGACTCCGGCGCAGGCTCCAAGCCACTGATAACCCTATCAGCAATGGGTTTCATCTCCACGACATACTCAGAGAATTGCTCCTCTGAACAGCCAACGGCAACCCCATCACCAATAGGGGACAAGTTCGCGGAGGGGAGAAAGGACTTAACTAATCCTAAGGCATGGGCTAAGTACTCCCTAGAGGTGTCGGAGAAGAAGCTACTGAGTCGCTGGCGGGCTTCACGAAGACGCTCCAGCAAACTCTTCTCACCAGCTCCCTCATCCTCCACCATGTCGACGACTACTTTAGCCGTCACCTCAAGATCAGCTAGCTGCTAGGACAACTCCCTGATCTGCTTCATATCGCCAATCATTTGCTTATCAGCGTCAGCCTTGATCTTGGACAGCTTCTCAATAGCATCTGCGTGACGATACATAATATTTTTTAGATCAATCACCAGTTCATCCCTTTGCAACAACAAGTGCTTAAGTTCTGTCAAAGCAAGAAAAATATGAGCAGATAGGAAAACTACTCGAAGGATACAAAAGAAGGAAAAGAATACCTTTCTTCTCCTTGGCAGCCGCCTTGGCCTTCTCTTGCAGCTTGGAGGCCTTATCTCTCAGAACAAAATTGTCCTGCTCCAAAGTTTCAACACGGGCCTCCAGAAGCCTAACCTTTTCCGACTGCTCTCGAGAAGACTTCTCAAGAGCAGCCATCTTCTCAAGCTGCAGCGCCTGATCAACTGTCAACTGGAGATTCTCCCCAGTCCGCCAAAGGAACTCGGCCTGCTCAACAACTTGCTTAGCTAGATTCTGTCAACAAAACAAAGTCAAGACAGAGTACTCGACGAACTCCACTACTCGAGTACAAAAAAAGATACTTACAACAAGAGAAGAATGGCAGCCCAAGATCCCCTGGCGATGGCAGTCGATCCCTCGACCGACTTCTCCACCTCCTGCCGTGGCACCTCCTGCAAGAATGGATCAACATTGGCAACAACCGAAGGACTCTTCGATTGATCCTCATTCTGCTTATCTGAAAAACACAAGAACATTAGCAAAAGAATGACCAAAAACCACTCGATCCCACCTCATAAAGCCACTCACCAGTGCCAACGGCAGGAGACTCCTTGCCCGCCTCCCCAAGGGCCAGGTCCCCCGCCGTGCCAGTAGCAAAGTTGCCCAACCGATCGTCTTCCTTCAGCGGGCTAGGAGGCAACTGGGCAATGTTCCTAAGGGAATCAAAAAAATCCCCTTCTCCGACTCATCAATCCCAAGAGCGTCTGGATTGCTACAAAAAGAAGTACTCGACACTTCAACCACAAAATCAAAAAAAAAGCAGAGATAAGCAGCCAATCACCAATCGCACTTACTGAGAGGAATGCTTCAGCACGAATTTCTTCGGCTTAGTAAACTTCGGGACCACGCTCGGCCCCGAAGCACTCTGCCCCTTAGAAGAGCCGCTCCCGCCGGATTCAGCTGGCGCAGCGGGAGTCGTGACGATGGGGCTCACAATAGAGCTCACCACCTGCCTCTTGGAAGGAGAAGGAGGCCTAAGAAGAAGAAAAGCTATCAAAAACAAGTGCAAGACTTTAGAAAAGTACCAATTAGTACTCACCTGTCACTGCTACCAGTAGAAGCAGTCCCCCACTTCTGAGTCCATGTAGACTCGACGGCCGGCTCGTTCGCCGCCCGGTCCTGGACATCCGACGTCGTCCGACTGGCCGACGGACCTGCATAAAACAACCATCATCAGTCGAGGACCCAACAACTCGAACAAGAAAAAGAGCAAAAAAACAAAGGCAGTCAAAGATTCACACTTGAGTCAGTATGTGCCAAAGGCACATCTTGAGGCAACGGAGGCCTACTCTGATAGTTTTCGGGATTAATCTGCACGAAAGATACCAGATCAACTCGACTACTCGACAAAAAGTACTCGACATAAAACTACAATCTACTACTTGATGCAGTACCTCCTGAGGACGCCTGTCAGCTCTGAAGGCCCCCAAAAGACTAGGCCTCCAGTTTATGTTCTTCAAGAGCACGGCCACTCAATTCTCCAGATCGTCCTTGGAAATCTTCTCCCGAGCATATCGAGTGGGATCCTCCTCGCTGGTATACTCGAAGGCAAGGTGAACCCACTGCTGAAGAGGCTGGACCCTGCGAATGGTCCAGTACGCCACCATGGATGCACCAGTAATCTGGTGTTCCGCCTTCAAAACTTCAATCTCCCCAAGGAGAAAGTTTACCTGGTCCATCCTGCCTCCCTTAGAATTCCAACTTGGTCTCTTCACAGGGGGACTAGGAGTACGAAGAGGAAGGGAAGAAGAAAGATTTCTAACATAGAATCACATCTCCTTCTAGTCGATGACCTTGTCACTCAACTCGTAAGGGATGTACTTGGTCTTCTTCCCCTGACGAAACTGTAGCCCGGCTCCCCCGACTACATCTACCTTAGATTCGTTGGGATGGGGCTTTAGATGGAAAAAATATTGAAACAAATCGAAGTGGGGCTCAATCCCCAAAAAATCTTCACAAAGATGGACGAAGATAGAGATGTGGAGAATGGAGTTTGGGGTCAAGTGATGCACTTGAATCCCCCAATGGAAAATGAGGCTCCAAAAGAAATCAGAAATGGGAAAACCGAGGCCCCGAAGAACATAAGGAAGGAAAACAACAGATTCGTTTCCCTTCTCATGGAAAAGACTCCCCCTCGGATCTACGCCAATGAATCACGCTCCGAGGTTGAAGAAGATGACTCTCTACCAGATTCAGAAGATGAGAGTCGGCACACTTACTCGACTTCCACCCGTGGACCTCTGCATCATCCCCAGTAGCTTCGCCCGCCTTCCCCCTTCCGACAGACTTCTTGGGAGCCATGGAAACGAGGAAAGAACGATTCTCTCTTACTTCACGCTCGGGGGCTAGGGGTGGCTAGTTTCTCGTGGCACCCGGAGGCGAGAACAGATGAGTTTTCGGCGGCGGAGAAGGAAAAGGAAGTGTGCTAAACCTAGATTTACCCAAACAGTTAAATAAGCAAAAGCCAATGGCAGTATGGTAAATAATGAGAAGTTCAAAGGTCGCAAACAAAGTTCTCAGAGTTATTTCAGCCAGTAACTCCAGGTTTCGCTCCAAAGGAAATGAATTAAACTCAAGAAAGGAAATCTGATTACAAGGATTACATCCCAATAGAAAAAATACACAGATCTCAATGGTTTCACCACTCGAAACCACTAGATCTCAACTACAAAGAGGACAGCCCAAGGGCTGATACAGAGATACAAATCTTGTTACTCACAGAGGAGAGTAATCCAGATACATTCAGGGAGGAAAAGGCTTGTTGTAAGAAGATATGCGTGGTCAGGAACATCACAAATTCCCTTCTTACATCTGCTCTTCTCCCTGATAGGTTTTGCAATAAAAACAATGCCATCTCTCCAGAAGCCATCGAGGGGGAAACAACCACAGTTCCCACCCGAAAAGGCTTCTGATATGGCTTCCACCATCAGCCCACCAAGACAACCATGATGGTTGCGATGTGAGAAGCAAAGGTGGCAGCCTGAGAGATAACAAGTGTTTGTGCTGCTCGCAAACACTCTTCTAGCACCTACAAAGATGAATCGAGTACTCTCATCAGGTGGTCGAGTACTCTCCAGTGAAGAACTCCACTTGAAACCCATGACTACAACTGCAAGAATGAAGATACAAGCGCAGCAGACCCTACTTAAATAGAAGAAGGAGCAGAGCCGCAGCTCAGCCCGTGACATCCAAGGATAGGGAAGCTCACGGACAAAATAGAAAAGATTCTACAGCAGTACTTGCCTCGTGAACCCACGGGCAAACAATACACTGCGCTGCCACCTTTTCAGAAGATTCACCGCAGTACTGATGAGCTCAGAAAGATCACAAAGGACGCAACACGATACCCTGGAACCTTAACCCCAAATCACGGATTTGAATTCAAGGCTCGGGGGCTACGGGATACGTGTCATAAATGGCAAACTTTTTTCGAAAAAGTCCCAAACTTCAAACCGAAGATCGAAGGACCTGGAAGACTGAGATGATCCTCAGCCTAATTCATCAAATCAAACTAAGGCTCGGGGGCTACTCCATATGGAGCGCGAGTACATCGTGCACCATATATCAAGACAGATTCGGGGCTTGAGCACCTCATAGCCTCGTTGCAACCGAAGAAGCACCCGAAAGACTACTTGAAGCACGCGACGGACTCCGAGGATGGACAACCTGCTCCAGAAGCACCCGAAGTGCTCGACTATAGGGACAAAAGTCCAGAAGCTCTCGAAGTACCCGACGGACATCTTTATAAGCACTCTACGTCTGCAGGACTCGACTACGAAGAACTTGGGGGCTTGTCGGACCCGGGACAGCGGGACTGCCCACGGGCACAGAATATTCTAGAGTAGGGAGTAGCACATGGGTATGCCCTACCTCTTTTGTATCTACCCGAATAGGAGTAGAACTAGTCGAATATTGTCTGCGATAGTAAGTGATGACACAATTCCTTATGCACTCAAAGTATTTATTGAATTTGTTGTTGACACTAGTGTTTCATATACAGTGCTTACCGGAAATACGTGGAAGACCCCGATTGCTATGATCGGAGGTCTGAGAAAAAGAAGCAGAAGAATGGCACAAAATTGCACCTCAGGCGAGATTTTCCGGTATGTATGAAAAAGATTATGTTCTACTACATTTGCATGCAATATGTGTCCTAATGACTATGTCTTACAATAATGCAGTGCGCGAAGCAACCTGCAAACTCAGTATTGTGTGGATACTATGGCTATGCATACCTCATGACTGCCGGATGTTACAACAGAAGCTGGCGACAGCTCAAGAAATCTGTTGCATGGTGGCACAGGTTAAGGGTGAACAAGTATGTCATCAACCAAATAATATCTGACATTTGTAAGTTTGTCACTGATGAATGTTGTCATGTTGGGGGTCTCTCCTTCTATGACGAGAGCGATCTAGCAACGAATGACAAGTTCATGAGGCTACGCAACTGGAGAACCGAACTTAACATGAAGGACTACAAGTTGTTGGAACTCGATTAGATGCCTTTAACTTTTGTAATCATTTGAACGCTAATGTCGAATTGATGTAATATATATTTGTGAATGGATGTAATATACTTGTTGAACATGTACTATGCAAAATCGGATTGGCACCTAAATGGATGTAATATGTGTTTTCTGATTGGGTTTTCAAATTCGAATTGGTTTTGAAATTCAATTTTAAATTCACAATCAAATATGCTTTTTTTAATCTGGAAAATCTTAACGGAGGCGGTCAAGTTAAAACTGATCGCCTCCGTTAAGATACAATAACGGCGGCGGTCCTTTAAGGGAAACCGCCTCGGTTAAGATACATTAACCGAGGCGGTTGTTGTAACATGACCGCCTCGGTTAACAAGTTTACCAAGGCGGTCGGAAAACCGCATTGGTAGATGCCTCCATTAACCGTGACGGTGTGTCCAAGGCGGTTGGGCTACCCGCCTCGGAAAAGCCATTTTGACCGCCTTGGAAAAGGCATTATGTAGTAGTGTTCCACAGGGAGGAAAGCTCTGTTGCAAGAATCATACTTTCCAAGTTGTATGCGTTGTTAGTCCTGTTGGATGACACATTTGATGTGCGTGCCACCTTCGAGGAGTCCCAATTGTTGGATGAGGCATTACAGAGGTACAATTATTAACCTCCTCCTCCTCCTCCTTGCTGGCTGTAAAGCTTTCTCTTCCACTTCCTAACTTACTTGTGATCCCTCTATTTTGTGCAGCACCTCAATTATATGCTTATTGTAAATGTACAATCATTTTAAGATATATATCTCTTGTATTAAAAGGAACGAGCAAGACAGACTCAAAGTAACTTCAATTGTGACTCGCATATTGTATGAACAAAAGAATCTAATAAAAATATGATTACAAGGAAGTGGTACAAAATGGTTGTGTGTGGTCCAGTTGTTTGCTAGAGGTTGATTTAAACAATCAAACTAATTAGTTTCTTTCTTTATCATAATTATTTGTAGATGGGATGAGAGCGCAGTTTCTCTTCTACCAGAATACTTGCGCATGTACTACATCAAATTATTGAGTACCTTCAATGACATTGAGGATATTTTGGAAGCATCCGTTAAGTATCGCGTGGCTTACGTAAAAAGACAGGTGTACCTAGTTATCTTACGGAGCTATGAAATTTCTCAACTTTTGTTTTTCTATCTCAACTTGTTTGCATAGATTTGCGTCCCATGCTTGGTATCTTTCAGTGCATTTAATAACAATGTTTTCTAACTGCAGGTACAATTGCAATAAAAAATTTCCATCCAACAGGCTAAATGGTTAAACGAAAACTACCTGCCGAGCTTCAAAGAACAAATGGAGGTGGCGGTTATGGCGACGGGCTTTCAGTTGTTCTTAACGGCACTAATAGGCTCAAGCCAAGTGGTAAACAACGAGGCATTTGAGTGCGCATATAACATTCCTGACATATCCCACGCCACTGCAGAAATTGTTCGTTTCATCAATGACATTGCTGCTTACAAGGTACTATATGCAATTTCACTAATACTCCATCCTTTTTTAAATATTTGACACCGACTCTTTCATTTGAATATTCAGCTTTTTTATAAACATATGTAACAAATAGATAAACACCAGAATAAATATTATCTCGGTCAAAGCCTGAAAACAATGAATGACGTCAAATATTTAAAAATAGAGGTAACACCAGATGCAATCATCTAGCGATATATTTCATCGGGTGGTGAATCTAAGACGCATTATTGCATTTTTAGGTAAAAACGATAATGGATGGCAAATGGGTATAACTTTAACACAATTGTTTTGGTTTAACTTTAACATGTAGCTTCAATATTGTTCATCAATTCACGCCTTGTGTAACCGATCATTACTCAAAACCACTGATTTGGAATGTGTATCAATAGAAAACATTGAGGGATGTAAATTTTAAAGGTATTGAAATGGATGGTGAAAATTAAAAGGTTATATTCAATGAAATTTTGGGTTGCAATGAGTTGCATACATCAGCTGATTCAGCCTAGATTGGAGAAAAAAGCAAGCCGCTTGTTCTTGAACACTCTCCCACACGTGGAGACACCTTAAGGCTTCAAACATAGAACATGAATTTAATATAAATAGATGCCACCTTATAAGGTACTTCGATCATCGACATATCACACTGTTATTATTTTTTATGATAACAAATAATTAGAAAAAAAGGACAAATATGTATATTGAAAATCACTTTGACCTCCTAAATATCAAAAAAATCTATGACCTTGTATTGGAAAAGAAATGATATTTCATCAGTAACTGGATGGATCTGTGTATGTATATCATAAACACATGTACCAATGCACGCAGCTAGGAAAGTGCAAGAATGATGCGCCCAGCGCCGTGGAGTGCTATATGAAGGAATACAGCATGACCGAGGAAGAGGCGATGGCAGCAGTCGCCGAGATGGTGGAGAAAGCGTGGAGGAGGACGAACAGAGATTATATACAGATGAAAGGCACAATAAAGCCGGCGGCACAATGCTCGCTGAACTTGGGAAGGTCGTTTGAGACTTTCTACCTTCATGGCAGCAAGGACGGTGTCGCCTATGGCAGTGATGTCAAGGAACTCATCACCATGTCCTTCCTGAAGCAAGTCCATGTCTAAGTGCAGCATATTATATAGTACTATATATGTAATGGTTAAATGCCATGTCGCGAAAAAAATAAAATTGCAACCAATAAAAAATATGGTCTCAACCTAGCTAGCAGGTCGAGCCTCTTCACTTAGTTGAGCCTGCAACGCATCATTGCCCTATTTGCTGGACTTAATCCTTTCTATATAGTCTGTGCCCGTGTGTTGCTACAGGTAGCAAGAAAAAGTTCCATACCAATACAAAACGCATGTGCGATACATGATATTTTCTGGCTCATTAATATTCACATGCAGCCCAAAAACCTTTCAACACATACATATGAAGCATGGAAAACCATGAGGTTGATCTTGGTTGTAACAGTTTTGGTTCCAACCAGCATAAAGATACAATACAAATGTAATGCAATTAGCTGATTAAACCTGCCATACTTAGAAAGAAGAGCCCTTTTACAATGCTTGAAAATGCTTCCAAATACTTCCCAATGCCTCCCAATGCCTACGCAAAATAGTTATTTTTGTTGATTTTATTATTCCAAAGGCAGTATGGTTATTGCGCTTCCCTAAATAAAAGAACACTACCGCCCAGTCACGGACGTGAATAGGAGCGCCCTTGCACTCTTACTCGCACATCTCCGATGCCGTGCCCTCGCCCTCGCTGGCTCCTGCCGCCCGTATCCAGGACACTGCCTCCCTTCGCGCTCCCGGCAGCCTCCTCCAGCATGCCTGCCTCCCACCGAGCTCCGGCCGGCCTCGAGGACGCCGGCTCCCTCCGAGCTGCTGTCGGCCTTCACAAGCAGCCAGAGCACCGCCGCGTAACCACCCGGCGATCGCCCTCCCCCCGATCCCCTGCACTGTTGCTCGGTACGGACTCATACTTCATTAATTTGCATCCTGAACCCTAAATCAACAAGCCCTAATTTGCTTCTCCTTTCTCAATAGGGCTGGCGCACACCTGCAGACATGCTCGGGCTGGCAGCTGGGGATGAGCCACTGGGAGCGTGCGGTGCGCCGGGGAAGGGGCAACGGAGGTCCAGGTGGAGGGGTAGGTCCGGCGGCGGCGGCCGAGGCAGGTCAGCCGGGGTCGGGCGAAGCAGGTTGGGCGGCGACGGGTGCCAAATCGAATCGCTGGTCGGGCGGCGATGGGCGGTGCAGATCGAATCGCCGATTAAGAATGAACCCTAATAAGAATGGTAATATTTTTCTTTAAAAAAATATTCATCTCACTATAGTATAATTATGAATTTACCCTTTTACCCTTGGTTAAAAAATAACTACAAAAAAATTGCCATGAATTCCTAATCCTCCTAACTTTGGAGGCGTTGAGAGTTGTTACGGCACATATGGGCCTACCGACCGTAGACACATCTAACTCCTTCCGATGCCGCATTGACGCCTCTCAATGCCTTTCCTCGTATTAGGCCCATAAATTATAGACACATGAAACGACTCCCGATGTCTCAAGCATTGTAAAAAAAATCCGAGAAGAATATAGCATTTCAACAAAAGCGTCAAGATGCCCTACACTCATGACCCATTACGTACTTGCATTG
Source organism: Panicum virgatum (assembly GCF_016808335.1). Taxonomy (NCBI): domain Eukaryota; kingdom Viridiplantae; phylum Streptophyta; class Magnoliopsida; order Poales; family Poaceae; genus Panicum; species Panicum virgatum. The sequence goes on from NC_053150.1 coordinate 53,373,820, forward strand.
GCTAGTAATATATGTTCTTTGGGTGCTCAAAATTTTGGGGGCATGGAGTCAGATGATAGGGAACTGGAGTATATAGAGAAGAGAAGTTATAGATTTGATTTCATTGATAGCCGCATAACTATTGAATTTTGCTTCCACAATCTAAGCACTTCTCATGCAATGTGGACAAATCAGATATTGTCTATGTCTTGGGCAAATAAAAAAAACTTACAAAAAATTGATCTCATTTGTCTTGGGCGGTGCTGCAAACTCATGTTGTATGCTAATTATTCCCTACAATTAATCAAAAAAAGTTTGCAAGTACATAATAAAATGGCTACTGTTTATACTAATTAACATTTACAATTACATAAAACATCAACCCAGTCTTACTTTGACTTTTCAGCAAGATGACAAAACATCATAACAGATTCATAAATAGCATCATCAATTTGTACTACTAAGCAAGCCTCAATTTTGAAATCCTACAACAGAAAAAGGGAAAGATCCTTCATTCTTCTATCTATAATGTCAGAACAAGAAACTCAATCTATGGCAATACTTTTAAGGGGAATATATATAGATTAGGGCTGTACACATATGCATAAAGAACTCTACTTTCAACGAATTTTCCCATAATTAATATGAAAAATTTTATCTCATATCCATATCGATGTTTGATCCCAAACGTGTTATACTGGTAATTGCAGACAACTGGCCTCATTGGAGGAGAAAATCTGGTTCTTATCACGGAGAAAGATTATTCTCCTTGCAGATCAACTTGTCCTCTATGCCTGCAAATGGAACTGCAAAGGAAGAGTTATAATAGCTATGTAATGCATATTTAAAAGGCAAAATTATCTGTATGAAAACTACAAAGCAAAACGAAAATTCAGACTTTACTCATAACATGTTAGTGGCCTTTTTACCTGAAGAAAAGCATGATAGTAGAATGCAGCGGGACAGCAACCACACCTTTTGGATACATCAGCACAAAACCGATTCTCAGTTCGAAAAATGTAACACGGTTCGGTTTCGCTTAAGCACTAGCAACCCATCTGGTTGCAATTCACGGTGCAGATCCGAGGGCTTCAGAATGAGAAGCTTCATGCTGGATCAACAGGCAGTGGGAGCTGTCGTCGTCGGCCGCCCGGCCCTGTCAATCTGTCATGGAAAGAGAGACACACCTTACTTGTTCTGTCTCCTGCAGTAGTGGTGAGCTACTCTCTAGGCAAGGAACAGGAGCTCTAAAGCTCGCCGAGCCAAGCAGAGCCCTCGGCCGGTGACGCACCATTTTCGGCGACGCGCCACGGCAGCAGGAGCAGCAGCCAGCCGGATTCCATGGCGGTCTGCCCAACTCTTTCCATGGCGTCTGTCCAGCTGCTTACGACGCCGCCATGCCATGCCAGCGGCCCTGCTGTCGCGCGCCCAGCACCCCACCGCGGTCGGTCGGCCCCTTGGATCGCCTCCGGCAATCACGCCACACCAGGCGCGCGAGCTAGAGTGGCGGCGGCGGCGAAGACGGCGACATGGCGGGCGGCACGCACCTCTTGAAGCTTGCCGGGCGCCGGGGCGCGTTTCCTCAGACCAGCAGACGCTCGGATCGCGAGAACTAATTCTAGTCTTGAACGATGAACCGGCGAGGTTTTCGGGGTCCTAGAGACCTCGACGGCTGGCGGGCCCTCGCCGACGAGCCCGAGCCCCGAGCAACGCCGCAACGCGCTCCCGCCGTCCCGCGCCTGCCTGACGAGGACGACCGAGTCGTTGACGCAGTCCACGCCCGATCTGGAACGCTCGTTCTTGATCCGACGGTTCCTAGGGACCCCGGGTGGACCCTGGGCGTTGCTTCGCTCGCCGTCCGCCCCGGAACGTCCGTCTCCGCTGCACGCTGGAGCTCCGCGGCGCCCCAGGATCACCGCCCCTTCCGTCCAGGTCACCCCCCCTCCCGTGACCGCGAGACGACACCGGCTCGGATCGCACCGGCCAATGCCACGGGCAGGAACAGAGTTCATGCCTGCCGGCGTTCAGCAGCAGCGCGCTGGGTTGCCACGCTAGACGGAGCCCATGACAGAGCCGGCCGCGTCAGGCGCTCGGCACATTGCACGGCCACGCTCGGCGGCACTGGGAGTTAGCGCTTCCTCGACGACTTCGACACCCTGCGCAACGCGCCGACGCCTTCTGCCACCACCTCTGAAAGTCCGCATCCTGTTGCCAAGGGGGGCAGGTGCAGTTTATTCAGAGCCTACAACACCGTCTGATTTAACACTTTTGGTTGGGTTCTTCCTTCTCTCTAGAAAACAATGTTCCAACAGTTCGAGTAGAAGAGATCCTGGTTGTGAAATGTCTTCAAGTTGTGAAATGCCTTGTTTATGAGCTGACGATCCTGTTGGGAAGAGCAGAGCAGGACGACAATGCAAGAAGAGCGTCATGCCTGTGCCAACGATTCACTGTCCATTCAGGCGGCCTGAACTGAGTGGCTGCCGAATACCTCCTGCATATTGCAGAAAGCAGACTTTCAGACAAGGTACTTACAGCCTGGCAGAGTCTTCGCAAGTTCAGTTCAGAACAAGAAAACTGAGTGGCTGCACTTACAATACATACAGATGCTGTACTTCTTCTGCCCTTACACAGAAAATTACCTGTATGAAAACTACAAAGCAAAACGAAAATTCAGACTTTACTCAGAACTTGTTAGTGGCCTTTTTCGTGGGAAAAAAAACATGATAGTAACCTCTGAAGATTGTGTTTCCTTTTCCTTTTGAGTTTGAGCAAAATATGATAAAAAGAAATCTGTTGATAACTGAACTTGTAATTTCTGAAAAAAAAGCATGATAGTAAACCCTCTTAAACACATTCAATCTACAAAAGAAGATGACTAATATTATCTGAATATTCAGAAATCTGAAGATAGAAGCAAATTTCAGATAACCGAAGAACACCATGCCACTGTCACAAAACTACAATCCCTGAACTACAATGTCCATTCCAATGAAGAAAAATAGCTATAGCACAACTACAGCTATTGTTGGGGTTCAGTATTTTTTTTTCCTGGCAGCACTAACCGAACTATTAAGTATAGGCTCAAACATAACACTTGTTCCAATGAATATTCAGCTATCGTTCGCTAGTCTTGAGCGATGAACCGGCGAGGTTTCCAGTGTCCTCGACGGCCGGTGGGCACTCGCGGACGAGCCCGAGCGACGGTGCGCCGCGCTCCCGCGCCCGCCTGGCCTGACGAGGACGACCCAGCCACTGACCGTAGTCAACGCCCGATCTGGAACGCTCGCGCTTGATCTGACGGCTCGCACGGACCCCAGGGGCCATGGGTGGACGGTATTTCAAACACCGTCCACCCCTGGACGTTGTTCCGCTCGCCGTCCGCCCCGGAACGTCCGCCTCCGCTGCACGCCGGAGCTTCGCGGCGCCCCAGGATCACCGCCCCTTCGGTCTAGGTCCCCCAGTCCCTCCCGTGACCACGTTGCGACACCGGCTCGGACCGCACAGGCCATGGCCACGGGCAGCGGGCCCGGAGCAAGGAGCGGAGCTCGATCATGCCGGCGGTCAGCAGCGGCGCGCTGGGTCGCTGTGCCAGACGGAGCCCAGGACGGAGGCGGCCGCGGGCAGGCGCTTGGCGGCGCAATTTTCGGCGGTGCGGCGGCGCTGGGAGTTCTTGGCGTTGCCGTCGCGCTCCGTCCCGACAGGCGAGCACGGCGACGAGAGCCTCCGGGCCACGGGAGGTGGTCAACTCGACGGCCACCAACTTCCTCTGGTGCTGCATCTCATCTCATCTAATTAGTCGGTCGGTCACTGTCAGGTCTCTTGTTCGTGGTATGCTGCTGACAAGAGTGCTGTGGACATGACTGTTGGATCATTCCGGAACAAACAATCTGTGTTTTCCTCGCAATGGAAAAATGGCTGGGTGATTTCATCTGCGCAGGGCTAATGGCTGCTCCATCATGTTTTGCTTCGGCCAATGTGTGTCCTTGTTTGGCCGTGTTTGGATGGCCCTGAAAAAATTTTCATGAAAACTTTTTGGTGCTTTGACCACTAATTAGGGGTATTAAATAAAGTTTAATTACGAAATCACCTCCACAATTATGGTACTGTAGCAGTTACTGTATCTAATGAGACCTTTGACCGCACGATTAGTGGATCGCACGATTAGTGGATGATTAGGCGTGGTTACTGTAGCATTATTGTAACCAATCATGATGTAACTTAGGTGCGTTGCTACAGGCGTCTTCCTCTTCAGGCAGCTATTTGCTCTGTTGGGCGGCGAAAGGCTGCCGACCATGGCGCGAGCGAGACCACGCCTGTTCCGATGCAGCCGCACGCACTCGTGCCCCCGGCGAGCACTGGATGCGCGCTGCTCGATGGCGAGTTGGAATCGGCGGCGCGACAAGCAAGACATCACTCGGGCACAGAACTTAGCTTGCTCCTTGACTGGAGTTTCTGATGCAACTCCTCCTTGGCTCGCCGGCCTGTGGCGCTCCATTTTCGGCGACGCGCCGCGGCAGCAGGAGCAGCAGCCAGCCGGATTCCATGGCGATCTGCCCACCTCTTTCCACGCCGCCATGCCATGCCAGCGCCCAGCAGTCCTGCTGTCGCGCGCCCAGTACCCCACCGCGGTCGGCCCCCTGGATCGCACCCTGGGATGAGGCGTCGTCACCAGGATCCTGTCCGTCGCAGGACTTGCGGCGGCGGCCGCCCGAAGACGGCGACATGGCGGGCGGCATGGAGCTCTCGAAGCTTGCCGGCCGCCAGGGCGCGTTTCCCCAGACCAGCGGACCACTAGAGAACTAATTCTCTAGTCTTGAACAATGAACCGGCGAGGTTACTGGGATCCTCGACGGCCGGCGGGCCCTCGCCGACGAGCCCGAGCAACGCCGCGTCGCGCTCCCGCTGTCCCGAGGCCCGAGCCTGCCTGAGGAGGACGACCAAGTCGTTGACGCAGTCCACGACCCATCGGGGACGCTCGTGTTTGATCCGACGGTTTCAAGAGACCTAAGGGTGGACTGTCCACCCCTGGACGTTATTTCGCTGCGCGGCGGCGTGGGAGTTCATGGCGCGACAAGCGAGCACGGCGACGAGAGCCTCCGGGCCAACGATTCAAGGATGGTGGCTGTCCAGTCAGGCGGCCCATGACCATTAGTGCCGCCCTTGGACCTCATCGCCGCCGACGCACCTCTAGCCTCCTTCCATGCCCTCCGCACCCTCAAATGGATTGATTTTGAGCTCCTCTTCATCGTGGGCTCTCTAATGTCATGCGTTCCTCCCTGGTCACTCCGGAACGCCGACTTGCTGTCGTGGCCGGCATGGGTGTCGGAGCCCGTACGCCGCCGGCCTTCCCACCGCGCACGGAGCATGTACGAATGTGGCGGTGGTAGATGCAAGACGGAGAGGCTCTGAGGAAGGGGCTGGAAGCTAGGAACAGCCAGAGTTGGGCGGCGCTCCGGCGCACCGCGGCTAGGACCCAAGGGTGGACGGTATTTGAAATACCGTCCACCCACTGGGCTCCTCTAATCCGTCCGATCGGGAATCGGCAGTCAAGATTAGGCACGTCCCAACATTCGTCTTCCTCCTCAGGCACCAACTTGCTCTCTTGGGCGGGAACACGGCGGCCGACCATGGCGCGAGCGTGACAAGACGTGTTCGTGCCTCCGGCCGGCGAATTGATGCGACAGGCGCCGCGCAGAAGCTGCTCGATCGCGAGTGGAATCAGCGCGCCGCGGGATGAGCGCCGCACTGCAGCACATTCAGTCCCTTCCACCGCGCCGTACTGGCCGAACCAATCGAATGGTCCTTGTCAGGGTCGGTCGGTCGGATCAGAGGATCAGAGCTCGAACCACAGAGGCCATGGTCGTCCGCCCACCTTCTCCCTCACGTTTTCTCCCTCTCGTTCTTTTCCGTTCCCAGGAACTGCCAGGGCGTACTATGGCCGAATCAATCACAGGCGCGCGGGCGTACCATGGCCAGTCAGAGCTCGGACCACGGTTGGTGTGATCCTCCGCGGCGCACCACGGCAGCAGGAGCAGCAGCCGGCCGGATTCCATGGCGGTCTGCCTGCCCACCTCTTCCCATGGCGTCTGTCCAGCTGCTTACGGCGCCGCCATGCCATGCCATGCCAGCGGTCCTGCTGTCTCGCGCCCAGCACCCCACCGCAGTTGCCCCTTCGATCGCCTCCTTCCGACCATGGAGACGGCGAGTCTCGGCGTGGCTACAAGCTAGGGACGGCGGCCAGAGCTCGGCGCCGCCCCGGCGCGCCGCGGAATGGCAGGACGGAGGACCCCAAGGGTGGACGTTATTTCAAATACCGTCCACCCAGGCTCCTCTCGTCCGTCTGATTGGGGTTGGGCGGCCAAGATTAGGCGCGTCGCAACAGGCGTCTTCCTCTTCAGGCACCGACTTGCTCTCTTGGGCGGGGAAGGCGGCCGACCATGGCGCGAGCGAGACCGCGCTTGCTCGCATGCTCGATCGCGAGTGCAATCCGCGAGATTTCCCCGCCGCCGCGCCGTACTGGCCGAACCAATCGACTCAGTCCTTGTCAGTTACTCAGTGTCAGATCAGAGGCTCAGAGCTCGGACCACAGAGGCCATGGCGGTCCTGGTCACTTCGCCGTCGGACCACTCTCTTCTCTTTCCATGGCTTGTTGATCTGTTCCTTTACCTGCGCGGTTTGCTGTGGCGAAGCCCGACTGACTGCTCATGGCATAAGTTGAGCACTCGAGCTCGGCATGCAGCTTATCACTATTCACTTATCAGAAACCAGCTGCAGCTTCCTCCACTGTCATGTTAAAGAGTCCCTTCTCTCGAATCACGACTGCTGCTACTGCTGCTACGGTTGTCTTTGTCTGAAGTCTGAACCGAGGAAGCATCGTCTTGGACCCCTGATGATAGCATTAGCACATTGTTTGTTCAGGTATTTAGCGCTGTTATACCATGCGTGCTAAAGCTGTTATACCATTGTTTGTTCAGGTATTTAGCGGTGGCAGGCAGCTTCAGTTCAGTGCAGCACCGATCTCAGTTCGAAAAAGTTAACACGGTTCAGTTTCGCTTAAGTACTATACCTTGTAGTTGTAGAATTAGTAACCCATCTGGATTCAATTCACGGGGCAGATCGAAATGCTTTCTTTTTGAGAAGCTGATCCTGCAACTGCGATGCTCTGGTGCACGCATCTCCTAGTTGAGCACTTGAGCTCCTACTCCTACTCCGACGACTCACCTCCGGGGACGCGAGCTCTACCTCGTCGCCGCCGTCGCGGGCACGGAGTCCGCACGGCTGTTCCCCGCAGCTGGACGGCCGTCTTCGCCGCGCTGCCGCCTCCGTGGACGGGCCCGGCGAACTCAGGTGCTACTGCGTCACGCTCTGGCCTCATCGCCGGCGCCGGAGCGCTGCCGCATCCCGGGACTCGGGGCGTCCGCGTCGCTCGCCGCAGCGCTAATGAGGACGACCGAGTCGTCGACTGCAGTCAACGCGTGATCTAGGCCACACGTCTTTGATCCGACGGCTCTCAGGGACGCCAGGGGTGGACGGTATCTCAAATACCGTCCACCCCCGGTCGCGGCCCCGTCCACCCTGTTCGTAGCGTGGAGGAGGCCGCCGGCGCCACTGCTCGCCGGAGCCCTGCGCCACGCCCGGGAGTTGATGATGGTTCATCCCCGTCCCTCCCACCCCTTCGTCCAGGACCCCCCTTCTCCGATCCGGCGACGACAGCAACTAGCGTGGCACCGGCCACGGCCACGGCCGCAGGATAGAATCGCCTGCCGGACGGAGCTTAGGAGGTGGCATCTGTGCACTCTTCTCCAATCCGTAGCAGTTGTGCGGTTCTTCATAAAGTGTCAGGCAGGCAAATCAAAGCTGACACAAAGGAGAACTCAATGGCAGTGGCGGCGGCGACAGCGACGATGGCGGCACGCACATCTCGAAGCTTGCTGGCCCGCGGCCCCGGGGCGTCTCTCCCCAGGCCAGCACACGGTTTCGCCCAGAACGGTGTGCGAGAGCTCCGGCGAGGTTTCCGGGGTCCTCGACGGCCGGCGGGCACTCGCCGATGAGCCCGAGCGACGCCGCGCCGCGCTCCCGCGTCCGCCTGACGGGGACGACCGCTGACCGCGGTCCACGCCCGATCTGGGCCGGTCGTGTTTGATCTAACGGACGGCAGGGCCCCAGGGGTGGACGGTGTTTTAAATACCGTCCACCCCCTGGACGTTGTTCCGCTCGCCGTCCGCTCCTCATCTTCACGCCGGAGCTCCGCGGCGCCCCAGGAGGCCAGGACCGCCCCTCCCGTCTAGTCCCCTCCTGCTGCCGTGACCGCGTGGCGACACCAGCTCGGATTGCTCCGGCCATGGCCGCGGGCACAAGGCTAGGAGCAACGAACGGAGCTCATGCCGGCCTTCAGCAGCGGCACCAGACGGAGTAGCCCAGGACGGAGGCATCAGCGGCAGGCGCTCGGCGGCGCTGGGAGGTCCTGCTGCTTCTGTCGCGACAGGCGAGCACGGCGACGAGAGCCTCCGGGCCGGGACGTGGTCGACGGCCACCAACTTCCTCTGGTACCGCATCTCGTCTAATTAGTCGGTCGGTGACTGTCAGGTTTCTTGTTCGTGGTATACTATTGCTGACAAGAGTCCATCTCGCCGTAGCGCTGCTGGACGACGACGGTTCTGATGGGCGTCGCTTGCCTCGCTCTCCCCCAATCTATGGATGACAAGCCTGCCTGACATTGACGACGGTCGATCAGGAGAAGCAGCCAAACAGGCAAGCTTGGATCAGGACAGTTTTCAAGCTCTGAAACTTTTACCAATGTCGTGTTAAAGCTCATTCCACTATTCATTCAACTGTTTATTTAACTTTGAAATGATCAATCAAGCAATGTAAGCTGGTACAGACAGAATCTGCACAGGATTTTCTTAGTAGGAGCCCATGGGACCTGTAATACTAATTTGGTAGCTTGACAACTTTGGAAGCGTTCGCTTCATCCTTTCATGCTTTCCTGGTGGTTCATGCTTTTTTTTTGGAATAAAACTGGCTCATGTTATTCAATTCAAGAAGTTTGGATTTAAATTTTTAGTGAAGCTTCTGTCAAATTTAAATTTTTTCTTTTGCTTTGGCGTCCTTTTGGTAGATTTTTTAGTGTGTGGTTGAAGTTGTGTTGCCTGTTGCGGTTGAAGTTCTTTTGCAGGACGGTATCAGTACATGCATGTGGACGTGTAGTGGCCCAGTTTGGTTTGCGTAGCAGAGTACTAAACGAATTTTATTTACAAAATCTTTTCACGGATGGATGTAATTTTTCACGACGAATCTAATGACAGTAATTAATCGATGATTGGCTACAGTGATGCTACAGTACCATCCTCTAATCGTGCGGTTAAATGTCTCATTAGGTTCGTCTCGCGAAGTAGCGTAGGGTTGTGGAGTTAGTTTTGTAAATTGCCTTTATTTAGTAACCCTAATTATTGGTCAAAATTTTTGTGCTACTTGTGCTACTTCAAACCAAACAGTGCCAGTGTTTGAGCTGTCTCCTATCCCTCCCTAAAAGAACCGATCAAATTATGCTATGCGCCCCCCGCTGAGATGGCTTAGCAGTACTGCACCAAACAATGTGTATCCCAAATCTCCACACTGTAAAAATCAAGGGCTCAAAATACGCTACAATTCAATCCAACGGACGTGAATCCTCTGCTTCAACGCGTTGAAGCGACGAGCCGCCGACCGCGCGCGCCCGCTTTCTGTCGCACGCCGGGTTCGAAACCTACCAAAAAAATTCGCCGCGGCCGCAGACGCCGTAATCCCGCGTGGCGGCCTCCGCCTCCACTGTCGGGTCAGACGCAGCCGCGCCGGCCTCCGCCGCCGCTCCCCCTCGCCGCCGTTCGCGGGCAGGGCTGGGATCTGGCCGCCCCTCGCCGCGCCCCTGCGAACCCGGCCACCGGTCCCCAGATCTGGCGCTCCTCCTTGCCGGCAGCCAGCGACAGCGAGCGGTGACGCTAGGGCTGGAGGAGGACCCGCCCGATCCGCTCCGTCCCTCGCGGATCCGCCCCGTCGCACGCGTTCTCCTCCTCCCCCGCCCGCCCGCCTTCGCGTGCGTCCTCCTTCTCCGCTAGTCAGGGCGCGTCGTCCTCCCCCACCAGGCCGTCGCCGCAGGCGTCGCTCTCGCTGACCAGGGACGCCCTCGCCCCCGTGGTGCAGGAGATGGAAGAAAGCTGCACCTCGCCGCCGCCGTCACGGGATCCGGCAGGAGGAAGGACGCATGCGCGCCGCCGTGCCGCTTCTCGCGCCGACTGCCGCTGCCCCGCGCGCGTGCCGTGGCTGCCCACGCCGGCCGCTGCTGCCCCACGCGCTGGCCGCGGCTGCCCGCCTGTCCTTCTCCTGCGGCTGCCTGCACCGCGCCCGTCCGCTGCTGCCGCCAAGCTCAAAACCCTCAAGCCACTCCAAGACGCCGTCGAGGCACCCTGCCCCCTCGCGGCCGATTGCGGCAGCTGCATGACCAAGTCCCTTGAGTACGCCGCGCAGATCGGACACAAGCACCACCAGGTTCGTGACTTGATTAACAATATGGGATGCGGAATTGATTAGGTGCAAATGTCCATAGGTTCGTGCAGTTGTTTAAGAAACTTCGTGCCCTAGGCCTCACGCCTTATGATAAAAACCGGAAGGAATGGCATCCCGTCTTGTGTTTTCCACATGTTCTACCATCATATATCTGAGTTTCCATGTTGAAACCTGAATATAATAATTTACTGTATTCTCATCTTAATGTCACATATCTGATATCTTCTATTCCGTTCACGCCATTATGCTAATTTTATGTGTGATACATTCTAAGTGCTAGAATTTAACTACAACAAATGCTTTAGGGGACAACGGAAGCAGTAGCGGACCCAGAGATTGGGTAGAGCCTGGGCACAAGTTGCAGCAGAGCTGCCCTTGTTCTGTGTCTTGGCAAGTTGCGTATAGGCCTTGCTGAGGGATATTTTTTTGCCTAGCTCAACTGCACGCATGGTACAACCTCTCACTTGGAGCCCGGGCCGGTGCCCAGGGTCGCCGGGCCCCTGGGTCCGCCCTGAACGGAAGGGAACAGCCCAACAGGGTTGATGTGACCACGTTCTTCGAACATGGCGGCCTCTCCTTGAGGGCACGAATAAGAACCTCATCATCAACGTGAGTGCTACTTGGTTAATTTCATGCTGAAAGACTTTGTTTGGCCCATTTCTTTTCCGGTATTTCTTTTGTTTTTGCCAGCAAAAGGGAGATTTGGCATCGCATCCATTGAATAATTTAGGCAGCTTCACGAGCTACAACCACAAATTCCATAAACTTCAACACATGATTGGTCTTTGTCCTTGTCAGGTATAAGTAACTAGCATTTTTCATTTGTCATATCGAATTTCATCTATGGTAATGTTAGTTTTTTATTGCAGGACAAGAAGAGGCTATGCTTGAGTTTCTGTGATGATTAAATCAGACCAACCTTTTAGGTGCAGGGAAATACAGGTGGGTCTTCATTGATGTTGAATTAATTTGATGAAAAACTTGGACTTAGGTTATGTTTGATTTAACTGGATGCTCCTTTCCTGAAATTTTGAAGCAATCTGCCCTGGCAAATGCTATCTTCATTGGTTCTTGTAGAAGGCTTTACTAGCAATCTGCACTGGCAAATGCAATTGCTTGTGCTATCAGACTATCATTTCAGCCATACTTAGAGGAATAATATCCTTAGGCAGAATTGTGCCGATCGTGCCTATACAATAATAATGTCTTAACTGAATGTGTTTTCTGGCAATTGTAGCCAATAGAATAATAATAATATGTGTATGCATATTATCTGAACATTTCACTGCTACTGAAAAGCTAAACAGCTAGATATATTTTTGTGATTTATGCTCAGAGTTCTACAACTCTTGTGTGTGTCTGTACTGAATATTTATATGCTTTTATTTTCATAATGTATAATTGAGACTAGCATGTATTAACTCTCTGATGAAGAGCTTTTGCTTTTGTGTGTGCTTATTGGAGTTTGTGTTTCCTGCTATATCTGTTCCTGAATCTGCTTTGTGTGTGCCTTTTTAATTCTGAATATTAATATCATCTAACTATATATTCGCTTAGTTGCTTCCTGACTTAGGTACTTGCTCGGGTAGAATGAGGGATTCGTTCAGTTTGGCTTCTCGCGGTCACTGAGTGTTATGTTGTTGGATGGGATTTCTTCTTCCGAAGAGAAAAGATGAAACTAAAAAGGTTAGTGGCTCAGTGCTGCCCTCTATCCATGATTTGAAGGGTTGACATGGAGGCAGTCTCATCAGGTGTTTACTGTGTAAATCTCATTAGGTGTTTCTGAATTTGGTTGAATTAATTAGGATGTACAATTATTTTGATGTAGATCTGTATGGCTTCTGAATTCAGTATGGCCCAAACCAGGAGGGTGCTTCACTTTCTTTGGTGTTTAATATTAAGTTTAATAGCGTTATAGCTACATTTTCTTTGAGTATTTGAATGATAGTGAATGTTTTAGCTTTGGTTAGCCAGCTACTCAGCTAGAAATACTATACCATTTTCAATATGTTATTAGGAGTTTTAAGTCATACAAGTATGTGTATGATCCAATCTGAAGCCTTTGGAAACATGCTGAACTTGGTTGTCTAATTCATTTTTATTGTGAATGGTCTGATGACAATGATGACAGTACTGAAATAGGCTGTACACCATCTGCTTTTTGTTTTTGCGTATGTTTGAAATAGATCCGTAGCGTTAGCACGGGCACTCTACTATCTTTGATGTACGGCCGTTGGCAAAGGAATCAATTTAGTGTGTATTCAGTTTATATGATAACATGTGGTACCTAATTAGAGCATAGAACCTGTTACAAATTTGGTTAGGCATTTGAAGTAGAAGCTAAGACTGATGTAATCGTATGTGAGTTAGGCATTTTTTTAAAAAGCATTGTATCAATGTTTTGGAATGCACGCAATTCAGTTTCTATTGATGCTTGGTACTACTTTTCACACATCTTTTTTGGCAGGGTGTTCCAGCCATGGGTCCTAATGTCTGTGATGAGATTTGTTTGGTTTGTAAGAAGCTAGCTTGCCTTGGACTCCATTCGTGACCTTAAACTTCACTGCCATGGCTTGCCCTGTAATTATGCCAACAATTGCAGGATTTGTTTGCTATGGCCGCATAGTGCCAATGATCAAGGCTATGTCAATGGTTCACTGTATTGGACTATTGGTTGCTTCTTCTTGAATATTTGTCTAATTATAAACATTTTAGTTGAGTTTCAGAAGTTCAGAAACATAAATTGCATTGACCTTGTTGCTCAAATGTACCATTTTATTTTATTTAGTGTATATTATTATTGCACATAAATATTACATGTGTTGTTTTTTTTCGTAGCGTTAGCACGGGCCAACTTACTAGTCAATATAATAGCAGCAAGATTAATACGAGCCACTCAGTTCAGATTACAACACAAGAAAATGGACATAAGAATTCAGTTTTGTCCTGTAATTGGTCGATACCGATGTTGCTCCGCGGCACCTAAGGCCCTGACTCTGGCAGTCCGACTCGGTGATCTCTGAAGATCTTGACCGCAGCCCACAACCAAAATGATTACAGACTCGTGCATCGCCGATCTGAAGTCTGAACCTACAAAGCATCCGAAATGCTTTCTTTTTGAAAAGCTGGTCCTGCAATGCTCCGGTGCCAAAATTTGACGATCCTCTGCTCTATCTGAATCGCCTAAATTAAGTTAAAGAGTAAAATACATGGGCGGTCCTCGAACTTGTCTTAAGGTGTCATCTAGGTCCTTAAACTCTCAAAATGCATTAAGCTCTCAAAATACATTTTCAGATACCTAAACTTGTTTCAAGGTGTCACATAGGTCCCTTATATTTGAAAATATATTTTTAGTTCCATAAACTTGTCTTGCAGCATGTAGGTCCCTAAACTCTCAAGATGCTATTTTTAATTTAATATAAATGTTGTTTTTCTACTTTGAGTTAATGAAAAGTTCTTTTGCTACTTTAAATTTAATAAAAAAATTGCTATTTCAATTTTTATTGAGAATGAGAACAAATTATCTTAATAAACTTATACAAAGCGCATGCAAAATATAAAATAGTTAGTAGAAAATATTCAGAATTAGCATTGATATCTCCATGTTAAATAGGAAAACTATAATGTACATCGTTGATATCAATTGACCTAGATTAACCCATGATGTATGATTAATAGGCAGCTAATTCAGAATTAAAATGGTCTTGGTGGTAAGATTTATAAATGAATTGGCTGAAAAAAATAGCTTAATAAACAATCCATTTTGAATACAATTAATTAATGATAATTTCTAGGGATTTGAAAATTCACCTTGAGAGTTTAGGGACCGAAATGATATATCAAGACAAGTTTGGGGACCTGAAGATGCACCTTGAGAGTTTAGGGACTCGAATGATACCTTCGGACAAGTTTAGGGATCTAAAAATATATTTTGAGAGTTTAGGGACTTAGATGACACTTTGAGACAAGTTCGAGGACCGGCCATGTATTTTACTCTAAATTAAAAGAACCCTCACCTCTTAAGGAACATGAGAGCACGAGGTCACAGGAACGATTTCCTCGTTCCAGGTCAGTTAGCCTCTGATCCATAACTCGCTGACGAGATTGCACTTGTTTTGTTTCAACTTGCTCCAACCTTGTGGGATCCTCTTGTTGCTTACTTATGAGCTGCACAGTCTAACACCTGCCTTAGCTCTGCATATGGTACATGCAGTGCTTTGCACACACAAGTACTGAATACTCTTTGCTGTCGACCTGAACTTCATTTGGTGAGTGTCCATCACAAAACGAGAAAGAGGTTGTGTGTTCTCTGCATTGTTATGGTTTCCACTTGGCACCAATATGTGCTTGGTTTGGTAGAGCAGCGTATTTGCTGTCAGCGAGAAATCGAAGGGGCAAGACGAGCTGCACAGATCAGAGGCCGGTTCATCACAAACGCATGCTGCTCTCAGATTCAGTTTCAGTTGCAGTTTCAGGGGATGGTACGGTCTGGAACAGCCTGAAGGTGTTGTCGCACGCAGCCACGCACTAGCTGTGTTCAGGCAAGACACCGGACGGTCAACGGTGTTCGCTGGAGTGCTCAAGCAGACTCTCTCCATTCGGAGCTCATGGGCAGGCCGAAGCGAGAAATCTTTCAGTTTTTGTATATTCAGATTCCAAGTTCCACTGAATTTTCAGTAAAAGCCATATTTTTGTCGAACTTTGAAGCTCTAAATCTCTGGAAACTTGCATTTTCGATCCAAGTTTCCTGACTGAAATAGGTAGAGGCTTATTAGAACTACAACTTTTATATAGATGACTTGGGTTGCGTATACACGATCCAATCCCAGGCCGCCGACCACCATTAGTGCCGCCCTTGGACGGTTGGACGACCTCATCGCCGCCGACGCACCTCCGGGCTCCTTCCCCGCCGTCCGCCACCTCAAATGGATTGATTGTGAGATCTTTAACGTCGCGTGTTCCTCCGTGGTCACTCCGGAACGCCGTCTTGCCGTCGTAGCCGGCATGGGCTCCGGAGCCCGTACGCCGCCGGCCTTCCGACCAGCATGGAGGGTGTGATCTGCGGCGCGCCACGTCAGCAGGAGCAGCAGCCGGCCGGATTCCATGGAGGTCTACCTGCCCACCTCTTCCCATGGCGTCAGTCCAGCTGCTTACGACGCCGCCATGCCTGCCATGCCGGCCGTCCCGTCGCGATTGGGTTGACCCCTTCGATCGCCACCGGCTATCACCCACGCCACACCAGGCGCACGAGCTAGCGTGGCGGCGGCTAGACGCAAGACGGCGAGGCTCGCGGTGCTCACGAGGGAGGGGCTGCAAGCTACGGACAGCCACAGCTCGGCGCCGCCCCGGCGCGCCGCGGAATGGCAGGACGGAGGACACCAAGGGTGGACAGTATTTGAAATACCGTCCACCCAGCTCCTCTCATCCGTCCGATCGGAGTTCGGCGGTCAATATTAGGTGCGTTGCTACAGGCGTCATCCTTGTCAGGCACCTATTTGCTCTGTTGGGCGGCGAAAGGCTGCCGACCATGGCGCGAGCGAGACCACGCCTGTTCCGATGCAGCCGCACGCACTCGTGCCCCCGGCGAGCACTGGATGCGAGCTGCTCAACGGCGAGTTGTTATCGACGGCGCGACAGGCAAGACATCACTCAGGCACAGAACTTGCATGCTTGGGCGCGACGACGGTGCTAGCTCCTGCCATCCATGGCGTGCCGCGCCGCCCGAGCTTGCGCCACGCACGCCACTCTGCTGCAGATGAACCGTACCTTCCCGATTAATGGATCTGCAGCCATGTGCCGGACGGAGACGAGGCTCTGTCTTGCTCTGCTCGCCCGCTGAATGAGACCAACTTGCTCTCCTGGGCGGAGAAGGCGGCGGCCGACCATGGCGCGAGCGCGACAAGACGTGTTCGTGCCTCCGGCCGGCGAATTGTTGTGACAGGCGCCGCGCAGAAGCTGCTCGATCGCGAGTGGAATCGGCGCGCCGCGGGATGAGCGCCGCGCTGCGGCCATTCAGTCCCCGCCGCCGCGCCGTACTGGCCGAACCAATCGAATGGTCCTTGTCAGGGTCGGACCAGAGGCTCAGAGCTCGGAGATCAGAGGCTATGGCGGTCCTCCCACCTCACAAGGAGGTCATGGACTCCTTGGTCATGTTAAAGAGTCCGACTGACTGCTCACTATTCATAATCCCTGTGTGGTTTGCTGTGGCGAAGCCCGACTGACTGCTCACTATTCACTTATCAGAAATCAACCTGCTGCAGCGCGGAGAGTCCGGATGTATTCACTGCTGCGGCTTCCTCCACTGTCATGTTAAAGAGTCCCTTCTCTGGAATCACGATTGTCGATTGCTGCTATTGCTGCTACGGTTATCTTTGTCTCAAGTCTGAACCGTGGAAGCATCTTGGACTCCTGACGACAGCATTAACACCGTTATACAATGTGTGCTAAAGCTGAATCGCGCGCGCCAGGATTATGTTTCAGTGAAAAGGACACCTGAATTCCTTGCCGTGGCAGGCAGCTTCAGTTCAGTGCAGGCAGCACTGATCTTGGTAGCTGATATGTTGAGTTAATTGATCGCTGAATGACCTGTGGTCTTCTTCTGCAGCTAGCCGTCTCATGCAGTCATGCTGAATGGCCCTGATCATACTAGTCCCCTCTCAAGCCTGAGTGCCTGTCTGGAGTTATTAACGCTAGCTGCTTGTTCCTTGCCTTGGAGCAAAGGTATTTTCTTTTTTGGAAAAAGCTTTTTTTCCACAATTTTTCTTTTCTGGAAAGTTATAACTTCTGAATATAACTTTTACGCATTACTTTTTACACGTGCCTTCTGAGAGATAAATTTGATACATATAACTTTTACGTATAATTTTTTCTTAACAACTATTTCAAAAATAATTTTTGAGCACAACTTTTACAATATATAAAATTTTAACTCATAGAATTCTCTTCAAATAATTTGGAGGATAATTTTTAGCACAACTTGTATGATGTTATCTCTTTATCAGGAAAATTTCTCGTACAATCTTTTTATGCACAAGTTCGTCACACAACTTCTTAGTACAATCTCGATATACTTTTTTAGTACGATTTTTATTTAAAAAGTAGCTAAGAGAACTTAACTCATAATAGAATGTAAAAAAAAGAAGAAAAACTGAAAAGGAAGGGAACATTGCCGGGCAGCCACACCCTGCCGAGCCACCGCCGCCGGAAAGAGGAGGAGAATGTGTCCGTGTGCAAGGGAAAACAAGGGTCTTGTGTGGGGTCCTCGTGTGTCGGTCTCGTGTGGGGTCCCCATGTGGGGACAGCGAGTGTACAGATGATTGTTGGAATCGCTACTAGCGATCGGTCGACGAATTGGATTTGCGGAGCGCGACGCGCTTTCAGTCTTTAAAAGATGGGAAGCAACTTTCTTAATGGTGCCAAGATTTCCGTGATGGTCGCTACCGCGCATGACCCCGTGTCGGTATTAACCCACCAATAAAATGACCCAGGGCCTCATTGAGATGTCCTTGTCTGAACCTTAACATACTGTACAACTAGCGAGAAGTCTCGCGCAAATAACGCGGGTACCTAGCATCTTTTATGCTGACATTTGAATTTTTATTTTAAAATTAATATTTTATATTTTTAATATGAATATAATTTTTAATTGTTGGCTAGCTATGTAAATTTTACATTTTTTTTAAAATTTTGGTGATAAATTATCCTTGGGCTTCTACTGTATATAATAATTAGCATTTAGTTTTGAATTTGAATTGAAACATTAATAAGAATTTGATGCGAACCTCTCAAGTCACATATCTAAATATCTCTTTTACTTTCTTTGTTCTCCAAGCTCCAATTACTACATCCCCATACATATAGCTCCCCTTGTCTCACAGTTGTTGTACTTTTTCCTTACCAAGAGTCGTGCACCGTCACCAACAATTTTGTTGTTACGCTTGCAAAAAGAAGAGAACACTACACATTTGTAGTCTATACCTTCCCAAACACCCAATTGCAGCTCTATCATTTATCATTCATTCTCTAAATTTTTAGTTCTCGGACAACCATTGATCACAATTCTATACACGAAGACATCATCATCTCACTGCTTTTCATTATTATTAGTGTTAATCACCATACCTCAATGGCAATGACAGTGTGGACCAAGTTAGGGTGATAGTCGTCCCAACAACTATGTTGGGATCATGTCGTGGTTATGATTTAGTGCTTTTATTTGATCCTCATCTCCGTAACTGGTTATCATTGCGCTTTCTAAGAAACTATTCTCATCGCTTTGTAGATCAGAGTCTCTTCTTAGTTCTTGCTGCTTTCCGCTGATCAAGGTTGCCTATCCTCACCAGCAAGGACTTCTCCGGCGATCTTCCACCAGATCTGCACTTCCCTGACTCGGATTGGCTCACCGGGCCTAGGGCGGTTGCTCTCGTCAGTTGTCGGGGGCGGCAACCCAACGTCGGTTGCTGCTTGTCATATCCCTGTTGGGAGCCGCTTATTCTCGTCGGCGCTGGCTGCATCTCTGCACTGGAAAGAATCTTTTTCTTCTCGATTGAGGCTTGTAGGTATGCCTCATCGTCGTCATGGACTGCCCACCACTATGTTGCCTCGCCACTTCTGGGACTACATGGTAGATTGTGTGGAGTTAGGCTTTGGGGGTCATGGGTGAAAGCTTTGCTCGACATTCGCCGACACCAACAACGGCTGTGTCCATGGATGTAGCTCAACTCGCTGGGGGCATTGTTTTGTTATGGCCACCAAACTCATTTGTTTTTTGGTAGGTGAAGACTTGGTCCGTTCCTCACAGGACGGATGGACGATGGTGGCGTCCTTGACATCACGTTCTTCTTGAAGGCATCATCTTGCAAGATCTCCACATCCTTACTATCGCTGGTCTCATTAGTTAGGCAATTTGTGCAGGTTCCATAGTGTTTTTTCTCTATCCCTGCAGGTCTTAGTCATTAGGTCGTTTTGGTGTGGTGGTGGTGTGGACTTTTTTTTTTGATGTTGCTATGTGTCTCTTGTAACTTTATGCTTTGAGAACTCTCTTGAAGTTGTGTCATTGTAATTCCCTCTTCTTCTTAATGAAATACGTGCTCAGACACATTCTCAAAAAAAAAGTTCTCACTGCTTTTCCTTCTATCTGTTGTGTATTTATTTTCTATTTGCTCCTATGAAGCTACACTTCTTCTTAGAGAACTTAACATTCGTAGTTGACATCAGCTTCTCAGAATATGACTAATCCTGCCTTTTTTTTTTCTTTCCCTTTGTGTTGGTAATAGTTTTTCCCTGTAAGTTTTTGTTGTTAAGTTGTGGTGCTTTTATCCATGGCTGTCTTGATTCACTCTAGATTGCACACTATCCTATTTTCTTTTAGTTTAGAATTAATCCATAAAAAGTTAGATTGCCAGTGCAATCTAACTACAGTTAGAGTTACTTGTTCGCGCCATCACCATTAGCAGTGGTGTTTGAGATATTAAATTTATGACTAAGGGCACATCAAGGCTCAGCAGATGCTATGGTTTAGCTGCTACTTAGCTACCAATCCAAACTGAATTATTTGTAACATTTATTCTTCATTTTGTTGACGCAAAAATCAACACACTGGAATCCGAGGGCAAATGTTCGCCAGGCACGGAAAGTCAACCAAGCGTGCCAGTCAATTTGACCTGAAATTGACAAGGGAGAAAACAAAGTCAAATTCGAGAGCGTATCGGCTGGGATTCCGAATATCTCTCAAGTGGGCGTATCGGCAAGCTTTGCCGATACTGAACGCGACCAAAAGATATTGAATGCAAGCGTCTAATAACAGGCGCGTCGGCAAGATCAGCCGATGCACTAGACGACAAAACCGGCTTTGAGTAGCCAATCGTGCGTGTACAGCAAGATCTAAGCTACGAATATGTAACTCAGATGATGCAAGCTAAAAACAGATCTAAACTGGCTCTTGAGATAACAAAAGTATTACTGCAAAACCTAAAGCCGATCTAATATGTTTTTAGATGTGATAATGGCCAAAAAGCGTAGGAAGACCTACAAATCTAGCCGATATCGATAATTGGTGAATAAATCTAGACGAGACGACAGCGATGCGCCCGGAAGTCAAAGTCTAGATAAACTCGATAACTTTTGAATAGATTTGAACGAAGCCACAGCGATGCGCCCGGTAGCTAAAGCTCAAATATACTCGGTAAAACGAAGACTCACCAGCAAATCAAGTGGCTCGAATGTGAGCCTTCCTTGATCAACTTGAAAGAACACGATGGAAAAGAAAAGAAAAGGCGAAGTCGCCGAAAAAGTGCAAAGGAATTGTAAAGTTTGTTGTATTGGATGTGTATCAAGTTTTTCCGGTCCCTTACAACTGATATTTATAGCCTAGCGCTATCAAATCCTAGCCGGCAAACATTACTTGACTTAAAAGAAAAGACTAACTAAAAATAAACTACTTTAAATACTACAACCGAATCATCAAAATTCTCGTAGAGTCTGGATCCTCTTCTCCTTCCTTGACTTCATCGGCAACTCTCCATCGGCCGAGGACCAGAGCAGACAAATTAGCATCTTCGCAGAATATTCTCCTGGCCCATCGGACGGACTCCCATCGGCCGATTCCAACCCTGTGCATCTTTTGATTTCTTCCAAATCGGCCACCTTCCCTTCACAAAAATCACCTTCCTTGACACGTGTCAAAAAATAGTGTCAACACATGCCCCCCAGTTTCGTAATAACTTACTTTGTTTCAAAACTATTTCCAGCAGCATTTAAAGCCATTCCTCGTACCCTGTGTACACGGCTTACTCTGTACAGCTGGGTAAAACTCTTCTTTGCCCTCGGCCTTTTGTCTTTCGTCTGCGCAAACTCAACGCGCCGATTCACCTTCTGTCTTTTCACCTACCCAGACTGGGCCATAAATATTACCCTTTGGCTCTGCATTGGTAACAAATCTCCATTAGCCACAGCGCCTTCTTCCTTCTTCCTTTAGCAAAAACCCTAGGTCTTCCTGTAGCAATGGCGGGCATCAAGCACTCCGACGAGTGTCCTTCCGATGCCCCTCCGGCGATCCGCCGTTGCCTGGGGTAAGCTCCTCCTCTTTTATCCCCAATCGTTGCATTCTGGCCTGGTTCTAATCTCCAATCTTTGCACAGCGACGACGCCCCCTCTTCTTTAGACTCCTCCAATTCGGAGGGTCCCTTCCCTGGTGCCGATGAAGGCACCATGGAATACATCCGCCAACTCCTTCGAGAGAAGGATGAGGCCCGGGAGAATTACTCCCAGGAGACCATCAGGTCCCAGCATCTCGCCTCCGAATTGGAGGCGGCACAAGCCGACCGGGCCATCGTCCAGGCCTAACTCACCGCCGCTGACTCCAGGGTTGCTTGTAAGTCATTTCTTCCAAAGCATTGTCCCTTTCTTTCTTGAATCTTTATCTCTGATTCTTTGCTTCAGTCCTGGAGTCACAAATCCAAGCCCTTCACGCCGCAGCAGCCACCGCCACCGGGTCGGTGAATGCTCGTGGCAACACCGTCGACGCCCGCCTGCAAGACATCCCCAACCGCGTCCGGGAGGTCGCTGGACATGGAGTCCGTCGCGGTGCCGTTGTAGCCCTTGCTATTGCCCGGTTCCAAACTGGCCACGACCTCCTGCAGGTCGAACCGGTCCACCTCCCGCTGGGCAGCGAGGACTAGTGGGTCTTCGAGGAGCTCGCCGACGACATGGAGATGGCAGCCGTCGCCATCTCCGAAGATGTTAGTATAGAGGCGGTCATCGGCAATGTCTTTGCCGATGATTAGATTTCTAGGTGTAACATCTTCCTAGAAACAACTTTTGCTGTATCGGCTAGATCATCTGATCGGCCCTTTTGTAAACAATATTAGTGATGAAGTATTTCCCTTTCCTGTTGACTTCCATCGCAACTGCAAAAAACCAACCCTGACCTAAATTTGAAAAGTTCGGATTGTGTAGATTTTTTGCACTAAGGGCGATACATATCATATCGGCCATAATAACTCAACCGATAATTTAATTAATCGGCTATGCATCCACCCAAACGCTAGGGTAATATTTCTTCAAATACTTTCCATTAAGAGCCCTGGAATACTCTTCCCCTTCGAGTGTTTCCAAAATATAAGTATTGCTAGAAACGCATCTGCTTACTCTAAATGGCCCTTCCCATGTTGGAGACCACTTGCCGAACTTCGAACTTTTTGTTCCGATCGGCAGAATCAATTTCCAAACTAATTCTCCTTGCCCAAAGGATTTGACTTTTACTTTCTTGTCATACCACCGGCCAACTCTGGCTTTATTTACCTCAACATTTATAAGAGGCTTTAGCCGATGGCCAGCCAAATCTTCCAACTCATCTTTCATCAGAGCAGAATATTCATCGGATGTTAACTGATCTTGAAACGTGACACGTCGTGAATCAAGCTTTAATTCCCATGGCAGGACAGCTTCATGCCCATATACCAAATGATATGGAGACACCTTCGTAGCACCATGACAAGCCATCCTGTATGCCCACAAAGCTTCATGAAGCACAGTATGCCATTTTCTAGGATATTCATCAATCTTTCTCTTGATCAATTTGATGACTCCTTTTATTGGATGCTTCTGCCTGACTATTGGCTTGGGCGTAATACGGAGAAGAATTCAGCAATTTAATCCCCATCCTAGTAGCAAATTCCTCAAATTCATCTGATGTAAACATAGTACCCTAATCGGTCGTAATGGTCTGTGAAATACCAAACCGATAGATAATATGCTCCTTGACAAATTCAATCATCTCCTTCGACGTAACACTTTTCAGAGGAATCGCTTCAACCCATTTGGTGAAATAATCAGTGGCCACCAAAAATAAACTTATGATTCTTGCTAGATGGTGGATATATCTGACCGATCAAATCAATTCCGGCCACGGTTTGATTATGGGATTCATGGATGATGCAGGAACCCTTTGCACGCTCCCAAATTTCTGGCATTCTTGGCAACCTCTGTAATATGTGAAGCAATCTTCCAACATTGTTGGCCAAAAATATCCGTTTCTCTTGATCACCCACTTCATCTTGTAGGCCGATTGATGGGATCCACAGACCCCTTCATGAATTTCACCCATTAGCACATTTGCTTCCTCTTTATCGATGCACTTGAGCAAAACTCCATCAATCGTCCGATAATATAAATCTCCTTCCAACAACACATACTTAATTGCTTGGAATCTGATTTTTCTATTTAATATTCAACAATCTCTTTCCTCCAATCATCGGTCATTGCTTCCAAAATCATCACCCCTTCCATCGGCCGATACCCCGAAGCATGCTGAGCTAGCCGATTTGCATTACTATTATGAAACTTTGGAACATGCTCAATGGTTACCTTCTTGAATTCTTTCAGCAATCGGAGACATTCTTCATGACATAATCGCAAAATATCATCTTTGCACTCATATTCTCCAATTAACTGATTAATTACCAGCATAGAATCTCCAAAAATTTCAACAGCATCAGCTCTGATTTCTCGAAGTAATTGAATTCCTTTGAGAATAGCACGATACTCAGCTTGATTATTGGTTGCAGATGCCTCAATCGGAAACGAAAACTCAAAATTTGTTCCCTGAGGGGAAATCAGCACCACACCAATTCCAGAACCGTTTCCACATGAAAGTCCATCAAAGAATAAAGTCCAAGAAACGAGATCTATCATGTTCAGCTCTGGCCCACAATGTTGCACGACAAAATCGGCTACGGCTTGACCCTTGATTGCTTTAGCTGATTCGTACCTCAAGTCAAATTCTGACAAGGCCAAAATCCACTTTCCTATTCTCCCATTTAAAATCGGCAGCGAGAGCATGTATTTAATGACATCATCCTTGCTCACGACAACACACTCAGCCGATAATAAATAATGTCTAAGCTTAGTACAGGAAAAATACAAGCAAAGACATAATCTCTCGACGGGAGAATACCTAGTTTCAGCATCCAGCTACCTTCTGCTCACAAAATAGATAGCTCTTCCTTTTCCTTCAAATTCTTGAATAAGGGCCGATCCAATAGCACGTTCATCAGCCGATGAATACAATTTAAACGGCTTATGCTTTTGGGGAGGAACTAACACCGGAGGATTTATCAGATAATGTTTGATTTCATCCAATGCCTTCTGATGTTCCTCTCTCCATACAAACTCCTGATCGGCCTTCAACTTCAGTAAAGGGCTAAATGATTGAATTTTTCCCGACAGATTAGATATAAATCTTCGAATAAAATTAATCTTGCTGATCAATGACTGAAGTTCAACTTTTGTGGTAAGGGCTTCAACCTTATCGATGGCTGATATAGTCTTCTGACTAATTTCAATCCCTCGCTCATATACCATAAAACCCAAGAATTGGCCAGCTGATACACCAAAATCACACTTGTTTGGATTCATCTTTAAACCATGCCTTCTGGTGCACTCCAAAGCCCTACGCAGATTAGCCAAATGCTCTTGGTGCCCTTTTGACTTCACAACCACATCATCAATATATATTTCCATAATTTTGCCGATGAGTTCATGAAAGATATAATTCATGGCTCTTTGATATGTAGCACCGGCATTTTTCAATCCGAAGGTCATGACTACCCATTCGAACAAACCATGATGTCCCAGACATCTGAACGCAGTCTTGTGGATGTCTTCTTCTGCCATAAAAATTTGATTATATCCAGCGTTGCCATCCATAAAACTAATCACCTTGTGTCCAGCAGCAGCATCCACCAACATATCAGCTATCGGCATGGGGTAACCATCCATCAGCGTAGCCTTGTTGAGATCCCTGAAATCAATGCACACTCACAACTTGCCATTTTTCTTGTAAACAGGAACCACATTAGAAATCCATTCGGCATAACGACATTGCCGAATAAAATTAGCTTCAATTAACTGTGTAATCTCGGTCATGCACCGATACCCTTTTTCCTAGCCGATCATGCACAGTAGTACGCTCACGTCGATAGGGTTCATGACGTGGCCTTTCATATGATCGGCTGCCTTGACCATTGCATTCGGGACAATCATATGCCGATGGCAATGTCAACCCTTTTTCCCAGCAATAGACAAAGAAAGGACATCTCCAATGACCTTGCTCACGTCGTTCCTCTTCTTCTCTATGTTGCCGCCTTTCACGATCACGTTGAAACTCGTTCAACAGCATTTGAGACATGACACGTCTACATGGAGCCGATGAACATTCAGCCTTATTTAGTGGACCCTTTTCTTTGACCTCATCGGCTGCTATCTGTGCTTTAGGATCAACAGCTCCAGATCTCTTAGCCGATGATAACGTTAGAATCTTGGCTTGCGGAGAATCTTTGTCCCTAGCCACGTCGACCATGTTCGTGGCAAAAGGATATCCGTCGATCTTCATCGTCTTCTTGGGAGCCTCAAATTTCAATCTCCCTTGTTCAAAAGCCATCTGAATCTGCTGTCGGAAGACCTTGCACTCATTTATATCATGTGACGTGGCATTGTGCCACTTGCAGTACTTCATATTCTTGAGCTCGTCCTCCGATGGAATCTTATGATATGGCTTCAACTTGATCAACCCTTTCGACAATAACAAGTCAAAGATCTTGTCGGCTTTGGTGATGTCAAATCCATATGACTCAGGCTCTTTCTTCCCAAATGAACACGTCACCGGCTTTTTGCTGTTCTGTATCCACTCAGCCGATGCAACCGTTTCTTGCTCCTCTTCAAATTCATCATTAGCCGAATATTCCACATAGTTTATCTTTTTCTGAAAAGGCTTCTTGGACTCGTAGGATCGAGTCTCTCCTGTCATCCGACTCGCGATCTGGCTAATGTTTTCAAACTCTTGCGATGCATATTTATCTTTAATGTGCGGCAAGAGCCCATTAAATACTGCATCAGCCAACTGCTGATCGGACAGAACCAAACTGTAGCATCGGTTCTTGACATCTCTGAACCTTTGGATGAAAGCAGCAACCGATTCATCGTTTCTCTATCTTAAGCCGGTTAAATCGGTCAACTTCAATTCAGTAATCCCAGAGAAAAAGAACTGATGAAATTTTCTCTCTAGATCGGCCCAATATAATATGGAATTTGCTGGCAAATTGGTGAACCAAGCAAAGGCCGATCCAGACAAAGACAAAGAGAACAAGCCGACTCTAAGTGCATCATGGTTGCCTGCTTCTCCCAACTGTAGAAGGAACCTGTTAACGTGTTCCATCGTAGAAACTTCTCCCTGCCTTGAGAACTTCGTGAAGTCAGGCATCTTCTACTTGTGTGGGAGAGGAATCTGATCGTAAGCCGGAGGATAAGGAGTCTTGTACATAACAGATTGTCGCTTTGGTCTTAAACCAAACTGTTCCCTCATCACTTCAGCTATCTTCGTGCTCCAATCAACTTGTGGTCCAACTATTGGCATCTGTTGAGGAGAAGCCATGCTTGCTGTGTTGGTCATCATCGCAAGTTGCTGAGCTATATGATTCATTGACTGTTGAGCCGATTGCATCTGTTGTGCTTGCTAGGACATCTAATTGGGTATCTGCTGAGTCATCGTCGGCTGTGGAGCTAATGGGTTAACCGACTGTTGACAAGTAGTATCCATGTACGGCATGCTGACACACCGTATCTGTCCAGTTGCTTGATTATGAAAAACCCAGTTGATTCCCTTCTGATGTGGAGATTGCGATAACAACACTTCTGAAGGAGACTGGGGTTGGAGCAGGATAGCAAGACGCTATTGTGGGGTCATTAGCGGTGGTGCCGATGCATTAGCTTGTGCCATCTGTTGTGTTGCCAATGCATCCTGCTGTGCATCCATCGGCTGAATGGCCGATGGATCAGGCTGAGAGGCTATCGGCTGAGAAGCCGATGCATTAAACTGCATCTTGGGTGGCGTAGAAAAGAAATCCGGATGCATGCCATACCCAGTAGCAGGATTCCATCCTTTAGGAAATACGGACGCAGATCCATCTTGCACTGTTGTAGCAATCGGCAGCGTCATTGAGTAGATAGGATCTGCTGTAACCACTGATGCTGCAATAGTAATCTGGGGTGGGGTTTGACTGTTGCTTGTTTCTGCTTGGCTATTTTGAGCCAACAGGGCTACTGCCATAGATATTTCCAAGGGAACATACTGCATCTGATCTGGCTGTATATAGCAAGGACCCATGCACCCTGGAAATGTGCCTTCAGCAAAAGTCTTAACCACCGCATTGTGCACCGTGTTGCCCATAACTGTTGCACTCTTGATGAAGGCTTGTGTCACAGCTTGGCCAACTGCGTCCATCATCTTGCTTTCATGTTGAGCCTCTGTCAATGGCTGGAAAGATGGAAGATTAAACTTCTTAATCACTTCGCCAGATCTGTTGATGCTGTACGACTTAAGGCATTAACGTTTGAATTTCTCCACCAGCTCTACATATTCCTTCTTTTGTTCTTCTTTGAGCTTGTCTTCAGGAACATGAATCTGGTTTTCTTCACTAACTGCAGATTTTTCTGTGATGTCCACTATGTTGAAGCTTTCGGTGTCCCACCAGGCGTGCCAAAAGATGTGTTGACGCAAAAATCAACACACTGGAATCCGGGGGCAAATGTTCGCCATGCATGGAAATTCAACCAAGCGTGCCAGTCAATTTGACCTGAAATTGACAAGGGAGAAAACAAAGTCAAATTTGAGAGCGTATCGGCTGAGATTCTGAATATCTCTCAAGTGGGCGTGTCGGCAAGCTTTGCCGATACTGAACGCGACCAAAAGATATTGAATGCAAGCGTGTAATAACAGGCGCATCGGCAAGATCAGCCGATGTACTAGACGACAAAACCGGTTTTGAGTAGCCGATCGTGCGTGTACAACAAGATCTAAGCTCCGAATATGTAACTCAGATGATGCAAGCTAAAAACAGATCTAAACCGGCTCTTGAGATAACAAAAGTATTACTGCTAAACCTAAAGCCGATCTAATATGTTTTTAGATGTGATAATGGCCAAAAAGCGTAGGAAGACCTACAAATCTAGCTGATATCGATAATTGGTGAATAAATCTAGACGAGACGACAACGATGTGCCCGGAAGTCAAAGTCTAGATAAACTCGATAACTTTTGAATAGATTTGAACGAAGCCACAGCGATGCGCCCGGTAGCTAAAGCTCAAATATACTTGGTAAAACGAAGACTCACCAGCAAATCAAGTCGCTCGAATGTGAGGCGTCCTTGATCAACTTGAAAGAACTCGTCGAAAAATAAAAGAAAAGGCGAAGTCGCCAAAAAAGTGCAAAGGAATTGTAAAGTTTGTTGTATTGGATGTGTATCAAGCTTTTCCGGTCCCTTACAATTGATATTTATAGCCTAGCGCTATCAAATCCGAGCTGATCACGGCAAACATTACTTGACTTAAAAGAAAAGACTAACTAAAAATAAACTACTTTAAATACTACAACCGAATCATCAAAATTCTCGTAGAGTCCGGATCCTCTTCTCCTTCCTTGACTTCATCGGCAACTCTCCATCGGCCAAGGACCAGAGCAGACAAATTAGCATCTTCGCAGAATATTCTCCTGGCCCATCGGACGGACTCCCATCGGCCAATTCCAACTCTGTGCATCTTTTGGTTTCTTCCAAATCGGCCACCTTCCCTTCACAAAAATCACATTTCTTGACACGTGTCAAAAAACGGTGTCAACACATTTATTTGCTGGTAGCTTGATCAGAAGAAAAAGCATGCATCTTTGCACTGTTCTTCATATTCACATTGTAGTAAATTGTAAAACTCATATTTTGTTTCATAGTTTTTTTCACCTTGAGCTGTTTGATGTTGCACCCCGCAAGTGAAGGTCTTTAGCTTGCTGCATCCAGTCCAGATGTTGGGCATCACTATCTGGTGAGTTCCTCTATCATAAAGGTACGGTGATAATTTTTATATAGTTTATTGTTTTCTACGACACCACACAACTACTCATGCAAGATTATTCTTTGAGCCTAAAGTTGTGGAAGTACACTAATAGTGGTTGTGCCCGAAGATGTGGAAGTGCTAATAGGGTGAGGTGGGTGCCCTATTCTTTGAGCACATTATTGTGAACATCGGAGTGGATGAATATGACACTTTTGTTACACCATTGTCGTATCTCTATTCGTGCTACTTTGCTGGATCACTAGTACACCATATCCTACATCCATGTTATCTGAATAGGTGGACAGATTGATGGCATCGTATTCCTGCCGACCGGCCATATGCCTTATATAGATGGAGATGCATACATACATTTCATCAACTGGCTATTGCCACTATATACGTAGATCAAAAGTGTATCATGTAGAGAATCATTGGCTCGGTTAGTGCTAAAAACTCTAGTGAGACAACAATATGTGCTTTGCCTTAACTTGCAGTCTACTTTGAACACTTTTGCATTGGGGTTTTCGAGCTATATATTTCGATATACGATTTTCTAGCTTGTCTCCTATGCATTTACTTGCAATTCAGTGGCATCGAAGCCTACAAAGATATAGTAGCAGGTGAGATTGATAAAATAAAAATAATGGTAAGTGATATCCAGTCCTATCTCTCCTCGACGCGGAAAGTAATCTGATTAGAAAATAAGTTTATCTAATTGCACGCCTCCTCTCTCATCATCAATGTGGAATGTAATCTAATTAGGAAATAGTATTTACATAATTTCTAGTCTCTCTCCTATTGTTGTACGGATACGTACCTTTTATTTCTAATTTTCTAATTCATAGTTATTTAGTAGGACTCCTTAGGTTATAAATATTTATTATTTGTATTTGACATGGAATTTTTAGATTAATCTAGACCATTAGATCTTCATAAAATCTAATGGTGTATATCCTTCTCTTTTCTGGATTAACGTGGGAATTTCTTGACACTCTTAGCGAACGTGGTGGTTTCTTTTAACACTATTGTATTAAGATTATAGATAGATGACAGTATGTTGGAATAACGATGTATTTGATGCAACTCACCAAGCTCTATCTTAGGGATATTTGTTTTAAGAAATGTTTCATAAAGATATTGAACAACATCGCAAAATTCATAGCTTGCGTAGTCACATACATACGCAGTGGCGGCCACCCGAGGCGGCGGCACAGTGGCCAGGAGTCCCCAGCCACCCGAGGCGGAGCGGCAGCGCAGCCATGGGCCCCCGGCCACCCGAGGCGGCGGTGGCGCGGCCAAAGCCCCCCCCCCCGCCACTGGAGGGTGAGCGGGCAAGGGCCAAGGGCGGCGCACCACTGCGCGCCCCACCAGAACCGACAGGAGCCGCCACCGGCGGCGCACCCACACCGACGACAGATCCAGCCATAGGGGGCCGTATCCGACAAGGAGGAGGCTGGATCGGGCCCCAGTGGCCGGCGGCGGTGAGGAATGACATGATTGTAGGGCGGGAGGAGGAAGGAGTTGGGAGAGAGAGATGAGAGACGTGGGGGCGCGGGTGGAGCCGACTTTGGCTCGGCCATGGGCCCGGCGCCGGCCACCAGAGGCGGTCTTGGGTGGGGTGATGGCCGGTGGCGCGTGGTGCCCCCCGAGTCGCCCACGAGAGCGATGGGGGATGGGGGGAGCTCGCTTGTGGCATTTTTTTTAGGGAAACACAGCAATGGAGGCCCCTGCTGTAACTTTATTAAAAAAACAAATTGCTCCTCGCTTGTGGCATCTTTTCACTTCGCTGCTGGAGACTACCGACTGAGTTACCGGATCCGAGGTTTAACATCACCTTTCTACTCTTCAAAGTGCTCATAGTTGGTGATTGCCCATTATTCTGGATGTCCTTGGTTTTCTGAAATCAATTATCTAAATGGGATAATTGATTTCGCTGTAGTTGTATGAACACCAGCAAACTGCACAATGAATGTAGGGGAAAATAAACACATGTGTCACAATTCCAATTCTGCATTTGATCAGAGGAGTACTGCATTCGGTGCTAAACATCATCGCACTATTAAATGTGCTTGCCCATTAATCTACTTGGTCGGATCCCTTTTGTAATCATCAGGGCCTCATTGAGATGTCCTTGTTTGAACCTTAACATAGTGTACATTGACTGTATGTTGGAATAACGATGTGTTTGATGCAACTCGCCAAGTTCTATCTGAGGGATATTTGTTTTAAAAAATGTTTCATAAAGATATTGAACAGCACCGCAAAATCCAAAGTTTGCGTAGTCATACACATACGCAGTACATGGCCAGGCCTTGTCTGATCTGAATGTAGCATTCTATAGTTCCACAAGGCTGAAGACGCTTTACTCTGAAAAGAGCACCCACCTGTGCTTCTGATGCTTGCTTATACAAATAAAAAAAATAAAAGATTCAGAATTTCCAACCTCGCGTTGTTGCTTTGGAGTAACAGATCAAAGGCACTAGCAAAGACTGGAAATTTGGTAAAGCTGCCGCCTTGTTCAATTCAATCTTCCAGCGCACTAGCAAAAGGATCAAAAGCTCGTTTATTTGGACTCTGGAATCACGATTGCTGCTACTGCTGCTACGGTTATCTTTGTCTGAAGTCTAAACCGAGGAAGCATCTTGGACCCCTGATGATAGCATTAGCACATTGTTTGTTCAGGTATTTAGCGCTGTTATACCATGCGTGCTAAAGCTGAATCACGCCAGGATTATATCTGTTTCAGTGAAAAGGAAATCTGAATTCCTTGCGGTGGCACGGAGGCAGCTTCAGTTCAGTGCAGCACCGATCTCAGTTCGAAAAAGTTAACACGGTTCAGTTTCGCTTAAGTACTATACCTTGTAGTTGTAGAATTAGTAACCCATCTGGATGCAATTCACGGGGCAGATCGAAATGCTTTCTTTTTGAGAAGCTGATCCTGCAACTACGATATTCTGGTGCACGCATCTCACCTCCGGGGACGCGAGCTCTACCTCGTCGCCGCCGTCGCGGGCACGGAGTCCGCGCGGCTGTTCCCCGCATCTGGACGGCCGTCGACACGAGCAGCCCGCCAGCGTGCGTGCGCCGTGAGCCCGTGGCCACTGACCAAGCGCGCCTTCGTCTTCGCCGCGCTGCCGCCACCGTGGACGGGCCCGGCGAACTCAGGTGCTACTGCATCGCGCTCTGGCCTCGTCGCCGGCACCGGAGCGCTGCCGCATCCCGGGACCCGGGGCGTCCGCGTCGCTCGCCGCAGCGCTAACGAGGACGACTGAGTCGCGACTGCAGTCAACGCGCGATCTGGGCCACACGTCTTTGATCTGACGGCTCTCAGGGACGCCAGGGGTGGACGGTATCTCAAATACCGTCCACCCCCGGTCGCGGCCCCATCCACCCTGTTCGTCGCGTGGAGGAGGCCGCCGGCGCCACTGCTCGTCGGAGCTCTGCGCCGCACCCAGGAGTTGGTGGTTCATCCCCGTCCCTCCCACCCCTTCGTCCAGGACCCCCCTCTCCGATCCGGAGACGACAGCAACTAGCGTGGCACCGGCCACGGCCACGGCCGCAGGATAGAAACTAGGAGGCGGCACAATCCGTAGCAGTTGTGCGGTTCTTCACAAAGTGTCAGGCAGGCAAATCAAAGCCGACACAAGGAGAACTCAATGGCAGTGGCGGCGGCGACGATGGCGGCACGCACATCTCGAAGCTTGCTGGCCCGCGGCCCCGGGGCGTCTCTCCCCAGGCCAGCACACGGTTTCGCCCAGAACGGAGTGCGAGAGCTCCGGCGAGGTTTTCGGGGTCCTCTACGGCCGGCGGACGCTTGCCGATGAGCCAGCGCGACGCCGCGCCGCGCTCCCGCGTGCGTCTGATGGGGACGACCGAGCCGCTAACCGCGGTCCACGCCCGATCTGGGCCGCTCGTGTTTGATCTAACGGACGGCAGGCCCCCAGGGGGACGGTGTTTCAAATACCGTCCACCCCCTGGACGTTGTTCCGCTCGCCCACGCCGGAGCTCCGAGGCGCCCCAGGTGGCCAGGACCGCCCCTCCCGTCCAGGTCCCCTCCTCCCGTGACCGCGTGGCGACACCAGCTCGGATCGCTCCGGCCATGGCCGCGGGCACAAGACAAGGAGCAACGAACGGAGCTCATGCCGGCCTTCAGCAGCGGCGCCAGACGGAGCAGCCCAGGATGGAGGCGGCCGCAGCAGGCGCTCGGCGGCGCTGGGAGTTCCTGCTGCTACCGTCACGACAGGCGAGCACGGCGACGAGAGCCTCCGGGCCGGGACCAGGGTTAGAAATATCGGCCGCAATTTCGCGATATGCCCGATATATCGGGTTTATCGGTGGGGTCCGATATTTTTTTTATCGGCCAAAATTGATTTAATGAATATTTTTTATACTAAAAAGTAAATTAAAAAATAAATAAAAAATAAATAAAAAAATAAAAATAAAAATAAAAATAAAAAATCCCGATATTCCCGATATATCGGTTTTATCGGTGGGTTCCGATTTTTTTCCCCTACCGGAATTAAAAACCCTGGCCGGGACGTGGTCGACGGCCACCAACTTCCTCTGGTACCGCATCTCATCTAATTAGTCGGTCGGTGACTGTCAGGTTTCTTGTTCGTGGTATACTATTGCTGACAAGAGTCCATCTCGCCGGAGCGCTGCTGGACGACGACGGTTCTGATGGGCGTCGCTTGCCTCGCTCTCCCCCAATATATGGACGACAAGCCTGCCTGACTTTGACGACGGTCGATCAGGAGAAGCAGCCAAACAGGCAAGCTTGGATCAGGACAGTTTTCAAGCTCTGAAACTTTTACCAATGTTGTGTTAAAGCTTATTCCACTATTCATTCAACTGTTTATTTAACTTTGAAATGATCAATCAAGCAATGTAAGCTGGTACAGACAGAATCTGCACAAGATTTTCTTAGTAGGAGCCGAAGGGACCTGTAATACTAGTTGGGTAGCTTGACAACTTTTGAAGCGTTCGCTTGATCCTTTCATGCTTTCCTGATGGTTCATGCTTTTTTTTTTTGGAATAAAACTGGTTCATGTTATTCAATTGGAGAAGTTTGGATTTAAATTTTTAGTGAAGCTTCTTTCAAATTTAAATTTTTCTTTTGCTTTGGCGTCCATTTGGTAGCTTTTTTAGTGTGTGGTTGAAGTTGTGTTGCCTGTTGGGGTTGAAGTTCTTTTGCAGGACGGTATCAGTACATGCATGTGGACGTGTAGTGTTTGAGCTGTCTCCTACCAATATAATAGCAGCAAGATGAATACGAGCCACTCAGTTCAGATTACAACACAAGAAACTGCACATAAGAATTCAATTTTGTTCTGTAATTGGTCGATACCGATGTTGCTCCGCGGCACCTAAGGCCCTGACTCTGGCAGTCCGACTCTGTGATTTCTGAAGATCTCGACCGCAGCCCACAACCAAAACGATTACAGACTCGTGCATCGCCGATCTGAAGTGTGAACCTGCAAAGCATCCGAAATGCTTTCTTTTTGAAAAGCCGATCCTGCAATGCTCTGAATCGCCTAAATTAAATTAAAAGAACCCTCACCTCTGAATGAACATGAGAGCACGAGGTCACAAGAACGATTTCCTTGTTCCAGGTCAGTTAGCCTCTGATCCATGACTCGCTGACGAGATTCCTTGTGGGATCCTCTTGTTGCTTACTTAAGAGCTGCACAGTCTAACACCTGCCTTAGCTCTGCATATGGTACATGCAGTGCTTTGCACACACAAGTACTGAATACTCTTTGCTGTCGACCTGAACTTCATTTGGTGAGTGTCGATCACAAAACGAGAAAGAGGTTGTGTGTTCTCTGCATTGTTATGGTTTCCACTTGGCACCAATATGTGCTTGGTTTGGTAGAGCAGCGTATTTGCTGTCAGCGATAAATCGAAGCGGCAAGATGAGCTGCACAGATCAGAGGCCGGTTCATCACAAACGCATGCTGCTCTCAGATTCAGTTTCAGTTGCAGTTTCAGGGGATGGTACGGTCTGGAACAGCCTGAAGGTGTTGTCGCACGCAGCCACGCACTAGCTGTGTTCAGGCAAGTCACCGGACGGTCAACGGTGTTCGCTGGAGTGCTCAAGGAGACTCTCTCCATTCGGAGCTCATGGGCAGGCCGAAGCGAGAAATCTTTCAGTTTCTGTATATTCAGATTCCAAGTTCCACAATAGCAAGAAAAGAGTAGCATCTCTGAATTTGCAGAAACTCGTTCTTTGCCCACCTCTAAATTTTCAGTAAAAGCCATATTTTTGTAGAACTTTGAAGCTCTAAATCTCTAGAAACTTGCATTTTCGATCCAAGTTTCTGTTGATGCAAATCTCGGTCAACACACGAGAGCACTCGAACGTACGAGTCGCAAACCAGGGGCGAAGCCACGTTCACCTACCATGGTGCACTTGCACCAGGGTAAAGAAAATACTACCACTAACCAAATTCAAATTCACCATGTATTTTTATAAAATTTCACGTGTCCCTTAAGCAGTGCACCATGGTCAATTTTTAGCTAGCTTCGCCCCTGTCGCAAATGGACCGAAGAGCAGCAAGGCCACATGGACCGGTTAGACCGGTTGAGCAAACCGGTCAAACCGGTTTCTAAGGTTTCGCTGGAATCGGTCGTCTCGATGGATAAGTATCACACTTACGTGGTGAAGAGCGGCAAGGTTTACGAGCAAACCAGCAAAGGATAACCAACGCGCTTACGTGACGAAGAACGACTAGTTTACGAGCAAACTAGCAAAGACCGTCGAAGCTCTCGCCCGGGAGGGACCCCGTCAGGGCGTGAACGTCGCCAGACGTGCCCTAGGTCGACCAGCGAGCTTAGGACGCCATCAATGGCCGTGGTGATCACGATGGACAGCAAGAGAGATTGGAAAAGAGTAGGATTTAGAAGTAAAAAATTAGATGTATTTTGTATTATTCGATTGTGTGTGTCTCAATCGGCCATAGCCCTTTATATTTATAGAGTGGGAAGGTCTGTACTCGTGGGAGGACAAAAATATGTTACAAACCGACCTAGAGTCAAATTACAACTCTAATTCGGACTAATCTGCTAAAAACCGATCAGACCAGTCACCAAATCCGGTCAGACCGGACTCCTCGTGCTGCACAGCAGCCAAAACCGATCAGACCGGTCCCCAAATCCGGTCAGACCGGTTTTGCCCAGATAGGCGAACTTCCTGGTGCCATAGCTCCTACACCCGAACTCTGAATTAGGCGATCCATATGTCCCTTTCAATCATCTCGATGAGGGCTTCGTCTTGGTGTGCATTAAAACCCATGATTTGATCTCATCTTGATGACTTTTTGTGCCCATCTTTGTCTCATTGATGAAATCATATCCAGAATATCCCAAAACGATCTCCATATCCTGCACAATGGTCATATATGCCAAATTTACAAAATAATAAGAGTTAATATTGAATTGGCTATTTTGACATTTATCTTGCCTACTTCAGGTCATCCAATTTTGAGTGTCTGTTTCCTGACTGAAATAGGTAGAGGCTTCTTAGAACTACAACTTTTATATAGATGACTTGGGTTGCGTATACACCATCCAATCCCAGGCCGCCGACCACCATTATTGCCGTCCTTGGACGGTTGGACGACCTCATCGCCACCGACGCACCTCCGGGCTCCTTCCCCGCCGTCCGCCGCCTCAAATGGATTGATTGTGAGATCTTTAACGTCGCTTGTTCCTCCGTGGTCACTCCGGAACGCCGTCTTGCCGTCGTAGCCGGCATGGGCGCCGGAGCCTGTACGCTGCCGGCCTTCCGACCAGCACAGAGGGTGTGATCTGCTGCGCGCCACGGCGGCAGCAGGAGCAGCAGCCGGCCGGATTCCATGGAGGTCTACCTGCCCACCTCTTCCCATGGCGTCAGTCCAGCTGCTTACGACGCCGCCACGCCTGCCATGCCGGCCGTCCCGTCGCGATTGGGTTGACCCCTTCGATCGCCGCCAGCTATCACCCACGCCACACCAGGCGCACAAGCTAGCGTGGCGGCGGCTAGACGCAAGACGGCGAGGCTCGCGATGCTCACGAGGAAGGGGCTACAAGCTACGGACGGCCAGAGCTCGGCGCCGCCCCGGCGCGCCGCGAAATGGCCGGACAGAGGACACCAAGGGTGGACGGTATTTGAAATACCGTCCACCCCCTGGCTCCTCTCATCCGTCCCATCGGAGTTCGGCGGTCAAGATTAGGTCTACAGGCGTCATCCTTGTCAGGCACCTATTTGCTCTGTTGGGCGGTGAAAGGCTGCCGACCATGGCGCGAGCGAGACCACGCCTGTTCCGATGCAGCCGCACGCACTCGTGCCCCCGGCGAGCACTGGATGCGCTGCTCGAAGGCGAGTTGTTATCGGCGGCGCGACAGGCAAGACATCACTCAGGCACAAAACTTGCATGCTTGGGCGCGATGCCGGTGCTCCTGCCATCCATGGCGTGCCGCGCCGCCCAAGCTTGCGCCATGCACGCCATTATTCCTTAGCTTTCCCGGTAGCTCCGCTGCAACTCTGCTGCGGCTGCACCTTCCCAATTAATGGGTCTGCAGCCGGACGTGGACGTGTGCCGGATGGAGACGAGGCTCTGTCTTGCTCTGCTCGCCCGCTGAATGAGGAAGAACGGCTGCTGGCAAGGAGCCAGATAGGGCATGGCAGAAATGGCCGGCAGTGCTCAAGCTCGACCGAGATTTCTCCCGACTTCACAGTGCAAGAGGCTTTGCTGGTTGTGCCAATGCAAAATTTAGGTGCAAAATTTAGCAAGAATTGCACGAAGACAATTTTATTCAAACCATGGCTGCAAGTTCTGTACATGCTGCTCAGAGATGAAGCACATACCACTACTAGAAAAAGAGTCATTCGTCCCTGGTGTTAGTACCGGCTGTGTTTTAGCCGGTACTAACATATGATCTTAGTACCGGTCGTATAAAATAGTACCTCACGAAGCATTTAGTACCGGCTAAAAGTACGAAACACAAGTTCTCCGACAACATCTAAATTTCCTGAAGACAATTTAGTACCGGTTGGTGGCTGCAACCGGTACTAAATTTAATCTACTAAATTTAGTACCGGCTGGTGGCTCCGACCGGTACAAAAATTCTCAAATTAGTACCGGGCGGAGAGACAACCCGGTACTAACACAGCCTACACCGCCTCCTCTCCTACCATAGCCTTATTCACCATCCTTTATCTTCCAACCACACGTCTCCTTCCTCCCCCCACCCTCCTCTCTCTTCCTTCTCTTTTCCCTCTGGATATCCCTTCCCTCTTGCACCTCCTCTCCGCGCGGGATGCCGGCCGACGCCGAGCGGATGCCGGCCGGCGGGCGCGGGGCCGCCAGGGCAAAGGGGGCGCGCGGAGGCCGCCGGCCCCCAAGGCTGCGGCACCGCCGGCCTACGGGCGGCGCAGAGGGCGTGGCCCGGAGGCCTTCCCCAGCCGCCGACGCCGAGCGGGTGGCGCGGAGGCCGTCAGCATGCGGGCGACGCGGATGGCGCCGGCCCTCAAGGGAGCTTCGCCGGCCCACTGGGGCTTTCCCCGGCCGCCGGAGAACCCTGTGTTCGTGGCCATGTGGAACCCCTTGAGCCTGCTGCTCACCGTCCTCTGCTCCTCGCTCTTGGG
Organism: Panicum virgatum; assembly: GCF_016808335.1. Classification (NCBI taxonomy): domain Eukaryota; kingdom Viridiplantae; phylum Streptophyta; class Magnoliopsida; order Poales; family Poaceae; genus Panicum; species Panicum virgatum. The sequence goes on from NC_053150.1 coordinate 53,412,849, forward strand.
GGAGACCGTCTGCCTCGAAAGGCAAGGCAGGCCATGCTCTTTCATTCATCTGCTTCCTTTTCGATTTCAAGATCGTCACATCTGCCTGCACAAATTATCTTTTTTTCTTCCAGTATTTGGGGTGCTCTGGGGCAAAAACAAGGAGGAAACACGAGTGGCCATGGCGTCAGGTCAACAAGAGCACAGTAGAGAGCTAGATGATGTAGAGGCCGGAGGTAGGGAGCACCATGTGTTTGTGAATTTTTTGTGGTTCTTGTGAAATCGTTGATTGTGGTTCATTCTTGTAAAATTCGTAATTAATTTATGAGAAATTTGTAAGTAGTTCATGTGATTGTGATTTTTTTTGTGATTTTTGTGATTGTGAATGGAGTGGTGGCCGGTGCCGTGTGGAAAAGAAAAAAAATGAAAAGAAACTGAGAAAAAGAAAATGAAAGAAAAAGTTACACATGACGACCAGCAGTTTAGTACCGGTCGGTCTCTCCGACCGGTAGTAAACATTCTATTTAGTACCGGTCGCTCCGACCGGTACTAAATATTGGCGCATTTAGTACCGATGAGCTAGTACCGGGCGGAAAACCGGTACTAACAGGGGTTTCCACCCGGTACTAGCGTGGAATTTTCTAGCAGTGTACAGATTGTTCAGACATACACTTAGCATTTACTCCCTGTAACACTTCTAGTGTTCGGCCTGCAATTTAGGTGCTAATCATGAATTGCATTCTATAATTTTTCCTAGGACTTTTTATACTTTAGTTAGTTTATCTTTGTTAATGCATTTTTGCTAGCTCGTCCAGAGTCTGGAAAACAGCCTGAACCCACCCATTGACACTAGTTTCTCTTCAAACTTTGCTCATAAACTCTACAAAATTTCTTACCGGAACTTATACTCCTACATTCCAACTTGACATTCACAGCAAGTTTGACCATAATATACAACATATTAGCCCTTGAAATCCAGCCCAAAGTTTGCAAAAATTCATTCTTCACATCTCTGAATTTTCAGCAAAAGACATATTTTTGCCCAAATTTCGAGGATTTTTATCCAAGTAAACTTGCTAAAACATGTAGAGGATTTTTAAAGCTATAACTTTTGTATAGATCAGTTGGGTAGGTTATACACGATTCCTGAGAGTTTTGCGTGGTCAAGTGCTGTCGTTTTGGAGCTGACGAATGCTGTCTGAATCGACTCGTTCTGATCCTGAAGAACCGAATGACTGCCTTAGTACCCCTCGCAGATTCAGCTTAGCGTGTTGGATCTCCTACAGTAGTGTTCTGCAGTAGCGGCGGGCTACTCTCTAGGCTCTAAAGCTCGCCGGAATAAGCCAGCAAGGGAGAAGAACTGAACGAACTCCTCCTTGGCTCGCGGAGCCAAGCAGAGCCCTCGGCCGGTGTCGCTCAATTTTTGGCGACGCGCCGCGGCAGCAGGAGCTGCAGCCAGCCTGATTCCATGGCGGTCTGCCCACCTCTTTCCATGGCGTCTGTCCAGCTGCTTAAGACGCCGCCATGCCATGCCAGCGCCCAGCAGTCGGCACCCTGCATCGCACCCTGGGATCAGGCGTCGTCACCAGGATCCTGTCCGTCGCAGGACTTGCGGTGGCGGCCGCCCGAAGACGGCGACATGGCGGGCGGCATGCACCTCTTGAAGCTTGCCGGCCGCCAGGGCGAGGTTTTTGGGTCCTCGACGGCCGGCGGGCCCTCGCCGATGAGCCCGAGCAACGCCGCGTCGCGCTCCCGCCGTCCCGAGCCTGCCTGAGGAGGACGACTGAATCGTTGATGCAGTCCACGACCCATCGGGGACGCTCGTGTTTGATCCGACGGTTCCAACAGACCTAAGGGTGGACGGTATTTGAAATACCGTCCACTCCTGGACGATATTTCACTCGCCGTCCGCCCCGAAACGTCCGCCTCCGCTGCACGCCGGAGCTCCGCGGTGCCCCAGGATCACTGCTCCTTCCGTCCAGGTCGCGGCGCGGCGGCGCCGGAGTTGTTGACGCGACAAGCGAGCATGGCGACGAGAGCCTCCGGGCCTACGATTCAAGGATGGTGGCTGTCCAGTCAGGCGGCCCACGACCATTAGTGCCGCCCTTGGACCTCATCGCCGCCAACGCAGCTCCAGTCTCCTTCCATGCCATCCGCACCCTCAAATGGATTGATTTTGAGCTCCTCTTCATCGTGGGCTCTCTAATGTCACGCGTTCATCCCTGGTCACTCCGGAACCGGCGCCGGAGCCCGTACGCCGCCGGCCTTCCCACCGCCCACGGAGCATGTACGAATGTGGCGGTGGTAGATGCAAGACGGAGAGGCTCCGCGGTGCTCACGAGGAAGGGCTGGAAGTTAGGAACGGCCAGAGTTCGGCGGCGTGCTGGCGCGCCGTGGCAGGACTCCAAGGGTGGACAGTATTTAAAATACCATCCACCCCCTGCGCTCCTCTGATCCGTCCGATCGGGAATCGGCGGTCAAGATTAGGCGCGTCCCAAAAGCCGTCTTCCTCCTCAGGCACCAACTTGCTCTCCTGGGCGGAGAAGGCGGCGGCCGACCATGGCGCGAGCGCGACAAGACGTGTTCGTGCCTCCGGCTGGTGAATTGATGTGACAAGCGCCGCGCAGAAGCTGCTCGATCGCGAGTGGAATCGGTGCGCCGCGGGGATGAGTGCCGCGCTGCGGCACATTCTGTCCCCGCCGCTGCGCCGTACTGGCCGAACCAATCGACTGGTCCTTCTCAGGGTCAGATCAGAGGATCAGAGCTCGGACCACAGAGGCCATTGTCGTCCGCCCACCTCACAAGGTTTGGCTGCCAAACACCTCCTGCAGAGTGCAGAAAGCAGAGTTTCAGACAAGGTACTTCCAGCCTTGCAGGGTCCTCGCAAGTTGAGAACAAGAAAACTGAGTGGCTGCCCTTACATACAGATGCTGGACTTCTTCTGCAGAATTTAAAAGGCAGTTTCAAATTTAATTAAGTAATAATGGAATAATGGATTAAGGAAAAGTGAATACGGCTAGTCGAGTAACCTGATGGTCACAGTTCCTGTAGGCATAGAGAAGCACCTTGTTCTCCCTGTCCTCCTTGGGATACAAAATGTTGTTGCTGCATGACCATATTTTGTGAACTTCAGTTTCTCTCACAATTCTGCATCAGATAAGTGCTTGCAAGTTCAGTTGAACATCAGTTCATTACCGAAATCATGGCTGTCCGTCAGTCGTTCTTGTTGGTAAATAGACATGTTCAGACTTTTTGTTTCAAAATAAGAGTTACCATTTGGCCAACACTCAGGAGTTCGTTTTTTGGTTCGGACAGTTGGATGTGCTGCTTGCACCGCAAGTTTAAATTCTATTCCATGAGAATCACAAAGCTTCAGTGTCTCTTTTAACATGCTGCAATCATTCATGTACCTAACTGGACAACTACTAAAAAGCTGTCTCATGGTCTAACAACAACTCTAGTCTAAAACTGTCATTTAATCTTTCAGTTTCTGTATATTCAGATTCGAAGTCCCACAATAGCAAGAAAAGAGTAGCATCTCTGAATTTGCAGAAACTCGTTCTTTGCACACCTCTGAATTTTCAGTAAAAGCCATATTTTTGTCAAACTTTGAAGCTCTAAATCTCTCGAAACTTGCATTTTCGATCCAAGTATCCTGACTGAAATAGGTAGAGGCTTCTTAGAACTACAACTTTTATATAGATGACTTGGGTTGCGTATACACGATTTCTGAGAGTTTTGGAGCTGACGAACGGTGTCTGAACGCTGCAGCCACCTTCTCCCTCACGTTTTCTCCCTCTCGTCCTTTTCCCAGGAACTGCCTGCGTATGGGCGCCGGAGCCCGTACGCCGCCGGCCTTCCGGCCAGCACGGAGGGTGTGCGTGTGATCCGCGGCGCGCCACGGCAGCAGGAGCAGCAGCCGGCCGGATTCCATGGAGGTCTGCCTGCCCACCTCTTTCCATGGCGTCCGTCCAGCTGCTTACGACACCGCCATGCCATGCCAGCGGTCCTGCTGTCGCGCGCCTAGCCCCACCGCGGTCGGCCCCTTCGACGGCCGGCGGGCCCTCGCCGACGAGCCCGAGCAATGCCGTGTCGCACTCCCGCCGTCCCGAGCCTGCCTGAGGAGGACGACCGAGTCGTTGACGCAGTCCACGACCCATCGGTGACGCTCGTGTTTGATCCGACGGTTCCAAGAGACCTAGGGGTGGACGGTATTTCAAATACCGTCCACCCCTGGACGTTATTTCGCTTGTCGTCTACCCCGGAACGTCCGCCTCCGCTGCACACCGGAGCTCCGCGGATCACCGCTCCTTCCGTCCAGGTCCGCGGCGCGGCGGCATGGGAGTTCTTGGCGAGACAAGCGAGCACGGCGACGAGAGCCTCCGGGCCAACGATTCAAGGATGGTGGCTGTCCAGTCAAGCGGCCCACCACCATTAGTGCCGCCCTTGGACCTCATCGCCGCCAGGGGCGGGCCCAGCTGAATTCAATGGTATTCAGTTGAATACTAATTATTTTTGCAACAAAACTAGATGTATATAGTCTATATGATGTATATAAATAAAAAAACACAAATCTAAGTCACAATAGACCTCCAGCCGGTCGGCCCACCTTTCTATTTCCGAAATGGGCTGGGCCCAATCTCTCCTAGCACCTCTGTGCTTTCCTTCTCTCAGCCCCTCACCGGCCTCACTGCACCTCTCGCCTCCTGCCCAGGCAACACCGAAGGAAAAAGGTGAACACCAGCACAGGAAGCAAGGCCATCCGGGCGACTGCGGCAGGTCGATTCGATTCTATTCTTCAAATATTCTATTCTCCGGTTCTGAAGTCTAAAGTCCAACTATCTGAGCTCCATCAAAATTCAAAAATTATAAAGTTTTTTTATTATTGATGATTCATGAATTTGTGACAATGCATGTAAAATGAGGCACAAAAGAAATGACTAGTGAGCACTACTTATCAAAATATTGTTGTGACACTCAGTGAAGGTTTATCTGTATGATATTGTTTACAAGATTCTTAAATTGGTGCTAATTCTCCCTGTTGCAACACTGGGGTTGAGAGGATTTTTTTCCTATAATGAACATTATAAAAAAATAAGCTTAGATGCAAGATGGTTGTATGTTGAACAATTTAATGTTTGGATTAATTCTATGAGTCAACGATGTTGGTCTGTGTATGAATCTATAATTTAGGTTCCTCGCAAAAAAAAATTATAATTTAGGTAGGTCAAAAAATTTATCACTCTTTTAATATTTTGAATACCCATCGTTTGAATCCTGGGCCCGCCCCTGATCGCCGCCGACACGCCTCCAGCCTCCTTCCATGCCCTCCGCACCCTCAAATGGATTTATTTTGAGCTCCTCTTCATCGTGGGCTCTCTAATGTCACGCGTTCCTCCCTGGTCACTCCGGAACGCCGACTTGCTGTCGTGGCCGGCATGGGCGCCGGAGCCCGTACGCCGCCGGCCTTCCCACCGCCCACGGAGCGAGTACGAATGTGGCGGTTGTAGATGCAAGACGGAGAGGCTCCGCGGTGCTCATGAGGAAGGGGCTGGAAGTTAGGAACGGCCAGAGTTCGGTGGCGTGCCGGCGCGCCGGCGCGCCGCGGCATGGCAGGACTCCAAGGGTGGACGGTATTTGAAATACCGTCCACCCCCTGTGCTCATCTGATCCGTCCGATCGGGAATCGGCGGTCAAGATTAGGCGCGTCCCAACAGCCGTCTTCCTCCTCAGGCACCAACTTGCTCTCCAGGGCGGAGAAGGCGGCGGCCGACCATGGCGCGAGCGCGACAAGACGTGTTCGTGCCTCCGCCCGGCGAATTGATGTGACAGGTGCCGCGCAGAAGCTGCTCGATCACGAGTGGAATCGGCGCACCGCGGGATGAGCGCCGCGCTGCGGCCATTCAGTCCCCGCTGCCGCGCCGTACTGGCCAAACCAATCAAATGGTCCTTGTCAGGGTCGGACCAGAGGCTTAGAGCTCGGAGATCAGAGGCTATGGCGGTCCGCCCACCTCACAAGGAGGTTATGGACTCCTTGGTCACTTCGCCGTCGGACGATTCTCTTCTCTTTCCATGGTTTCTGTTCCCAATCCCTGTGTGGTTTGCTATGGCGAAGCCCGACTGACTGCTCACCATTCACTTATCAGAATTTGATGCGACCTCTCAAGTCACATATCTAAATATCTCTTTTACTTTCTTTGTTCTCCAAGCTCCAATTGCTACATCCCCATACATATAGCTCTCCTTGTCTTGTAGTTGTTGTACTTTTTCCTCACCAAGAGTCGTGCACCATCACCAACAATTTTGTTGTTACGCTTGCAAAAGGAAAACTCTCTTCTGAACACTTCACATTTGTAGTCTATACCTTCCCAAACACCCAATTGCAGCTCTATCATTTATCATTCGTTCTCTAAATTTTTAGTTCTTGGACAACCATTGATCACAATTCTATGCAGTAAGACATCACCATCTCACTGCTTTTCATTATTATTAGTGTTAATCACCATACCTCAATGGCAATGACAGTGTGGACCAAGTTAGGGTGATAGTCATCCCAACAACTATGTTGGGATCATGTCGTGGTTATGATTTAGTGCTTTTATTTGATCCTTATCTCCGTAACTGGTTATCATTGCACTTTCTAAGAAACTATTCTCATAGCTTTGTAGATCAGAGTCTCTTCTTAGTTCTTGCTGCTTTCCGCTGATCAAGGTTGCCTGTCCTCACCAGCAAGGACTTCTCCGGCGATCTTCCACCAGATCTGAACTTCCCTGACTCGGATTGGTTCATCGGGCCTAGGGCGGTTGCTCTCGTCGTTGTCGGGGGCGGCAACCCAACGTTGGTTGCTGCTCTTCATCTCCCTGTTGGGAGCCGCTTATTCTCGTCGGCGTTGACTGCATCTCTGCACTGGGAAGGATCTTTTTCTTCTCGATTGAGGCTTGTAGGTATGCCTCATCGTCGTCATGGACTGCCCACCACTATGTTGCCTCGCCACTTCTGGGACTTCGTGGTAGATTGTGTGGAGTTAGGCTTTGGGGGTCATGGGTGAAAGCTTTGCTCGACATTCGCCGACACCAACAGCGGCTGTGTCCATGGATGTAGCTCAACTCGCTGGGGGCATTGTTTTGTTATGGCCACCAAACTCATTTGTTTTTTGATAGGTGAAGACTTGGTCCGTTCCTCACAGGACAGATGGACGATGGTGGCGTCCTTGACATCACGTTCTTCTTGAAGGCATCGTCTTGCAAGATCTCCACATCCTTACTATCGCTGGTCTCATTAGTTAGGCAACTTGTGCAGGTTCCATAGTGTTTTTTCTCTATCCCTGAAGGTCTTAGTCATTAGGTCGTTTTGGTGTGGTGGTGGTGTAGACTTTTTTTTTATGTTGCTATGTGTCTCTTGTAACTTTACGCTTTGAGAACTCTCTTGAAGTTGTGTCATTGTAATTCCCTCTTCTTCTTAATGAAATACGTGCTCAGACATGTTTCCGAAAAAAAAAGTTCTTACTGCTTTTCCTTCGATCTGTTGTGTATTTATTTTCTATTTGCTCCTATGAAGCTACACTTCTTCTTAGAGAACTTAACATTCGTAGTTGACATCACCTTCTCAGAATATGACTAATCCTGCCTTTTTTTCTTTCCCTTTGTGTTGGTAATAGTTTTTCCCTGTAAGTTTTTGTTGTTAAGTTGTGGTGCTTTTATCCATGGCTATCCTGATTCACTCTAGATTGCACACTATCCTATTTTCTTTTAGCGAGGGGGGGGGGGGGGGGGCGGCGGCGGCGCGGTATCGCGGCTCAACAGCAATACGCGACCATTTCAGTCTGCCATCTTCCCTGTGAAACATTTAGTACTTTCAAGTGGGCCTAAAAATGGGATTTGTGAGATAGGTACAAGGGTTAGCTTTGGTGAAAATTATTTTAATTGTCATGGATCCTTATAAATATTATTTACATAATACCTAGTCTCTCTCATATTGTTGTACGGATACGTACCTTTTATTTTTAATTTTCTAATTCATATATATTTAGTAGGACTCCTTAGGTTATAAATATTTATTATTTGTATTTGACATAGAATTTTTAGATTAATCTAGATCGTTAGATCATCATAAAATCTAACAATGTATATCATTCTCTTTTTTGGATTAACGTGGGAATTTCTAGACCCTCTTGGTGAACATGATGGCTTTTGCTGGATCACTAGTACGCCATATCCTACATCCATGTTATCTGAATAGGTGGACAGACTGACGTCATCGTATTCCTGCCGGCCGGCCATATGCCATATATAGATGGAGATGCATACATACATTTCATCAACCGGCTATTGCCACTACATACGTAGATAAAAATTGTATCATGTAGAGAATTATTGGCTCGGTTAGTGCTAAAAACTCTAGTGAGACAACAATATGTGCTTTGCCTTAACTTGCAGCCTACTTTCAACTCTTTTGCATTGGTGTTTTCGAGCTATATATTTTGATATACAATTTTCTAGATTTTCTTCTATGCATTTACTTGCAATTCAGTGGCATGGAAGCCTGCTAAGATATAGTAGCAGGTGAGATTGATAAAAAAATAATGGTAGGTGATATCCAGTCCTATCTCTCCTCAACGCGGAAAGTAATCTGATTAGAAAATAAGTTTATCTAATTGCATGCCCCCTCTCTCATCATCAACGTGGAATGTAATCTAATTAGGAAATAGTATTTACATAATTCCTAGTCTCTCTCCTATTGTGGTACGGATACATACATTTTATTTATAATTTTCTAATTCATAGATTCTTTTTTTTTAGATTACACAGTACAACTAAGACACTCATAATAATGCACGCACACTCACAACCCTATGAACACACATACGAAAACCCTATCCCTACAAGCATCTTCAATGACTGTATTTATTAGGACTCCTTAGATTATAAATATTTATTATTTGTATTTGACATGGAATTTTTAGATTAATCTAGACCGTTAGATCTTCATAAAATCTAACAGTGTATATCCTTCTCTTTTTTGGATTAACGTGAGAATTTCTAGATCCTCTTGGCGAACGTGGTGGTTTCTTTTAACACTATTGTATTAAGATTATAGATGGATGACAATATGTTGGAATAACGATGTATTTGATGCAACTCGCCAAGCTCTATCATAGGGATATTTGTTTTAAGAAATGTTTCATAAAGATATTGAACAACATCGCAAAATTCATAGGTTGCGTAGTCACATACATACGCAGTGGCGGCCACCCGAGGCGGCGGCACAGTGGCCAGGAGTCCCCAGCCACCCGAGGCGGGGCGGCAGCGTGGCCATGGGCCCCCGGCCACCCGAGGTGGTGGTGGCGCGGCCAAAGCCCCCCCCCCCCCTCCCGCCACCGGAGGGTGAGCGGGCAAGGGCCCAAGGGCCAAGGGCGGCGCACCGCCGCGCGCCCCACCTTTACTGACAGGAGCCGCCACCGGCGGCGCACCCGCACCGACGACAGATCCAGCCATGGGGGGCCCGGATCCGACAAGGAGGCGGCCGGATTGGGCCCCGGCGGCCGGCGGTGGTTAGGAACGACATGATTGTAGGGCGGAAGGAGGAAGGAGTTAGGAGAGAGAGATTAGAGATGTGGGGGCACGGGTGGAGCCGACTTCGGCTCGGTTATGGGCCCGCCGCCGGCCACCAGTGGCGGTCCTGGGTGGGGTGGTGGCCGGTGGCGCATGGTGCCCCCCGAGTCGCCCACGAGAGCGACGGGGATGGGGGAGCTCGCTTGTGGCATTTTTTTTTGAGGCAAACACAGCAATGGAGGCCCCTGCTGTAACTTTATTAAAAAAAACAAAATGCTCCTCGCTTGTGGCATCTTTTCACTTCGCTGCTGGAGACTACCGACTGAGTTACCAGATCCGAGGCTTAACATCACCTTTCTACTCTTCAAAGTGCTCATAGTTGGTGATTGCCCATTATTCTGGATGTCCTTGGTTTTCTGAAATCAATTATCTAAATGGGATAATTGATTTCGCTGTAGTTGTATGAACACCAGCAAACTGCACAATGATTGTAGTGGAAATTAAACACATGTGTCACAATTCCAATTCTGCATTTGATCAGAGGAGTACTGCATTCGGTGCTAAACATCATCGCACTATTAAATGTGCTTGCCCACTAATCTACTTGGTCAGGTCCCTTTTGTAATCATCAGGGCCTCATTGAGATGTCCTTGTCTGAACCTTAACATAGTGTACATTGACTGTCTGTTGGAATAACGATGTGTTTGATGCAACTCGCCAAGCTCTATCTGAGGGCTATTTGTTTTAAAAATGTTTCATAAAGATATTGAACAGCACCGCAAAATCCATAGCTTGCGTAGTCATATACATAAGCAGTACATGGCCAGGCCTTGTCTGATCAGAATGTAGCATTCTACAGTTCCACAAGGCTGAAGACGCTTTTCTCTGAAAAGAGCACCCACCTGTCCTTCTGATGCTTGCTTATACAAATAAAAAAAAAGATTCAGAATTTCCAACCTCGCATTGTTGCTTTGGAGTAACAGATCAAAGGCACTAGCAAATACCGGAAATTTGGTAAAGCTGCCGCCTTGTTCAATTCAATCTTCCAGCTCACTTGCAAAAGAATCAAAAGCTCGTTTATTTGGACTCTTTTTATTCTGGCCCCAAGGTCTGTTATTTTTCTATCTGTACCAGTTCTTGGTCCATAACCTTCTGAGCTTTGACTGCTCCATGTTTTAAGCACATTACTGCTGCATTCAGACAAGTGGCCTTGTTACTGATCTCCAGCTTTAGGGGATGGTAGCGCAGCAGATAATGAGCTCTCTGTTTTGACCGGCAGCACAAGTGTCAGGCAGGCACACTCACATCTGTTGATGCAAATCTCGGTCAACACATGAGGGCACTCGAACGTGCGAGTCGCAAACGGACCGAAGAGCGGCAAGGCCACACGGACCGGTTAGACCGGTTGAGCAAACCGGTCAGACCGGTTTCTAGGGTTTCGCTGGAATCGATCGTCTCGAGGGATAAGTATCACACTTACGTGGTGAAGAGAAGGTTTACGAGCAAACCAGCAAAGGATAACCAACGCGCTTACGTGACGAAGAACGACTAGTTTACGAGCAAACTAGCAAAGGCCGTCGAAGCACTCGCCCGGGAGGGACCCCGTCAGGGCGTGAACATCGCCGGACGTGCCCTAGGTCGACCAGCGAGCTTAGGACGCCATCAATGGCCGTGGAGATCACGATGGACAGAAAGAGAGATTGGAAAAGACTAGGGTTTAGAGGTAAAAACTAGATGCATAATGTTTTGTTCGATTGGGTGTGTCTCAATCGGCCATAGCCCTTTATATTTATAGGGTGGGAAGGTCTATACCCGTGGGAGGTCAAAAATATGTTACAAACCGACCTAGAATCAAATTACAACTCTAATTCGGACGGTCAGACCGGACTCCTCGTGTTGCACAGCAGCCAAAACCGGTCAGACAGGTCCCCAAATCCGGTCAGACCGGTTTTGCCCAGATAGGCGAACTTTCTGGCGCCATAACTCCTACACCTGGACTCCGAATTAGGCGATCCATATGTCCGTTTCGATCGTCTCGACGAGGGCTTCGTCTTGGTGCATTAAAACCCATGATTTGACCTCATCTTGATGCCTTTCTGTGCCCATCTTTGTCTCATTGATGAAATCATATCCAGAATATCCCAAAACGATCTCCATATTCTGCACAATGGTCATATATGCCAAACTTGCAAAATAACAAGAGTTAATATTGAATTGGCTATTTTGGCCTTTATCTTGCCAACTTCAGGTCATGCCAATTTTGAGTGTCAACATATGCCCCCCTGTTTCTTGGTAAAGTTTGCGTACCAAGAAACATCTCTTTTGGCCAAAATCATAGAAGACCGATGACTAATACTAGTACATCATCTATGTTTTTATTCTAAAACTAATAAAACTTCATCGGCATGTTACTTGGTACTAACCAGGATAACAATATCATCTTTGCTGTTTTCATTTGCACATGATGAGTGAGATACAAGCCCGAGTACACACCACCTCGGCTATGAATACTTGATGCAATGGCTAGAACCATCTTCACCACATATGCCTAAATCGACCAAATCATTATGAAAACAATCGGTCTTTGCAATGCTCCTCAACTTAGCATAAAGTAACCCAACATAACACCTTCGGCATCTTGATGGCATAACTCATCATCAAAATATAATTGAATGTAAAATGCCAAACTTTTATATAGCTAGAACTCTGTAGATAATCAATAAAAGATTTTCTCCAAACACTAACCTCGGCTGCATTATGATTTTGGGCCACCATAGCCGACTTAGTGTTTTCCACAGGAAAAATTGGTTAAACCGGTTCCACAAGCGGTCAGACCGGTCATGGAATCCGGTCAGACCGGTCTCAAAAACCGGTTGGATCAGTTTGTCTAGAGAGTGCACCTTGGTATCAACAAACATCGGCCTTTTGATATGAAATTGATCTTTTCTAATCATATAGCCAGATGTTTGATGTGTCAAAATATTTGCTCCATTATCAACATGTCTAGGTATATGGTAAATGACAAATTCATCAAAGCAAGATCACATCTAGACATTCTCATGATAATCCTTTTGTGATCCAAATAAGCATCAGTTCAGCTTAAGTACTTGCTGTACCTATCAATATTGAATCACCAAACGCTTTTGCCTATTTCACACCTATGGATCACAAGATTTCTAGCTCGAATACAAAACTTCATATTCGGCCTAAATATTGGTGTAAATGTTTAAACCGGCTATACGTCTCAAAATAGCATCATTTGATGAAACAAAAACAGCACCAGTGCCTTGAGAACTCTTTCAAGCCGATCCAAAAAAGTACCAAATCCATAGGGGGAAAATGCTCATTTTACTAATACCTTGCCCCCCCGAGCATTAAAACAATTAAGTGATATCTTATCGGGAAGCTTAACACTTTAGGACAATGATCAAAGACATTCGTCAGCCGTATGTGTTGCCAAGGATGATACAAATCATCGTCCATAAGAATATGTATAGCCGAAATAGTGTAGAGAGACATATAAAATCCAGAATAAAAACCATCTCCAGAACTAAATATTTCGGCTTTTGAAATTAATCAATAGGCATAATAATTTGGTGATAACCCTCCTTGATATAAAGACCCACATGGCGTCCAAGGATCAAAATAAGAGCATGAGGGATAACCAAACATATTCATAGATGAATTCCAATACACAGGCGTATATGGCATTTGTGAATCAAATGGATGATGTACTGACCAATAATTTTGATGATTTGGTGCAAACCTTATATTTGAAGATCGTCTCTTGGACCTTCTATTCTTCTTTAATTGCATTGCACCTTCTGTGCAAACATCACCTTCGTCTTGAGTTTGAATGCTTCCTTTAGGAACCCACGCCATGCCTTTTTCTTTCAGCTCCTGGGCACTAAGTCTCTGGAGCTTCTTCTTTTGCCAACCTGATGAGTCGAGTAAATACCTCGGCTGTGCTTGAGTTTTGGACAGCGGCACCTTCTTCTTGATTTTTGGCTCCTTTAACCTCTTTTGCCCAGATTTAGTATTTGGAATATCGACAGCTGAATTTTCCTTTTCATTGCCATTAATAGCCGAAGTCTTTAACACATTAATCGGCTTTTCAGCAATTGTATTCAGATCTGAACTTGTAGCTTTCGCGACCATCCTTTTTCACTACATAAATCTGCTTGACAACCTTTTTCTTCTCTTGAACTCTAGACCGATACTTTGGCTTAAATCGGTCATTCTCAACGCACGGCTGCCCTGCACATGATGGTTCTCTTGGTGCTGCATACTCTACATGATATGGTCTAAAATATGAAGGAGTATGTGCCCATGGATCATCCTATCCCCATGATGAATGGTGATGAAAACTAGCGGGATGCAGAGCGTTTGGAATTGACATTGATGGCCGCGAAGGAGAATATGGTGCTGCTGAATGAAAGTTTTTCCTTTGCCAATTCCAACTCCCAGAATTATGCTTATGAGGTAATCTTGATGATTTAACATCATTTGACCGATTAGCACGTTTGGCATCATTCTCTTTTAGGTATTTAGCTAGAAGTTCATCAAAACTGAGCTTCAGCTTCTTGCTCTTGTGCTTATTATGGTCTTTAGCTCCATTTATCTTAAGACGCTCTGATTTCAATATTTCTGGGCGTCCCTGATCAGAACCGGTCTGACCGGTTTGAGCAACCGGTCTGACCTGTTTGAGCAACCGGTCTGACCTGTTTGGTACCGGTCTGACCGGTTGAGCAAACCGGTCTGACCTGTCTTGTCAGCACAGCAGGAGTAATCGGTTCTTGTTCTGATTGTGAAGAACCTATTTGCCCCCCAGTATTTTCCAGATTTTTATTAAGCTCATTGTCCTTCGAAACATCTTCAATTTGGATGTCTTCTATATCACTTGAGGGCTTAGAATCTTCCTCCTCACCAATATTTTTCTTGTACATGGACTGGCCGATGTTGGCCAATTTTGTAACATCTTATCATCAAGACCAATATATTTCAATTGGTCATTCTCTTGTTCATGAGCAAATTTCAATCATCCGGAGTTAATAGCCGATTGTATAATTTGGCGAAACATATTGCAATTCTGAATACTGTGATCAAATGAATTATGCAACTTGCAATAATCTCGCTCCTTTGCATCAAGAGATGACAGCAAGACTTTGTGACCAAAAGGTTTAATAAAATTCTTCTCCAGCAATATATCAAATAAATCACCACACAAAAGTCAAATCGAAGGTATATTTTATTTTCTCTAACCGGCGCTTTTGTGGAGAAGGTTTTAAGGCTGAGCAAACGAATGGTTCAGATTTCTCATTAATGCATTCGGCTATACCTTTCCTTGTGCTTCTCACATCCGATACTTTAGAGCTTATCACTATATCATCATCGGATTTCACAATGCTTTTCAGTTTTGGTTTCTTGTTTTTAATCCCAGAATGACCACAAGTAAACCATGTAGAGAAAAATTTTGGCATCGATGACGGAGCGAGTCTAAATGCCAAAATATTACTATTATCGGCCTTTCTAATTTTCACAATGCACTGGCCGACACTATCTGAAATTATTTTGTTGCTAGCAAGTAAATTACCTTCCTCAATCGATCTTCTAGGATTATTCACAATCATATCTCTAGTAGATGTATCGACTGAAATCATATGATCTGATCTGGAATTGGGTAAATTACTTGAAAAGCGTACCTTGTCAAATATGCTGGAGAGGCGAGGAACCTTTATGTGGATGATATCATGCCTTTCCTCCCGATGACCACCTGCAGCACTTCCTACAGAAACTGGTCTGACTTGACCCGGTCTGATCGGTTGTTCCAGCGCGACTGGACAACTCTGAATGTTGGCCCGTCAATATCTTGTCATTGCTCCTGAGATAATGGTCTCTAGTATCTCTATGTATATCACCGACCGAACTCCGTTCAGTCATAAATTGTTGCTCACTATTGCACTTGACAAATTCACTATTGAATTTGGCAGGTTTTTGTGCAGCTAGACTTTTCTCTTTCAATACAATAGATTCGGGACGATCTTTATTCAATTTGGTTCTCACCATAACCGAATTGCTACCCATATTAGAATTATTCTTTATTCCACTATCAACCGATGATGTAACCGGCTTTGTAGCTGCAAATCTCATTTCCTTGAATATATCGTCAATGGATGGTAATTCCATTACTTGAACAAATCCTTGCTTTGTTTCTTGGAAACAAGATTTATACAATCTTATTTGTGTTTCTGCAAATTTGCTAAGCTTATGCTCAAATTTTTTATCCTTGTTAAATCTTTTAATCACATCATTCTTAAGCTCAGCATGTTCTACATCCCACAAAGTATTTGGCTTTTGCAATATAGTAGAAACACTGTTCGGTGCATCCTTTTGTGCAAAATCACAAGCATGAACTTTCGGTAACGAAGAATGAGTAGTACCGAAACTATGTGTTGATGCATGAGATGAAACACATGAAAAATTAATATGTGGAGATGAATGTAATCTTGCTGAATTCTCATTAATTCGGCTATAAGTATTGGAAACATTTGGAACCGAAGTATGAGTATTAGCATTTGTATATGGTGCTGAATTTATATATGCATCTTCCACTCTAGCATATAATGGTTGAGAATAATTGGTCGGATATCTAAAATCAGCATGGCCAATTTTCTCATTCATCGGCATGCTTTGAGTCAAATATTCTAAATTTATTGCCGATGAATAAGCATATGAAACACCTTGCTGAAAAGTATTAAAATCATTAGCACATGATGTCTCATAAAGATTGGCCGAACTCACTATGTTAGTTTGGCCTTGATAATTGTTCATCGGCATGTTAACTTGTTCTGCTGCCGATGTATGAAAATATGTATGTTGTATGTTGCTAGTAGCATCAAAATTCAGATTATGCATATTATTTGGCATGGGCTGTTGTAAGCAATTTTCAGAATTATAAGCAGCATAATTAAAACCATCTGAATAATTACTAGCCGATGCAATATGTATACCACTATTATGACTAGCAACATCAACATGAGAATTTATAGTACTAGCCAAATAATCAGTAGAAATATATGATGTACTTGCATGTTGTACCTTAGGCGTGGTGTAGTAATATTGTTGTGGCGCATATGAATAACCCACCATGTATACTTCTTAGTAGGTCTTGATGCTTCTGGTCTTGTAATCAATAAATCCAGATATATTTGATAATCCAAGCAATCAATAACCAACACTTTGCCTTTTCTTTTGATCTTTGATATGTAGCAGCAAGCAAAGTAGAGTGCAATCGGCTTGAGCAGCCTGGTGTAATACCACAATTATATTTGCAATCGGTCTAAAGAGACCAGATGCAATAACAAAGGCGAACCAAAATAGTAGATCAATTAACACAGGGCTAGGGTAGAAAAATTCAGTTGCTTCAATAACCAGAATTATCATCCCCAGCGGAGTCACCAAAATGTGTTGATGCAAATCTTGGTCAACACACGAGAGCACTCGAACATGCGAGTCACAAACGGACCAAAGAGCAGCAAGGCCACACGGACCGGTTAGACCGGTTGAGCAAACCGGTCAGACCGGTTTCTAGGGTTTTGCTGGAATCGGTCGTCTCGAGGGATAAGTATCACACTTACATGGTGAAGAGCGGCAATGTTTACGAGCAAACCAGCAAAGGATAACCAACGCGCTTACGTGACGAAGAACGACTAGTTTATGAGCAAACTAGCAAAGGCCGTAGAAGCTCTCGCTCGGGAGGGACCCCGTCAGGGCGTGAACATCGCCGGACGTGCCCTAGGTCGACTAGCGAGCTTAGGACGCCATCAATGGCCGTGGAGAACACGATGGATAGCAAGAGAGACTGGAAAAGACTAGGGTTTTGTGGTAAAAAGTAGATGCATAATATTTTGTTCGATTGGGTGTGTCTCAATCGGCCATAGCCCTTTATATTTATAGGGTGGGAAGGTCTGTACCCGTGGGAGGTCAAAAATATGTTACAAACCGACCTAGAATCAAATTACAACTCTAATTCGGACTAATCTGCTAAAAATCGGTGAGACCGGTCACCAAATCCGGTCAGACCGGACTCCTCGTGCTGCACAGCAGCAAAAACCGGTCAGACCGGTCCCCAAATCCGGTCAGACCGGTTTTGCCCAGATAGGCGAACTTACTGTCGCCATAACTCCTACACCCGGACTCCGAATTAGGCGATCCATATATCCGTTTCGATCGTCTGGATGAGGGCTTCGTCTTGGTGCTTTAAAACCCATGATTTGACCTAATCTTGATGACTTTTTGTGCACATCTTTGTCTCATTGATGAAATCATATCCAGAATATCCCAAAACGATCTCCATATCCTGCACAATGGTCATATATGCCAAACTTGTAAAATAATAAGAGTTAATATTGAATTGACTATTTTAGCATTTATCTTGCCTACTTCAAGTCATGCCAATTTTGAGTGTCAACAACATCCAAGCTTGAAACCAACTCAACTAGCAGGTTCCAGTCCAGTTGCGACTTTTCGGGCACACAAGTGTCGGACGCGTCTTCTCTGCTTCTGCAAGATCCGGCAAGCAGAGCTCACCGTCCATGATGCCCCCCGTGCAGTCGCGGCCTCCAAAAGCTAGGAGCCGGTGAAAAGCAAGAGGGCATCAGAAGAAGCGGGCATCAGAAGAAGCTAGGAGCCAGAGTTCGCTGGGAGTGCTGCGGACGGCGGCACCCAGCGGGCGGCGGCGGAGACGCCGGCGTGGAGAGTGCGGACGCGCACGCGGGCATCCCCCGAAGCCGGCCGCCTGGCCGTCTCTTTCCCGCGACTCGCTCGTCCTCAACCGGCGACGTGCTCCGGCACCAGCTACGCCGCGGCGTCGCGCCGCGCTAGCTCCCACTGTCGTGCTGACCGGAACGACCATGCCGCTGACCGCAACCCCCGACTGATCTGAGCTGGAGGTGTTTGATCCGACGGTTCCCGAGGACCCCAGGGGTGGACGGTATCTGAAATACCGTCCGCCCCGTCACTACCGGAATCAACAGCTTTGCCGAGTGCCAGGTACACTCGGCAAAGCCCCAAAAACACCTGGCGAAGGCTTTGCCGAGTGTAGCACTCGGCGAAGCGCACTCGGCAAACAAAGCCTCGGCAAAGACATCTTTGCCGAGTGTTTTTTATCGCACACTCGATGAAAACTTTGCCGAGTGCTATATCTGACACTCGGTGAAGATTTTCAAAAAAAATAAAAAAAAGCACGATGCTCTGGGGGCACCACCGCGTCACCGCCGTTGCCGCCACCACCACGCAACCGCCGCCGCCAGCCCCTTCCCTTGACCGCCGCCGCCACACTTCTCACCGTGGCTGCTGTGCAGGCCGGCTGCGTGCCCCCTGCAGCGTCTGCTGTGCCCCCTCGCCGTGGCCGCTGCGCAGGAGCTCCGTGCGCTACCGGACCACCGGAGAGACGGCAGGGAGAGGAGCTCCATGCGCCTTGGGCTGCCGCCGCCACCGGAGAAAGGAGGCCGGGCTCCGCGTGCCTCCGCCGCCAGAGGAAGGGGGCCAGGCCCCGCGCGCCGCAGCTAGCCGCTGGAGGAAGGGGGCCGGGCCCCGCGCGCCGCCGCCGCCGAGGAAGGGGGCCAGGCCCCGAGCGCCGCCGCTGCCGGACGAAGGAGGCCGGGCTCAGCTCTCTTCCGCCGTCAGAGGAAGGGGGCCAGGCCCCGCGCGCCGCAGCTAGCCGCTGGAGGAAGGGGGCCGGGCCCCGCGCGCCGCCACCGCCGAGGAAGGGGGCCAGGCCTCGAGCGTCGTCGTCGCCGCTAGAGGAAGGGGACCGGTCCCCGAGCGGCGCCCCCCCGGAGGAAGAGGGCCGGGCCCTGTGCGCCGCTGCCATCGGAGGGCACCTGGTACTGGTGAGTGCCGAGGCCGCGGAGCTGCTAGCGCTGCCATCTCTCGACGACGGAGAGGGCACTGGAGGGAGAGAGGAAGGAGGCAGGGAGCTCACGCGCTGGCCATGGTGGGCGGCGGTACCGAGCGCAGGCGGCGTGGATGGAGGTGTCGCGGCGACGGCAGGGCGGCACGCGGCGTGGAGGTGTCGGGCCGGCAGCGGCGTGGAGGCAGCGCACGCCGTGAAGCTTCTGTGGTGTGCAGTGTGTTGTGTGGGGGCATGGGTGGCGTGAGCAGTGCTTAAGACAGGAGGAAGAAAGTTTGCCGAGTGCTGTGATCTAGCACTCGGCAAACAATAGCTTTGCCGAGTGCTAGATCACACCACTCAGCAAATTTTCTTTTTTTTTCTTTCCATTCATTTACCAAATGTGTTTTACAAAAATTTGGAGGACAGTGAAAGAATTTTTTTTATTTGGTATAGTATATTAACTAAGAGAAAAGTTGTTTGCCCGAACTTCTCTTTCTTTCTTTTTTTTGCAGAGTGCTAAAAATATTTTATTTGCTCTCTCTTTTTTTCATCATATTTTCAAAAATACCTTATCACATTCATTTGTCGATACATATTTGATGCTTTAGCGAAAAATTAATCATTATTTCATATAGTTTTGGCTCAAATTTCATTTATAGAAATGTAGTTAAAAAAATAAAAATTATCAAATAGATTCGAAAAATTACCAAAATTTAACATGACACGATCTTCGATGCCTATTGGCTATACAAAAATTTTGGGAGTCAAACCACAGCTCGACTGTCACTTTCACTCCAAATCATACCCGATCATTCTCAATAATCATGAAACTTCTTTAGAGATGTTCGGGTTGTGAGCAACGTATGTGACAACCTATGTGAAACCTTCTCAATTTTTTACCACAACCTCCACATACGATATCATGACATATTGTCAAATTTCATAATTTTTGGACTTCCTTTGCTTTTTATAGAATTTAAAAACCGCTTAGGCCACGTGGTGGAGGTCATGTTTCCTGAACAAGATGTTCGAAATTTCTTTTGGTTTCATAACTATGGCCTATATGTGGATTCAATACCATGAATATCAAGTTTCTACTCATTTTTTTAAATATTTTAATGACTAGCTGTTCAAATTTGACTTGATTCAAAAATATTACCAAAAATTAAATTAATTAGTTAAATATAGCAAATGAACTCAAAAATACACCAAACTTGACTATGGGGAACTACATGTTGTATGTGTAGATCAAAAAAAATTGAGGTTCAAAAGAGAAAAAAATTAATAATTTGTCGAGTGCCAGGAAGAGACACTCGGCAAATGTGATTCTTTGCCGAGTGTCATGTCTTTGCCGAGTGTCTGGCACTCGGCAAAGCCATCTTTGCCGAGTGTCAACTCTTTGCCGAGTGTTTTAGGGCTGGCACTCGGCAAATGGTGTCATTGCCGAGTGTCCGATATATGGCACTCGGCAAAGGAGTTAGCACTCGGCATTGTTGAGCTTTCCGGTAGTGCATCCACATGGCTCTCGCGTCCCCCGTCCACCTCCGCACGCCGGAGCTCCACCGCGCACCACGGGGACTCGATTGCTACCGTCTCCTTCGTCCAGGTTCCCTCCCCCCACAGCCTGCAAAGCCACCAGCTCGCATCAGCAAGCAAGAAACAGAACCCAGGCCAGGCCTCCGTTCAGCAGCCTCTCGCCGGACGGAACCACGGGAGGCGAGGCAGCCGCGGCAGGCGCTCGGCACAACGCCCACCACGGCCGTGCACGCAGGGAGAAACGAGCGGCGCGACTTGCTGTGGCAGCCGCCCTGGGCGTCATCTCCATAGGTGGCACGGCGGCACGGCAGGGGGCACGCACCTCGCCAAGTCGAAGCTTGCCTGGCCGCCGGGCCGTCGTCTCCTCGGACCAGCAGACGCTTTCACCCTAAACGGAGCCGAGAGCTCCGGCAAGGTTCCGGGGCCCTCGACGGCCAGCGGGCGCTCACCGACGAGCCCGAGCGACGCCGCGCCGCGCTCCCGCGCCAGCCTGATGAGGACGACCCAGACGCTGATTGCGGTCCACGCCCGATCTGGGCTGCTCGTGCTTGATCTAACGGACGGCAGGGACCCAGGGGTGGACGGTGTTTCAAATACCGTCCACCCCCGGAAGTTCTTTCGCTCGCCGTCCGTCCCGAAACGTACGCCTCCACAGCTCCGCTGCACGCCGGAGCTCCGCGGCACCCCAGGACCACCCCCCCTTCCGTCCAGGTCCTCCACCCCTCCCGTGACCCCACGGCGGCACCGGCTCGTATCGCACCGGCCATGGCCACGAGCAGCGGGCAAGGAGCAAGGAACGGAGCTCATGCCGGCGGTCAGCAGCGGCGCGCTGGGTCGCCACACTAGATGGAGCCCAGGACAGAGGTGGCACTACCGGAAACCCTATTGTTGCCGAGTGCCGACCGCTTTGCCGAGTGCCAAAAGTCGAGCACTCGGCAATCAGGGAATATACCGAGTGTTATCCAGAAAATACTCGGCAACATTTTGACACTCGGCAAATTTTCCTTTTGCCGAGTGCTGGAACGCAAACACACGGTAAAATTGGCTTTTGCCGAGTGCCGTGTTTGTGGCACTCGGCAAAGACAGCACGTGCCCGCTATGTGATCCAACGCCGTCCCAATGCCATTATGGAAGTAGTGTTTGCCGAGTGCCTTAACTCAGGCACTCGGCAAATGTACTCCTTTGCCGAGTGTCAGGTTCACGGCACTCGGCATAGTACGCTTTTGCCGAGTGTCAGAGTCCAGGCACTCGGCAAACTAAAAAAAAACTTTAGCTTCTACCTTCCAAACTTTTTGTTCTATTATTATACTAGTCGAGGTACAACATATCGAAATTTGGTATATTTCTGTATAAGTTTCGTATATGTTATTAATTTGTTTCATTAAATGCTATTTTTGGATAATTCAAATTGGAACCGCAAGTGATTCGAATAATATAGTATAATGAATGAAAAAATTATATTCATGTTATTTAGTCCAATTTGAGACATTGTCAATCAATTGAAAGGAAAATTTGAACATCTTGATCACGAAACGGGACAGAATGAGATGTTAACGAATAGATTTTAAATTCTACAAAAATCAAAAGTAGTCAAAAATCCATAAAATTTGTTATGATATCATGATAACATACAAGGAGTCTATAGAAAAAAATTGAGAAGGTTTTGCAAAAGTTGTCACGTATATCTCTTATGAAACGAACTATCTCCGAAGAAGTTTCATAGAACTGAGAAGTATTCTTTGAGATTATGATTCAGAGTGATGTTTGAATTGGGGTTTCACTTCATAAACTTTTTTATAGCTAATATACATGATGGATTGTGTAATGTTAAATTTTGGTAATTTTCTGAATCCATTTGATAATTTCGAGAATTTTTTTCCATCTATAGTATTTATAGTGATGTAACTTGAATTTAAACTAATAGTGCACGAAATAATGTAATTTTCTTCGTTGAAGCATGTGAAATTTTTTGTATAGGCAATAGACATCATGAACTGGTTCGTGTTAAATTTTGGTTATTTTTCTGATTTGGTAAATATTTTTTTCAATTTTTTTTGGCAAATGTAGAGAATTAGTTCCTATAATTTGACATTTAGTTATTAGTGATTGAAATAATGGAATATTTTTTATGGACACATGAAAATAAGATTTGTTGAGTGCATTTGGTAATTAAATTTTGAATTATATTCAAAGAAATTCGTGATTTCAAATCTTGAATAGAAAGTACTTGAATTTAAATTGGAAAACAAAAAATGTTTGCCGAGTGCCACATCTATGACACTCGGCAAACCCTGAGTATGCTGAGTGCCGCATCACTGGCACTCGGCAAACCCCACATATGCCGAGTGCCAGATCTGGCACTCGGCATACGCCGCCCCCCCCACACTTAGCCGCACAACGTACACACGGACACACAACACACACACAAAACGCTGACAGTCACTCCACCTCCTCGCCGCCGCGTCGCAGCGCCGCCCTGCCAGCTCCACGCCACCGTGCCGCCCCGCCACCTGCACGCTGCCGCGCCACCACGCCACCTGCACGCCGCCGCGCCGCCCCGCCAGCGCGGCGTCGGCCCGCTGCGGCGCTGCCCCGTCCCGCCGCCGCGATGTCGCCCCGCTGCCTCCACGCCGGCCCCGCCCGCGCCACGTCCCGCCGCCGGCACGCCACCTCTAGGTCGGATCGGGCCGCCTCAACGCCGACCCCGCCCGCGCCACCTCCACGTACACCGGCCCGCCCGCGCCACCTCCATGCCGCTCCGACGTCGCGCCGCCGCGGGCCCGGCACCTCCACGCCGGAGCGACGCCGTCTCGTGAGCTCGGCTCTGCCCCGCCCTCCCGGCGCCTCCATGCCGCGGCACCTCGATGCCGCGGCACCTCGATGCCTGCCCCGCAAGCCCGGCGCCTCCACGGTTGCCCTGCCCGCCCGGCGCCTCCACGCCGCGGCACCTCGACGCCTGCCTCGCCTGCGGCACCTCGACGCCGGCCCCGCCCGCCGCATGAGCTCGGCAAACCCAGCCTGCCATGGCAGCCGCGTGAGCTCGGCTCTGCAGTGCCGCGACGACACACTCCGCTGCCGCCGCCGGCACCCTCCGCCGCCGCCACTGCCGCTGAGGAACAAGGTAAGTAGAATGAGATAATGCTAGGATTTTGTGGAATTTTGCATTAGTGTTGTCAAATTAAAGATCTTCAAATATATATGCTATGTTTATTTTAGTGAGATAATGTACTTCAATGTGATGTAGAAACCGTGGCACTGGTCCTTTCTCTTCGCAGCATGTGATGTAGAAACCTTTTGTTTCACTTGAGTAGCTGCTTTGCTCTTGCATGACCTGCGCCTGAACACTCCCCACAGATAGGGTTTTCCTTGGAAGGCTACAACACAACAGGATTTCTTAAGTGAACAGCAAAATATTAGCAGTAGATATCTAGACTATAAATCGCAAGAACTTAACTGCAAGAAAATAAATTACTTTTCAAGTGTAGTAGTTGACAGTAGAAACAATTGCAATACAAAATTGCGGTGACCAAATGCAAATGCAAAACAGGTGCAGTGCCATATTGTATCCATGACATTAGTAAATTACACTGAGATATCAACAATATGGTACTTACTTTGACATTTCTCTGGTAGGAGAACAGAAGGGAAGATCAGCAGCTTGTCAAAGCCAAAAACATATTTCAGAATTATGCTATGATCAGTGACATACTGCACTAGTCGATCCAGATCTTTATTTGGCCTACAAAACCAACACCATTTAAACTAGCATGTAGCTAAAAATACAAAACAAGCAAGTATGCATAGGGTAGGCCACACACCTCATATTATCTGAAAAGAAATACAAGCCAATGCTTTCAGCAGTAGGTTCTGATGATGCCTCCCACCTCTTTGGCCAGGCTTTCAACTTCGAATGCTTTGTTACTTTCATTACAGGTGGTAATGATCTTGATAATTCCTGCACCTTCTTGCATGCTTGATTTGAGAGATGTGCAGCCAGTGAAATATACTCTTGGCCGATCTTCATGATTCCACTATTAGTATAAAAAGTGAAAATATTAGTCAAATTAGTATGTATAGTGTGCTTAAGAGAGTATTTACACTTGAGCTTGTCCTCATGTTCGTAGTTCATGTAACCCGGTTAGGCATCTCCCGTTCGAAACAGATACGGTTCAAAATATGCAGATCTTTGCATATCTATGGCCGTATCTGTTTCGAATTGTCCACGTTATTTGGACAGCCCGAGGATGCATAGATGGGGTTAGTTTTCATGGTCCGCTTCCATCCGAGACAGAGTCTTGGCAACATCTCCCCGTTGTTCTCCGGATACACAGTCTCCCTTCTGGGACGTGTATCTGGAGAACAGCGGGGAGGTGCTGCCGAAATTCTGTCTCGGATAGGAGAGGATCATGGAAACTGACCGCATCTACGCATCATCGGGTGGGATTAGGACATATATTCACCTACTACAGTGTAGGGACAACGTGTAGTTGCATTAATTTTTGTTAGTACTCGCTACCATTATAGAGGATGGATAACCGTCAGTGGATGTACACGGGACGGCCAAGTAAGGGTGTCATCACCATGGAATGGATTGAAAAGACCAACTATTTCTTGGAAACCGCATGGGGTCAGAGTGAAGGAGTGAGTGTCATGTGGTGTCCCTGCAACAGTTGTGCAAACAAGAAATAGAAAACAAAGACGGTTATGGGCCAACATCTTTTCAATTATGGATTTATGCCAGACTATACTCGGTGGACCTTGCATGGTGAAGGCCATCGTATGAGGGACGAGGTCGTGAGGCAACGAATTGATGATTGTGATGCCGATGGTGGGGTTGGAGACATATTAGATGACTATCATGAGGCTCATTTCGATGAAGGACCGCAGGAGGAGGAGCCAGAGGCAACCGCGAAGGCGTATTATGAGATGTTGGAGGCGGCACAGAAACCACTTCACGGCCAAACAAAGGTGTCTCAGCTGGACGGCATTGGACGCCTAATGGCAAACTACCTGTCCTAAGCAATGAAGACTACAACAATGACAGAGAGTTCTTTCAAGAAGAGGGGCTAGAAGGGAGTTTCGAGATAGACTTAACAAACGTGATCGAAATGGAAGTAGACAATGAAAGGGTTGTCCACGAGGCAGAGGTCGGAGATGAGGTCGAAAATGTTCATGACTTAGAATTACTTGAGAGACTGCGTTTAGGCAGAGACAGTGAAGACAACATTCCTCGTTCGGATACTGCTGGTTATGTGGATGATAGTGATGATGAGGATTATGATCCAGCGGCTCCCGATTATGACGACTATTTCTAAATCATGTATGATCCGCATTATTTAATACTATGTTAATTTGTACTAATATTCTGTTCATTTGCATCTTTTTCCAATTTTGTTTGTTTATTTTGTATCATTTTCTATGTATCATCTGCACTATTTATTACTATGTTTATCTTTGCTGATTCGTTCACTCATTTTGATTGTAGGTGATTGAATCAAGATGCCAGGCGGTGGCAAGATATCTTTCCTGAGCTCCTTGTATCAGAGGAAAGGTGGAGAGCGTCCTGAGGGGTCCAATGTAGCAGAGGCGTCTGGGAGCCGTGGTGGAGGAGAGAGAGAGGTACTGGAGGAGGGGGAGAGAGAAGGAGAGGTACTGGAGGAGGTGGTGGAGGAGGAAAGGGGGGAGGAGGAGGAGGGAGAGGACACCTTCTCCTGTACAGGCGGAGGAGGAGGAGGCAGAGCAGGAGGAGGAGGACGACGATGAGGAGGGGGTGAGGAGGAGGGGGCAGCAGGGGAACCGCGGGTGTGGTTACGAGGACCGTCGACACTCCCGCCGCGGCCGATACCTCTAGAGAGAAGGCCGATTATTCGACCAGAAGGGCCTCGGTAAGTAACTTCAGATGTTATCAATTCTTTTTCTTTTGATATGTTCAAAATCACAATACAAACTAATACTTTATCTTGAACACTTTTGTAGGAACTGGCTGATTCTGTCTGGAGGTGCCCACAACCGGAAGCCCAATGGCATCCTCGGTGCTCTGTGCAGGGAGCACTTCCCTGGGCTCGTGGAGCATGCCGGGGTCAGGGAGCCGGCCTACACGTGGGACCACTATATGGCTATCGCAGATGCAGATGATCGGGAAGGGAGGAACTTCGGCACCAAGGCGAGGCGGGTGGTCGGGGAATTGTGGGTAAGTAACCGTGGCACTACATTGGTCAATATATCGGATGCACTTTAAATTCTTGGAATACTTACTGCAAGTATCGGTCCTATATGCAAGATTTCTACAGGTGCGCTCCTGGTTATGAGGCCAGGGCAAATCAATTGGCTAACAAAGCCTGCTACAAACTGGTGAAGGACATGCACTATGAGGCGCGCGTTCAGGCCCATGTCCAATACATTGCCGATTACGAGAAAAGGTCGATCAAGAAAGGACCCGCAAGGGAAATCTATCTCAGGCCGGATCAATACGCGAGGGTAAATCAGGAACCTCTCTACTCGTTTTGTGTGAATTTGGGATTCCAATATGACATACACCTAATTACGTGTAGGCGATCCCGAACTAGTGCGCCGGGAAGGCTGAGTGCTGGGCTATGATGGTCGATAAGTGGATGAGCGAGGAGTGGGCCCAGCAGCACGCCTTATGCCGGGAGCGCCACTTGATGATGCCCGGTGCAGCGCACCATCAAGGCAGCTGTAGCCTTCCCGAGTTTCAGGAGGTTTTGATACGTGAATTCACTTTTTCATTATTTCTAATGCTAAATTCTGCATGCTTACTAATCATCTTGTTTTTTTATTGCAGTCGGCACGACGTGAAGGGCAGCCTTGCAACGAGTTCACGGCATACGTTATGGCTCACATGGGCAAGGCGACGTCCGACGTCGGTTTCGACCCGGCGGCTCTGCCCGAGGCCTACAGCAACCTGAACATCTACACCCGTGTGACTCGGTACACGAAGATAGGAAAGGCACTCCATAGGGACACATGGGATCCGGCCACCGCACCCCTTTTTGGAGAAGCCATCATAAGGGCGGGAGGAGGTAAGAAGCACGGCCGGTACTGGCTCGGCGACAGCGTAGTCGACACGGCTAGTACGCCCACTCTCTCCCAGCTTCGGGCAAGGACCACTGACTCGACCCCGCCCATACTTCCACGGCCCGAGATTTCAGTGGCCAGCATGCATGCATTCCAGGTTATTTCTGTTTCATTCGTCGGTTGTTTACGTACCTTTGTTTCGCATTTTGACTTTGGGGTGAAATCTTGTAGGCCCGGCATGACGAAGAGAAGAGACTGCGGCAGGAGTTGGAAGAGAGGTTGGAGCAGGAGCGGAAGCTGAGGGAGGAGCAGGAGCAAAGGGTTGCTGCCATGTTCGCCTACATGCAAGGTCTAGGTGCATCGATAAACTATCAACCGCCGCCAACAATGTCGTGGCCTCCGCCACCTGCACCTCTACCACAGATGCTCGGCGCACCGATGGTATTTCCTAGTGCAGTCACCCCCGTGAGTATGAATGTATTTGCTTGCAACCATCGCCTAAATTAAATATTGACTTAATCTTGTATGTAATCCTTTTTGCAGAATCAATCGGGAGTGGCATCAAATGAGCCTCCGGATCAGCACTCCCCGGCGTCACAGTGGCCAGGTTCAAGATCTCCGCAGAGATGATTAAGGTATCGTTCGGTTGTCATGTGTGCGCTGTATTATGGACTATGATATTAGATTTGTGGTTGTTAGACTGCCGGATGTTGGACTTGTAGCTGTTAAACTTGTCGATGTTGGCCTAATGCTTGTACTATGGACTATGAATGCTTTGTGGACTAAATTTGAACATTATGTGATATTTGTGATATAAATGTGATGTTTGTGATGGATGTCACATGAGAATGCGATATTAATTGCATATATATAATGTTATGTTTGATTTATGCAAGAGGGAGCTCATATATGTGAGAAAACAGAGAAAAACAAAAAAAAATTACCTTTGCCGAGTGTTTTTACCTTGGCACTCGGCAAAGTGTCCATTTCCAGGTTCCTGGAACATGGCTTTGCCGAGTGCCAAGGTAAAAACACTCGGCAAAGGCCCAGGCTTTGCCGAGTGCATTTCGCTTGGCACTCGGCAAAGCTGGGGCCTTGCCGAGTGCCTGTGATCGGGCACTCGGCAAAGCGTTCGTGTTTGCCGAGTGTCTTTTATTTGACACTCGGCAAAGCTAACGCAAACAGTAATTGGACCGGCCGTTTCGCTTTATGTTGCCGAGTGTTTTTTTTATTTTGCCGAGTGCTTGTTGACACACGGCAAAACTTTGCCAAGTGCCCGAGAAAAGGCACTCGGCAAAGGTTGCTTCGCCGTCAATTTGTTTGCCGAGTGTTGTTTGCCGAATGTTACATTCGGCAAAGGCTTTGCCGAGTGTATTAGGGCCTTTGTCGAGTGTTCCTGACAGTCGGCAAACCGCCTGTCTCCCGTAGTGCGGCCGCGGCAGCCAGGTGGCGCTCGGTGGCGCGGCGGCGCTGGGAGTTCTTGGCGTTGCTGTTGCCCTCTGTAGCGACCGGTGAGCACGGCGACTAGAGCCTCCGGGGCCCGGGAGAGGTGGTCGACGGCCACCAACTTCCTCTGGTGCTGCATCTTATCTAATTAGTGCTGTGGAAATGACTGTTGGAAGATTAGATCATTCCGGAACAAACAATCTGTGTTTTCCTCTCAATGAAAAAATTGCTGGGTGATTTCATCTGCCTGCTAGGGCTAATGTCTGGCTGCTCCATCATGTTTTGCTTTGGTCAATGTGTGGCCTTGTTTGTAGAGTCTGGTGCTGGTAGTTCTGCTGCAGCTCTGTTGCCTGCCGTGGTGAAGTGATGATGGGCGTGCACGGTGTTCATGCTGTCCGGCGCTCTAGACTTGCTGCAGGATCTCGGAGCAGCACGACTCTCTCTAGCTTATCAATCCTTTTATAAACAAAATGAGTACCATCTACCATGACCATACAATTCAGATCATAACACAATGGATACGAACATTCAGATCTTAACCGCAGCATATATATTGTGTTCCCTTGCTGACATTTCTTTTTTTTTATTGCGACCATGAGTACTTTTTTCATTAACAGGGAAATCGCTGAGATTTCTGCGCTCAAACAAGATTCCACTCAACGAGATTTCTGTGCTCAATCCATGCAGGTAGGTCTCAGACCAAAACCGTAGCCCACAATGGCAACAACAAGCCAGGGTTGCCACTATACAATCTCCAAAAGTAGCCAATCTGAAGCCTGAACTTGCAAATTGCAAAACAATGTATTGTCTGGTATTCAGAAAAGGACTGCCTGATGCTGCAACTGCAATGCTACAATGCATAAGGCAACCTGGAGTCTGAACATGCAGAAGCACCTTGTTCTGTAGACATAGAGAAGCACTTTGTTCTCCCTGTCCTCCTTGGGATACTAAATCTTGTTGCTGCATGACCATATTTGGTGAACTTCAGTTTCTCTCACAATTCTGTATCAGATTAGTGCTTGCAAGTTCAGTCGAACATCAATTCATTACCGAAAACATAGCTGTCCATCAGTCGTTCTTGTTGGTAAATAGACATGTTGAGACTTTTTTGTTTCAAAATCAGAGTTACCATTTGGTCGACACTCAGGAGTTTGTTTTTGGTTCGGACAGTTGGTTGTGCTGTTTGCACCGCAAGTTTAAATTCTTCCATCAGAATCACAAAGCTTCAGTGTTTCTTTTAACATGCTGCAATCATTCAGGTACCTAACTGGACAATTTATTTACTACTAAAAAGCAGTCAGTCTCATGGTCTAACAACACCTCTAGTCTAAAACTGTCTCGCGGTGTCATTTAATCTTTCAGTTTCTGTATATTCAGATTCGAAGTCACAATAGCAAGAAAAGAGTAGCATCTCTGAATTTGCAGAAACTCGTTCCTTGCACACCTCTGAATTTTCAGTAAAAGCCATATTTTTGTCGAACTTTGAAGCTCTAAATCTCTCGAAACTTGCATTTTCGATCCAAGTATCCTGACTGAAATAGGTAGAGGCTTCTTAGAAATACAATTTTTATAAAGATGACTTGCGCAGATTATACACGATTTGAGTTTTGGAGCTGATGAACGGTGTCTATACACTGCAGCCACCTTCTCCCTCACGTTTTCTCCCTCGTTCTTTTCCCAGGAACTGCCAGCGCTACAAATCCCGGCGATCTCCTCCACCAAAATCAAAACCCGGGGGTTTTCCAATCCCAGGCCCCCCACCACCATTAGTGCCGACCTTGGACGGTTGGACGACCTCATCGCCGCAGACGCACCTCCGAGCTCCTTCCCCCGCCGTCCATCGCCTCAAATGGATTGATTGTGAGCTCTCTAACGTCGCGTGTTCCTCCGTGGTCTCTCCGGAACACCGTCTTGCCGTCGTGCACGGAGGGTGTGATCCGCGGCGCGCCACGGCAGCAGGAGCAGAAGCCGGCCGGATTCCATGGAGGTCTGCCTGCCCACCTCTTTCCATTGCGTCCGTCCATGCCATGCCATGCCATGCCATGCCAGTGGTCATGCTGTCGCGCGCCTAGTCCCACCGCGGTCGGCCCCTCGCCTCCGGCTATCGTCACGCCACACCAGGTGCACGAGCTGCGTGGCGGCAGCAAGACGCAATACGGCGACGTGCGGCGTGGCTGCAAGCTAGGGACGGCGGCCAGAGCTCGGCGCCGCCCCGGCGTGCCGCGGAATGGCAGGACGGAGGCCCCCAAGGGTGGACGGTATTTGAAATACCGTCCACACACGGGCTCCTCTCGTTCGTCCGATCCGGGTTGGGCGGCCAAGATTAGGCGCGTCACTACAGGCGTCTTCCTCGTCAGGCACCTATTTGCTCTGTTGGGCGGCGAAAGGCTGCCAACCATGGCGCGAGCGAGACCACGCGTGTTCCGATGCAGCCGCACGCACTCGTGCCCCCGGCGAGCACTGGATGAGCGCTGCTCGATGGCGAGTTGGAATCGGCGGAGCGACAGGCAAGACATCACTCGGGCACAGAACTTGCATGCTTGGGCGAGATGACGGTGCTCCTGCCATCCATGGCGTGCGGCGCCGCCCGAGCTTGCGCCACGCACGCCATTCTTCCTTAGCTTTCCCGGTAGCTCCGCTGCAACTCTGCTGCAGCCGGACGTGGACGTCCGACGTGTGCCGGACGGACGAGGCTCTGTCTTGCTCTGCTCGCCCGCTGAATGAGGACGGACGAACGGCTGCTAGCAAGGAGCCAGACAGGGCATGGCAGAAATGGCCGGCGGTGCTCATGCTCGACCGAGATTTCTCCCGACTTCACACTGCAAGAGGCTTTGCTGGTTGTGCCAATGCAAAATTGCACAAAGACAATTTTGTTCAAACCATTCCTTTCAAAAAAAAATTTTGTTCAAACCATGGCTGCAAGTTCAGTACACGCTGCTCAGAGATGAAGCACATACAAATTGTTTAGACATACACTTTAGCATTTACTCTCTGTAACACTTCTAGTGTTAGGCCTGCAATTTAGGTGCTAATCATGAATATAGCATGTCATTAGCATAGCTCAGGCATTCGTAGAATTGCATTCTATAATTTTTCCTAGCACTTTTTATACTTTAGTTGTTAGTTTATCTTTGTTAATGCATTTTTGCTAGCTCGTCCAGAGTCTGGAAAACAGCCTGAACCCCACCCACTAGACACTAGTTTTTCTCCAAACTTTGCTCATAAACTCTACAAAATTTCTTTCCTGAATTTATACTCCTACGTTCCAATTTGACATTCACAGCAAGTTTGACCATAATATACAGCATATTGGCCCTTGAAATCCAGCCCAAATTTTGCAAAAGGTCATTCTTCACATCTCTGAATTTTCAGCAAAAGGCATATTTTTGCCCAAATTTGGAGCTCTATAGCTTTCAAAATATGCGTTTTTTATCCAAGTATCCTTGCTGAAACATGAAGAGGCTTTATTGGGCTATAACTTTAGTATAGATCAGTTGGGTAGGTTATACACGATTCCTGAGAGCTTTTGCTGGTCAAATGATGTTCAGACACGAATGCTGTCTGAATTGACTCCTCTGATCCTGAAGAACCGAATGACTAACTTAGTACCCCTCGCACTCGCAGATTCAGGTTAGCTTGCTCCTTGACTGGAGTACCCCTCGTTTCAGGGAAAGGCCATTCAGTGATGCAGTATTTGATTTGCTTGCCCTACAATTAGCGTCTGTTTAGAACGAAAGATAACAGTAAGCAACCGAGGAAAAACGATAAGCAAATAATCGGTGCAAGTTAAAAGAAAACTACAAACAAAGAGCATCAGAACAGAACTGTGCATTCTTGCTAGAAAAGAATGTTTTCAACGTGGTTACAGATACTATAGATAAGGATAACAGTGTCTTAATTAATTTGGTCCAATCTGCCCCATCCCCTGCATATTGTCGTCCTTCCATGGCCACTATTTCCCATTCAATGCCCGGACTGCTGGGAAGTTCTTAGCCAGCAAGTAGCATCATAATGCTGAATACAGGCATACAACGTGCGCTCGATATCCAAAATTAGGAAACTAGTTCACATTTTAGATCCATGTTCATAGAAATAGACACATAGCAACTGACTGTCCAGAACGCTCCATTCTGTTCTAGTGGATGGCTTGTTGCAAGATTCCTCAGGCCTAATCAACCCAACAGTTGCTTGCAATTAAATGAAGATTCATTCAAGTATCCCATCCAGCAACTACACATCAGATATGCCCATGCTAAAAAAATTGTCTCCAATGTGGTCGTGGATGCTATATACAGAACGCTAATAATTTCCTCATTTGATTGTAGCTATCATAGTGACTCTGTTGCTTGTTCCCTGATGTTGACCTAATGACCTTTTTGCTAATGACCCAACTGTGTGCCTGCAGCTAGAATGTCGATGAGGGCACATGAAGATCTCCTATATGTATGACATCTTAACCCTTTTAACTATCTAGGACTGCAAGTTCGAATTTCAGAAGACAGCCTAAGTTAGCTCAAATTATTTCTAGGAGAGGGCACCTCAGAAATTTTAGTACTCCCTCCGTTCTCACATATATGTCCTCAAAATTAACTAGCTAGCTTAATTGTTCTAATAAAGGCCATGTACGAATGGAGGTAGTAGTTTTTTGCTGAAGAATTTCAGAAACCAGGTCTAGTGTTGCAACAAAGAATCTTGATTCTAGGACTCAACTGTGTGTTTTTTTTTGCAGCTAGAATCGAAACAGCTCCTAACTAAATATTATCCATTAGTCAGCTAACTGTTAGCTCTACTAAATCCAAACCGGCCCTTAGAGGAAAAGCACTACCATGTCACTTTAACTTTAAAATCACTAACAGACATGACGAAGCCTTAACCGCTGCTTATTAGTTAGGTTTCTTTATTTGGCTCCTTTTCTGTGTATTTTTAAAACACTTTCAGGCATTTAAGACGTGCTCCGTTGCTAGCTAGCTTACTAGGCTAACCAGGAGCAGGCCCTATAAATGGAGATCAATACTGGGGCACAGAGCAATGCAAGCTGTGCAAGTAGTTGATTAAGCATTGCAGCTGCTAGTCAGTAACGTGCGCACAGCTCATATGGCTGCGAGCAAGGATATTGTTTCTAACAAGGAGGCCATCAGTGCGAGCCCAGTCTGTGGGGCGACTTCTTTGTGACCTATACTTCTCCTCCCTTACAGGCATGCATTTGTAATTTTATTAGTCGCCAACATGCTATATTTTTTTTATCTCTTTAAATATTTTATTATGTAATAATGTGAGTGCACAAGCAGAGGTCGGAGGAGTGGATGCGAAAGAGGAGGGATCAACTTAAAGGGGAAGTATGCCGGATGTTTGAGGCTACAAAGGCCATGAGCATGGCCGACACGGTGAAGTTGGTGGACACACTTGAACGCCTTGGTGTAGATAACCATTTCGTCAAGGAGATCGACGAGGCCTTATATCGTGTCCACGATGAGGAGTTGGACTTTGGCAACTCCAATGACTTGCATGTGGTTGCCGTCCGGTTTCGTCTCCTTAGACAACATGGATTTTGGGTATCTGCAGGTAAATAGTTGTCAGAATCTAACAAAAGCTGAGCTTATCAATCATTCTTTCACGTATTACATGTTTCTCGTTCTTTTCCTGTTGCCACCCTATATACTCTAAAAAGTGTTTATCATCATACAGTCTTCTTATAACATTTGAATGCGTCTATAATATTGTACAATAGAAGTTATAGAAAAGGTCATTGATTGGAGTTTTAATTGATGAATATATGCATCATGTAGATATATTTGACAAATTCAGAGATGACACCGGTAATTTCAACATAAATTTAAGCAATGACCCAAGGGGCCTGCTTAGCTTGTACAATGCTGCTCACATGGCGGTCCCTGGTGAGATGGTCCTAGATGATGCTATCACCTTCACTAGGCGCCACCTTGGGGTTGCAAAAAGCAAGCTTAGGTCTCCCATGGCGGAACAGGTTTCCCGCAGCCTTGAGATTCCACTCCCTCGATTTATGTGGCAAATAGAGGCCGTGCATTATATTAGTGAGTACGAGAAAGAAGACGAACACAATGCCATGATTCTCGAGCTCGCGAGGCTGAACTTCAACCTTCTTAGGAGTGTCCATCTCAAGGAGCTCAAGTCCCTCTCACTGTAAGTTGAAATATTAGTTCTTGCACCCTGTTTACTCATTATTATTTTCGTTTTTTTTCCAACAACATGGTTTAACCAATTTCTTGTGAAGATGGTGGAGGGATCTCTATGACAATGTGAAGCTAACCTACATTCGGGATCGAATGGTGGAGTGCTACTTCTACAGCATCACAGTGTTCCATGGGGAGGAAAACTCTATTGCGCGAATCATACTGGCCAAGATGTATGTGTTGTTAGTCCTGTTGGATGACACATTTGATGTGCGTGCCACCTTTGAGGAGTCCCAAATGTTGGATGAGGCATTACAGAGATACGATTATTAACTTGTTCTTCCTGATTTTAGTGCGGGCTGTAAAACTGTCTCTTCCACTTCCTAGCTTACTTGTGATCCTTTTGTTTTGCGCAACACCTCAATTATATGTTTATGGTGAATGCACAATCATTTTAAAATGTATATCTCTCTTATTAAAAAGAACAAGCTAAGGGACTCAAAGTGACTTGAATTGTGACTCATATTGTATGAATAAAAGAATCTAATATAATTATGATTACAAGGAAGTTGTACCAAATGGTTGTGTGTGGTTCTGTTGTTCGCTAAAGGTTGATTTAAGCAGCCAAACTAATTAATTTTTTTCTTTATTATAATTATTTGTAGATGGGATGAGAGCGCAGTTTCTCTTCTACCATAATACCTTCGCATGTACTACATCAAATTATTGAGTAACTTCAATGAAATTGAGGATATTTTGGAACCGTCCGTTAAGTACCGCATGGCTTACGTGAAAAGAGAGGTACCTAGTTATCTTACAAGTTGTAGTCACGAGAAGCCAACCAGCAGCCATGAAATTTCTCAATTTTATTAATCTATCTCAACTTGTTTTCTAATTTTGCAGTTCCAATTGCAATCAAAAACTTCCATCCAACAGGCTAAATGGTTAAATGAAAACTGCATGCCAAGCTTCAAAGAACAAATAGACGTGGCGATTATGGCGACGGCCTCTCAGTTCTTCTTCTTAATGGCACTAATGGGAGCAGGCCAAGTGGTAAACAATGAGGCGTTCGAGTGGGCACATAACATGCCTGACATGTCCCATGCCACTGCAGAAATTGGTCGTTTCATCAATGACATTGCTGCTTACAAGGTACCACATCCAATTTCTTCACTAATACTCCATCCATTTTTAACTATTTGACACCGACTCTTTCATTTGACTATTCATCTTTTTTATAGACATTTGTAACAAATAGATAAGAGAAATTTTATGGTGGTTGGAAAAATAGGATCAGACTGGTGACGACATGACATTCAGTTTAAAGTTTTGATATCATTACGCATAGGGAAAAATAAGCAATGACTGGAATGCCCTTTAGTTATTTTTCAACTCCTTTAATTAATCTGTCTCAGATCAACGGTTAGGAAAAATCAGAGAAAAAAGTACCATCAATTATTACTAATACCTTCCAAACACCGGAACATGCCTCAATAGATAAACATACAAGGCCACTCAAAGTACTATTGACGATAGATCTACTGGTACTTGTTTCAGTTTACTTAACTAATTGACTGAATAAATGGTCAAGTTTGAAAAAAAGGAATGGCGTCAAATATTTAAAAACAGAAGTAACACCAGATGCAATCATCTAGTAATATTTCGTTGGGCACTGAATCAAAGATGCATTATTGCATTTTTAGGTAAAAAAGAGATGTACGCCCCTAGCTAATTCAATTGGTTTAACTTTAACATGTAGCTTCAATACTGTTCATCAATTCACGCCTTTGGCAACTGATCATTACTTAAAAGTTAAAACCACTATTTTGGAATGGGTATCAATAGCAAACATTGAGGGATGTAAACTATAAAGGTGTTGAAATGGATGGTGAAAATTAAAAGGTTATGTTAGAGGAAATTTTGCATTGTATTGAGTTACATACATCAACTGATTCAGCCTAGATTGGAGAAAAGCAAGCTCCGGCACGTGGAGACTCCCTAAGGCTTCAAACGTAGAATAGAAACTTAATATAAATAGATGCCAGCTTATAAGGTACTTCGATGATCGAGGTATTACACTGTCATTATTTTTTCTGATTACAAATAATTAGAAAAAATGGACAAATATGTACATTCAAAAGCGCTTTGACATCCTAAATATCAAAAGAATCTACAACCTTCTTGTATTGGGAAAAAAAAGACATTTCAGTACCTGGATGGATCTCTATGTATATCATAAATACATGTACCAATGCACGCAGCTAGGAAAGTGCAAAAATGATGCGCCCAGCGCCGTGGAGTGCTATATGAAGGAATATGGCATGACTGGGGAAGAGGCAATGGCAGCGGTCGCTGAGATGATAGAGCAAGCGTGGAGGAGGATGAACAGAGCTTATATGGAGTTGAAAGGCACACTAAAGCCGGCAGCACAATGTTTGCTGAACTTGGGAAGGTCGTTTGAGACCTTCTACCTTCATGGCAGCAAGGACGGTCTCACCTATGGCCGTGACGTCAAGGAACTCATCACCCTGTACTTCCTGAAGGAAGTCCATGTCTAAGATTGTTATTTGCATCAGTGCGACATACTAATAGTACTTTATTTGTAATGGTTAAATGCCATGTCGCAAAAAATAAAAAGCCAGCCAATAAAAAAGGGTCTCAACCTAGCTCGCTGAATTTAATCTTTTTTCATATATGATAATGTGATTTGATGATGTTTACTGTCAGACAGTCTTGATTGGAAGATCAGAAACTTTTCTAGAACCTAACCACGAATTCCCTAAAAAACGAAAACAAAGAAAGCACACGAAGGTCAGGAACACTAGGAACTTGAATCTAGTGTGAACTTCAGTGATGGAACTCCCAATATATATCTTACTTTATAACGCACTCATTTGGTGAATAGGTATTGCAGCACCAGTAGCAGTAACTGATGAAAATAAGCACCTTCTAACGGCAGGAGCAGTGTGATTTAGGAAGAGACTCGAAGTGAACCTCCCAGCGGATGCATGATGATTTGTATATTAATCTCTAATATTGGAATATTTAAGTATAAATATACATGGAGGGTTTAGCAGGCATCTGACCCAACAGGCGGTTTTGCCTGGCCCCACGTCGCTCCCCGCGTGGGCAACTCGGGCGGCGGCAACAGCCAACCCTAGCCACCGCCACCATCCCCCGTGCCCCCACGGCCGCGCCGCCGCCAGAGCAAGTTGCAGGAAGCCCTCGTGGATGGCCAGGAAGGCGGCGGCGAGGCCAATCGACGGTTTTTGGCCGCCCGTGCCTGTATCTGTGCGGGAGACAGGGTGCGACGGTCATGGTTGCACCACTACTTGCACGTCCATGGCGCAGCCTCGTCGGCGTGCGAGCGTTGGTGGCGGCTGGCATGGCTGGATCTGGTGGTGGCGGGACTGCCCTCGCGGGTGATGGTGGTTGCCGGCTGAACGTTGCGGCCATGTCGGTGGCCGGGAGTTGGTGGCGGCTGGCATGGCCGGATCCGGTGGCCGCGGGGCTGGACCTGTGCCCATCGCCTCTCACTGCCGATGGTGACCGTGCCGGCGGATGCCGAGGAGGAGAAGGAGCGGTGGTCTTGCGTGCGTTGCGCGCGTGCGTGGGCCGCGTGGGCGGCGCGGCGTCTGGCCGCGTCTCCTTCGGTCCGATAACGCCACGGACACAGTGGACAGCAGGGTAGAGGGCATGCAGGCGGCAGGGCGGCGCGGTGCTCAGTGGCAGTGAAGCTGGGCTGGTTCCGGTGCTGGCTTCAACGGTGACCGACTCTCTTGTGCTGGCGTGCGGACAGGGTTCGATGAGCACAGGAAGAAATCTCAGTCTGCTTCATACCGGCCGGCAATGGTGTTGCATGTTGCAGGATTTTCCTCGTTGGAGGCTTTGTCGATGTGCTATTCTACTTGCAGGTCCGTGATTTCGGGTGATACGGGAAACCGTTCGAGGAAATTCATATATGGTGTTGCGCTGGCGTCGGCATCGGGGGCACCGGTTGATGTCATTCCCTCTCTGGAGGCGATGTTGACATTTCCTGCCTAGAGGTGATGTTGACATTTCCTCCTACCCTTACGCCAGACAGAGATTTTTGTGAAAAGGACAAGCTACAGACCATCCAGATATCAAGCTTCTAAGCAAGTGAGTGATGGGATAGATTGGTACGCGTGGAAACTTTACAAGTTTCAAGCGGGAACGAAGAAGAAGGTTGAAATTTAGTCTTCTAGATTTCTTTCTTTGTTTTATAGCTTTTTCTTATTTTGTGAAATTTCTCTTTTGAGGTTTAGAGTCTAAGAACTCTCTGTGACTCTTTTGGCTGTAGTCATTCGCATTTGCTTGTGAATGATCAAGGCTGGAATTTCTTTCATAATCTAAAAAAAATAGAGACAAGGTTAGGACCGGAAATCTCACATGTGTGACTGGACTGACGGCAGCTCTGTCCACCCAACCAGGTGCCAGTGATATCAAGGAACAATAGGAAATTAAACTAATTAGAAAAAGTTAATAATAGCGATGGCTATCACACTCGTCAGTCAGATCGCATCACTAATATGATGGAGCAAGAAGGTAGTGACAGATGGCAGCTGTGACTAATCACTATATATCCTACACTACATGGCCCAGTATATCAAACAGTCAAAGTGAGGCTCGTAACCACCAGTCACTTATGATGGGTTTTGTCTTCTCTACCAGGTCATGCATGGTTGCCAGACTCCAAAATTGATTGATGATGCTGTACCTTGTTCCATCTGTCACTTCTTACTAGACGCGGTGAGATGATCAATCATCTTTTTAGTTTTCCTGATGAATACTACGGTTCATGCATCTGAAGGTGAAGCCATGCATGGAAGCTGCCGGACCGGAAGTCCGAGAGGGGGAGCAGGCCGCCGGGACGGATACGCTAGCGAAGGTCGGAGGATTGAGCGACGCCGAGGAGCCGTCGTCTCGCCTGAGCTTTGTGCGCGCGACATGCCTGCCATGCCGGCCATCCCGCCGCGCCCAGCCCCAGCGCCCCCGTCGCGCGCGGTTGACCCCTTGGATTGGATCTCCTCCGGATATCACACCACACCAGGCGCACGAGCTAGCGTGGCGGCGGCAATACGGCGAGGCTCAGAGGTGCTCAGAAGGAAGTGGTTGCAAGCTACGAACGGCCAGAGCTCGGCGCGCGCCGCGGCATGGCCGGACGGAGGACCCCAAGGGTGGACGGTATTTCGAAATTCGAATACTGTCCACCCCCTGGGCAGGGCTCCAATGGTCCGTCCGATCGGAGTTCGGCGGCCAAGATTAGGCGCCGTCTTCCTCGTCAGGCACCGACTTGCTCTCCTGGGCGGTGAAGGCGGCCGACCATGGCGCCAGCGCCAGCGCACTCGTGCATGCCCCCCCCCCCCCCCCCCCCCCCCCGGCGAGCACTGGATGCGTGCGCCGCCTGGACACGCGCGCTGCTCGACCGCGAGTCGGAATGGGCGCGCCAGGCAAGGCCTCAGGCACCGAACTTGCTTGCATTGCTTGGGCCATCCATGGCGTGCTGCCCCGTCCGAGCTTGCACCGCGCACGCCATTCTTCCTTAGCTTTCCCGGTAGCTCCGCTGCGACTCTGCTGCAGCTGCACCTTCCCAATTAATAATGAATCTGCAGCCGTGTGCCTTAGCTTTCCCAACTGAATGAGGACGAACGGCTGCTAGCAAGAAGCCAGACAGAGCATGGCAGAAATAGCCGGACTGCACACTGCAAGAGACTTTGCCGGTTGCTCCAACCAAGTTCCGGCGCCGCGTCACGGTGAGAACGAATGCCTTTGTGCCAATGCAAAATTGTACCAAGACAATTTTATTCACACCATGGCTGCACGTTCAGTACATGCTGCTCAGAGACGAAGCACATACAAATTATTCAGACATACACTTAGCATCTCTGTAAGACTTATAGTGTTAGGCCTGCAATTTAGGTGCTAATCATGAATATAGCATGTTATTAGCATAGCTCATGAATGCATAAAATTGCATTCTATAATTTTTTTCTAGCACTTTTACACTTTAGTTGTTTGTTTATCTTTGTTAATGCATTTTTGCTAGCTCGTCCAATTCTGTAAAACAGCCTGAACCCACCCGTTGGACACTAGTTTTTCTCCAAACTTTGCTGCTCATAAACTCTACAAAACTTCTATCCACAAATTATACTCCTACGTTCCAACTTGACAAGAACAGCATGTTTTACCATAATATACAACATATTGGCCCTAGAAATCCAGCCCAAAGTTTGCAAAAATCCATTCTTCACATCTCTGAATTTTCAGCAAAAGGCATATTTTTGCCCAAATTTGGAGCTCTATATCTTCCAAAATATGCGTTTTTTTTATCCAAGTATCCTTGATAAAACATGTAGAGGATTTTTAAAGCTATAACTTTTGTATAGATCAGTTGGGTAGGTTACGCACGATTCCTGAGAGTTTTTGGCTGGTCAAGTGCTGTCGTTTTGGAGCTGACGAATGCTGTCTGAATCGACTCGTTCTGATCCTGAAGAACCGAATGACTAACTTAGTACCCATCGCAGATTCAGCTTACCTTGCTCCTTGACTGGAGTTTCTGATGCAACACAAGATAATTCGTGATGGAATGGTGCTGGCTTCTCGAGGGCGAGACTACAGCATCTGCATCAGGGTTACCTGCTTGCACCTACTAGGCTGCTCCTCAATTTTTCCTCGACGGCCGTATCCCGCTCCTCGCCCGGGTTTTTTCCAATCCCAGGCCGCCGACCACCATTAGTGCCGCCCTTGGACGGTTGGACGACCTCATCGCCGCCGACGCACCTCTGGGCTCCTTCCCCGCCGTCCGCCGCAGGCCTTCCCACCACCACGGAGGGTGTGATCCGCGGCGCGCCAGCCGGCCGAATTCCATGGAGTGAGGTCACCTCTTTCCATGGCGTCCGTCCAGTTGCTTACGACGCCGCCATGCATGGGCGGAGCTAGGGGTATGCCCCTGTATTTCTTGGCATACTCAAGATTTGAGAGAAAATACTAATAAGTATACACAGATTTAAAATATCTTTAAGAGTCTTTCTAAATTACACTCTCTAAATTATTATTTAGATAGTCTTCTGCACAAAAATCATATTCTATATATTTTCACTCTCTAAAAGCTTTTCTATATCTTGTGTACACTCTAAAAAGTTATTTCATTATCTATCTCTAGCCAGAGACAAACGCGGAATGGAGGATGGCTATATTTGAATAACCACTTAGAGAAGCTGTTGGAGAATATTTTTCCATCAAAATCTCTATTCCTAGCAACGAAAAAAGATTAGAGAGTCTTGCTCTGCGTCTCGCGTCCGACCCTAATGGCCTGACCTCCGTGTCCCGTCCATTTAGCGTTCGGTGAGATGGCCTGACCTCTGTGGCCGCGCTTGACGGAGCCCATGACAGAGCCGGCCGCGTCAGGCGCTCGGATCATTGCACGGCTGCGCTCGGCGGCACTAGGACTTAGCCCTTCCTCGACGACTTCGACACCCTGCGCAATGCGCCGACGTCTTGTGCCACCAGCCCACCACCTCTGAAAGTCCGCATTC
Source organism: Panicum virgatum (assembly GCF_016808335.1). Classification (NCBI taxonomy): domain Eukaryota; kingdom Viridiplantae; phylum Streptophyta; class Magnoliopsida; order Poales; family Poaceae; genus Panicum; species Panicum virgatum. The sequence goes on from NC_053150.1 coordinate 53,455,996, forward strand.
TGTTGCGAAGGGGGCAGGTGCAGTTTATGTTCACAGTATCAGTGTACTGCTATTCAGAGCCTACAAGTACAACAGTTCGAGCAGAAGAGATCCTGGTTGTGAAATGTCTTCAAGTCGTGAAATGCCTGGTTTATGAGCTGAAGAACCTATTGGGAAGAGCAGAGTAGGACGACTATGCAAGAAGAGCTGTCCCAGACACTGAAACTCTGAACCAACTGAAGAAGACATGCATAATGGTGTTGACCTGGAAGAAGAGGACCTCGCCGTGGCCGCAGGCAGCGAAGTGGACGGACTTGGTGCGCGGAAGCGTGGGGTCGGAGGCGACGTCCTCGAAGAGCACTCGCATAAACTCGCAGTTCCGGTACCCGCAGTTGCTGTCGAACACCTCCTGCAGAGTGCAGAAAGCAGAGTTTCAGACGAGGTACTTCCAGCCTTGCAGGGTCCGCGCAAGTTGAGAACAAGAAAACTGAGTGGCTGCCCTTACATACAGATGCTGTACTTCTTGTGCAGAATTTAAATGGCAGTTTCAAATTTAAGCAAGTAATAATGGATTAAGGAAAGGTGAATACGGCGAGTCGAGTAACCTGATGGTCACAGTTCCTGTAGGCATAGAGAAGCTGACGCCTTTTACGGGCCAACACACGATCGCGCTAGGTTGCGCGACGCGAGGAGGAGCTCCTTGCAGCACCTCCTGCGTGGAGCGGTCAGACCGGTCAGAGGGACCGGTCAGACCGGTCGCCGTGCACAACGGCGACGATCCGACGAACGCTCGCCCGGGAGGGACCCCGTCGGGGCAAGCGCGCGTAGAGTTGCCCTAGGCTCGGCAGGCCAGCTAGGGCGTCCTCAAACGCCATGGAGACGAGAGAAGAACAGCATATTAAGATTGGAAAAGAAAAGGTAAAAAAGATAAAAATGTTTGTGTTTGATCGATTGGATACCCTAATCGGCTGTGACCCTTTATATTTATAGGGTGGGATGGACTTATCCCGCAAGAAATCCTATTACATATCTAAATCTACAAAGAGTTCTGGTTGTACTCGGATTCCAGGTAGACCGGTCTGACCGGTCAGACCCACCGGTCAGACCGGTCGGTGTTGCCAGACCGGCTACATGGTCCAGACCGGTCAGACCGCTCTCAAGCACCGGTCAGATCGGTCTGTTCGACCAGTGCCAATTTTGATCGTCAACATATGCCCCCCTGTTTCTTGGTGATGCTAGCATGCCAAAAAACAAGCCTTTGTACCAAAATTATCTAAAAAAACAAGCCTCTGTACCAAAATTATCTAAAGACGATGATAAATATGCATCGGCCATATTTTGTTCTAAAGGCGATAAATCCTATCGGCCATATCTTGTTTTTTTTTTCAAGCTGATGACGAAACAACTTGCTTAGGCCTCCATACCTGCTTCATGGTCGCCGACCTTGCTGGTACAACCTCCGCTTGCTGTTCCATAGACTCCTTCTTGCGCATCCGCTGCAGCCTTCTCTTTTGGGTGTGAGACAAGCCTGAAGGGCACCACCTCGGCCGTAAATACTTGTTGTCTTGCTTTATATCTTTCTCACCCTCCTTGCTGCAATCAGGTTTGCTTTTGACCAGATTATTGCTAGCAATAATCGGTCTTTGAGAAGCACCATAACTTGGATATATAGAAAAATATTGAATAAAATATGGATGCATATACATTCTACGATAATCCATAGGTGTGTAATAGTAAGGATACGACCAGAACCATGGAGCAATCGGCCCACCAAATGAATATGGCACAAAAGCATTATTACCTTGTTGAACATGAGAAGCCGATTGCTCACGATGCTCCGATGATGGATTTGAATCTTTAGCTTGATCTGGTCGCTTCTTCTGTTTCTGAGTAGCTCCTTTCTCCTCATACTTGGCTAAGAGTTGATTAAAACTCGGCCTCCCCTTTTTGTTGTTTCTGGAATTTTTTTTAGAAATTCCAGATGGACCGGTTGGACCGGTCTCCAGACCGGTCAAACCGGTCTGAGCAGATCTGGCGTCCTTCTTCTGTTCTTGCCCCCCAGCCGAACTTAATTGTTGTTCAGCTATATCATTTGAAGCATGTTCAACATCAGAGGCAATTTGATCAATAGAACTAGCCGACGTTTCTTCAATAATCGGTTTTTCTTTTTCTAATGTCAAATCTGAATTTTTAGTTAATCGGCCATCTTTTTTGACACGATAGACTTGGTTAGTCACTTTATGTATCTTCTTCTGCACAGACCGATTTTTATGAATAAAACGATCATTGTTGGCAAGTGGTGACTTTTTAATTACCGATTCCTTATATGTAATATAATCTGAATAAAAATATCTAGGGGGAAACGGCATATACGAATTATAAGACCATGGAGGATAAGGATAATGCATATTAAAATAGAACTCCCATGGTACATGTAGAGGTGCTCCATAAGATGAAAACGGCATTGATATGTGAGGATTGCTCCACTTGCCGATTCTGTTTACGAAATTTCTATTTTGGAGCAAATTTTGGTTGCTTGAAATTTTTAGACCGACTAGCATCATTGACATTAATTTGCCTTTTGGTTTTAGCCGGAAGCTCTCCATGAATAAGCTTCGGCTTTTCCTTTTGATGCTTTTTACGGCCTTTGGCTTCAACTGTTTTCCAAACACCAATCTCGGTTTTTTGGGTTTAACCATCTTAGGTTTTGAATTATTTGGCAAAACCCTAGAAGAGGCGGTTTGACCGGTTGGAGAACCGGTCAGACCGGTTGTGGTGCAACCGACGCCTTTGCCTTTGTTTTGTTGCCCCCCGAGCGTAGAAAGTACTAGAATTAATTTCTGTGTACTTGCAAGGGGAATTTGGTTCTACAATTTCGGCTTGAGACGGCCGAACTGTATCTTGACCAACAACATCACAAATAGGCAAATCTTTGCAAGGATTATTAGTCGGCTTTTCAATAACCGACTTTTGAACAATAGGAGCTTGAATAAAATCTTTAACAATACCGGATACAAAATCAGATAAATTACCTGAAGATTGCATCTTCATCAATATGTCAATGGGGGATGGTATTTGCCGCTCCTTTATCACTTTGACTCCTTGTTCACGTGCCGCCATATTGCTAAGGTTTGACAAATCGGCCACGATAACCTGATTTTCTTGCCCAGCTGAGTCGCCAAAATATGTTGGCCCCTTTTACGGGCTAACACACGACCGCGCTAGGTTGCGCGACGCGAGGAGGAGCTACTTACAGCACCTCCTGCGTGGAGTGGTCAGACCGGTCGGAGGGCTGGGAACAAGGCGGCCAGAGCTCAGCCTCGGCAGCTAGAGTGAGACGGGGGTGAAGATGGCTGCGGACGTTGCCATTACTCAAAACAGAGGAGACAGGGATGTTTGGATTAAGGGCGTGGAAAAAGAGGGCTGGGAACAAGGCGGCCAGAGCTTGGTCACCAAGCCAAGTGTCGAGCCAGAATGCTATGCGTTGGCCATTGCCCAGGGTGACAGAAGTGAAAGAACGAAACCGAGCAAGGCTAGAGAGGGTGCCACGCCAGACGGCATTGTCGGAGCGGCGGGTGTCGCTCAGATGCACATTGGCGCTCCAACCGTACTTTGAGGAGAACCATAGCTGCCAGGGTAGGGTTGGTGATTCATGTAGCGTGAATAGGAATTTTCGAAGAAGGCAACTATTTTGGAGGGAAAGATCTTTGAAGCCTAAACCGCCTTTATGTTTTGGGAGGCAAACTAAATCCCAGGGGGCTTTACACTGAGAACCAGAGCAGCTCTGCTCACCCGCCCAAAGGAAAGCACGACGTTTCTTATCGATCAGGTCAATGGCCCCCTAGGGGAGTAGGATGGAACACATGGCATATATGGGAAAGTTTGAGAGGACAGCTTGCACGAGGACCGCCCTTCCGCTAAGGTTGAGAAGGTGACCTCTCCAGCCAGCGAAGTACCTACTACCTATCAAAGCGATCCAGTAGCGGTTGGAGATCTGAAAGCCTTAGGGGGGGATGCCTTTGGCCTCAAGAACTTGATCCAAGGCCAGCCAGCTTACGGAGTCAAACGCCTTCCTGAAATCGAGCTTGAGGACAATAGTAGGAGCCTTCCTTTCGTGACAGGTCTGGATAATGTCCGCCGCATAGACGAAATTCCCCGATATGCTGCAGCCCTTTATAAAACCAGATTGGTCATTGTGGATTAAGGAGGGGATTAGCGGCTTAACCCTGGTAGTAAGGATTTTTGAAGAGATTTTGATGGATGTGTTCTGCAGAGAGATTGGCCGGTAATCATTCGCACTGCACGCGCCCAACTTTTTGGGGATGAGGACGATAAAAGACTTGATGCTGCGGAGGTCTGCGTGTCTAGTATGGAAATCAGAGAGGAAGGCTAGTATATTTGTGCAGGCGAGATTCCAGTATTTTTTTTAAAAAAATTGTTAGACCATGAGACAGCTTTTTAGTAGTAAATTGTCCAGTTAGGTACCTGAATAAATGTAGCATGTCAAGAGAAACTGAAGCCTTGTGATTCTCATGGAACAAAATTTAAACTTGTGGTGCAAACAGCACATCCAACTGTCCGAACCAGAAACAAACTCTTATTTTGAATCAAAAAGTCTCAACATGTCTATTTACCAACAAGAACGACGGACGGACAGCCATGTTTTCGGTAATGAGCTGATGCTCAACTGAACTTGCAAGCACTTATCTGATGCAGAATTGTGAGAGAAATTGAAGTTCACAAAATATGGTCATGCAGGAACAACATTTTGTTTT